>NC_088678.1:14566556-15167750 GCF_950023065.1 Planococcus citri | reverse complement strand
AATGTTGGATCCGATTTGATGAGCTTTGTGAATTGTGTGGCTGCTTCGATTATTCGATGGTTTTGAGAGTGTTGATTGTTCATAAGTTTTCAAATTGGACTATAAATCGGAGGGGGGGGGGGGGTTGAACTGAAGCCTCTAGAAGATTTTTAGATTTCCCAGTACTTAAATTGAAAATTTATTGGGCCTAAATCGAACGAAAAGGATGAAAATACCGTGACTGAATTTTACAAAAAAATTTTGCCTCCCATCGTAACAATTTTTTCGCAGCTGGAAAATCTAACAAAAATTCACTCGAAGATTCAGAATGACTCAAAATCGTCACCAATCGATCGGGGAGGTCAAAAAGAAGACGAAAACCAAATTTTAGCTCTTCACAAGGAATTTAAAATTTCCAACTCTTTCAAAAATATGCGTGAATATCAGGAGCAAATTTTCGATTCGAAGCGGGAGGAACGAATTTTTGAAAATTTGGGTCCAAATCTATGGGAAAAAAAGTCATAAAAACTGTAAAGTTTTCCATTATTTGTTGAATTTCATTTTGGGTTTTTTGTGGCAATTTTTCCAAAATGTGGAAATTTCAAAAATACACTAAAGGCTCCAGAGTGGCTCAAAACCACCAAAATTCAATTTGGGACGTCAAAAACAGAATAAAAATATAAGTTCAGCTTTTTACACCTGAATTTCGATAACGTTTTGAGTTTTTCATAAACAAAAAAAGACCACATCTGAAAGTTCAGAAATTTACTATGAAGTTTATTCAGCACTTAAATGGAGTGACGAGGATCAGCTTCATGAGAATCAGTACCATAAAATTTTGGGTGAGTCTTCTGTAGAATGACGCGTAATTTATCAAAAATAACCGGTAATTTATGAAAAATTATTATTAGTAATTTACCAGAAATTTACCAGAAATTACCAGAAATTTACCAGAAATTACCAGAAATTTACCAGAAATTATCGGAAATTATCAGAAATTTGCCAGAAATTACAAGAAATTTACCAGGAGATTATACCTGAAATTTACCAAAAATCACCAGCAATTTACCAAAGTTAACCAGTAAGAAATTACCAGTAATTTACCAGAAATTACCAGAAATTTACTTGAAATTACCAGAAAATTATACCAGAACTACCAGTAATTTACCAAAAAAAAAAAAACACAGTAATTTACCAGTAAAAAATTACCAGAAATTACCAATAATTTACCAGAAATAACCAGAAATTTACCTGGAAATTATACCAGAAATTACCAGAAAATTATGCCAGAATTACCAGTAATTTACCAAAAATAACCAGTAATTCACCAGAAATGACCAGAAATTTGCCAAAAAAAAACAGAAATTTGCCAGAAATTACCAGAAATTACCAAAAATTCACCAGTAAATTATACAAGAAATTTACCACAAAAAAAAACAGTAATTTACCAGAAATTATCAGTACATTATCAAAAATTGACCCAAAATTAACCAAAAATTACTAAAAAAAAATAGTTGGTAATTTCCCAGTAATTACCAGTAATTTACTAAAAATTACCAGTAGTTTACCAGAAATTACAAGAAATTTTCCTGAAATTACCAGAAATTTTCCTGAAATTACCAGAAATTTACTAGGAAATTATACCAGAAATTTACCAGGAAATTATACCAGAAATTTACCAAAAACAAACAACAGTAATTTACCAGAAATTATCAGTACATTATCAAAAACTGACCCAAAATTAACCAAAAATTGCTAAAAAAAAAAATATGTAGTTATAGTAATTTCCCAGTAATTCCCAGTAATTTACCAGAAATTACAAGAAATTTTCCTGAAATTACCCAAAATTTACTAGGAAATTATGCCAGAAATGAGTACCTTAGAGTCAAACCCAGAATTCTCCAAATTTTTCAAAAATGAGGTTATGATCGTTTTGGGTACAGTTAGTAGGTACGCATCGATTGCCATTCTCCGTTTTTACCTATCTTACACAATGAAGCAGTCAGGGGGGTCCAAAGTACCGGGTCAGAGTCAAATTCCAAAAAATGTCCAAAATTTTCAAAAATGAGATTATGGTCGTTTTGGCTACAGTTAGTAGGTGCGCATCAATTACCATTCAACATTTTACCTCATTCGATACCATGATGGTTAGGGGGTCCAAAGTACCCGGTTTGAGTCAAACTTCGAAAAAAATACTTCAAAAAAATTTTTTTTTCATTCTAGTCGACTATAAACAACCTTGAGATACTTTCAACAGACTTGAATCTAGAATTATCCCTCATTTTATCATGCATTTTAGTGTATTTTCGATATTTTTTACGGACTTGGAGTCAAAACCAGAATTCTCCAAAATGGTATCGTGAATTACTGCTATGGAAAGACTTGAAAAAAATTTTTTTTTTGCCAATTCGATTGTTACCCGAAGCACTATAATTATATAGACGAGATCAGAAACCTGCTACTACTGATTCCCACCTTTCATCAGTTTTTTGCGTTTTTCTCAAAATGGTGAAAAGTGGAGAATTCTGGGTTTGACTCTAACGTACTCAAATTTACCAGGAAATTATATCAGAAACTTACCAAAAATAACCAGTAATTTACCAGAAATTACCAGAAATTTACCAGAAATTACCAGAAATTCATCAGAAATGACCAGTAATTTACCAAAAATAGCCAGTAATGTACCTTGACACAAAACTAACCAAAAATTACCAAAAAATAACCAGTAATTTACCAGAAATAACCAGTAATTTACCAGAAGTTACCGGTAATTTACCAAAAATTACCAGCATTTTACCAAAAATTGATCAAGAATTATCAGCAATCATTTTAAAAAAATAAATAAAAAAATTGCCATAAATTACTAGAAATTTCTTCAAAAAAATATCAGTGATTATTTTACAAAAAAAAATCAAAAATTTACCAGAAATTACCAGTAATTTACCAAAAATGACCAATTACCAAAACTCACCAATTTTTTTTTAATTGCCATTTTACCAAAAATTAGCAGTAGTTTAGTAAAATGTGGGTAAAGTTTCCCCTGCAGGGAGAATCTCAAATAATGGATACATTTTTTCCTTCATGTCATGAATTAAGTACCTAATTGCAATTTCTCTTCCCATTTTAAAAGTCAGATAATAATCTCAAGAATTCATCTAGATTTTTTCCATCTTTAAATGTCAGACAAAAAACTAAAAACTCTGGCATTCTTTTTTTTTTAATGTGAGAATAAATTGGTCACTTTTTCTAGTTTTTTTGGAATCATTTTGAAAATTCCTCGGTTATTGGCTCTTGAAATGATTGGAAACTATTTTGAAATGGTTTAGAGAGAGAGAGTTCGTGGAAAAGGTGGAGCAGGAGAGGAAGGTAGAATAATGGTATTCAATTTTCAAATCGAGGTTTTCGATCTTAGAATTTTGGCTTCTACACCATCAGTTGATCAGATCTCAAAATCTTGCTGCTAAAAATTGACGATATGCTCTTCGCTTCACAACTTCCCCAACCCGAGAATCAAACACTCCTTCACTTTCAATCCCCACAATCACCCCACGAATAAATTCCACTTTCTCGAAAGCACCATAATCATCCCAAAATTCCCAGTACTCCCAGTCGAGGCACCTTCCTACCATTCCAACTCCACTTCACCATCATCACTTGCGCCTAGAGACACCACAGCGCAGCGTCGCATCGACGACTTCACAACGAACCCTTCTTACAACAACTTTGGTATTCGTACGCGAGGCAGAAAGGAAAAAAAAAATTAAATTACCAGCAATCACGATTACGTTGAACTTTCACAAAAGGGAAGTCCCTTTGGTTTGTTTACTTTGTCATTTACCGTTCGAGGAGCTATATGCTAGGCTAGGCGCACTACGAGCGGAATTTTTCTTCTTATTCTTCGACGAGTCGAGCCGAGCCGAGTAAAATTCCCAAAGGATAAACGTTGCTTTTTTCTTCTTCTTCTTCTTCTTCTTCTTCTTCTTTGCGTACAAGTTGTCGTCGTCGTGTCTCTTTATATAGCGCGCACAGTACATTATATAGCATGTAGTATATCATAACTGGGTTGCTATGCGCACCAACCCCCCCCCCTCAAAGCTTTACTGCTCCGCACTCTGTATCCCTTCGTCAACAATTTGTCACATTGTATCGACACCCCCGAATACCTCTTCTTCCCGTCTGATTCTCCCTACTGTACTACGTTGGTGTTCGTAATCAAAGAACAGTTTCCGTTCTGCAGTAATGGAATTTCAAATTACGTACGCGAAGGCGAAGGCGTTGGGAAAAAATAGAGGAAAGTTTTACTTTCATTTTTTTCTTTCTTTCGGCTTCGGGTGTCTTTGGCTGAGCTATCGATTTATTAAGTTATTTTTTTCATCCTTCTCGATGTGAGCTGCAGTACTATAACCGCATATTAGAGTTGACGTTTTCATTTTCAGTTTAGACTAGACTTAGGTCCATTTCAGTTGGCTGAGGGGTGCAGAAAAATGAACACTGGTGTTGTGAACGTTGGCCTGTCTCTCTTTAGGTGTATTTTTACGTACGTAGAACGCGACTCTCTACGTATCTGGTCAAGCTTCATTATCATACGGATGACACGAGAATTAAGTCTAAATTTCCAGCCCGTTGGTCTATTTTAATTGGATACCATTGAAGAGCCACGCGTTACACGATCCGGCCACCCTTTTTGAAAGCAATAGACCAGTCTGATAGTTTCGCAGAAATACTATGAGTACGAGTACGTTGGGTACATACGAGCTTATGAAATAACACTTCACTATGGCAATGGCGGCTTTAAATTGGCAAAAAGTTAATTTCAACCAGAGCGAGCGTCCGGTTGACACACGACTATAGGTATCTCTGTACGTTTCGTTGTACTCTTTGTTGTCTGCGAACAAAACACCAGCCTTATAAACGAATATAGCCAAAGCCCAAAATGTATAAGTTGCTGCTGGAGATGCAATTATACCACCATATCAACTGGGCATCGTTTCAATTAAGCGTCGAATTACGATTCTAATTCCGAATGAGGCTCGATTGGCATACTGAAAGAGACCGGGTGCTTCGTAGAGGTCAATTTTGTCCCCCAGTATTATCTAATTGAACTAGCCAGAGGCACGGACGCACAAGTGTTGATTTATTGACGTACATATTTATAGGAGGGCGTGTGAAGTAGCCAGTGAAATTTGACAACCTAATGATGGTTTAATTAAGATATGTCATGTCGGAGGCGAATAAAAACATCGAGTCATCAAACATCATGAAATGGAGCAGAATGCAAAAGGAGATATTCTTCAAAAAATGAAATTGTCTCAACCTTATACACAGAACAAGCACAAAAGTACATCTCACTAACAGAAGCTGATGGATTCTAGACATCCAGATAATAATCCACCATCGTACCATTGCCACTGTACAATGTTCTATGTAGTAGATACTCAGACTCACTACAACACCACAACATTGTGTACTCTTTTATTATCTATTTGCATAGCAAGCTGCGGAAATTTCTTTTCAATAGGTCTAGAATCTAGATGCTCTGCATACTCGTATACATAGGAAATCGAAAGTGTTGAATTCGTGATCTAGGTATTTGTACAATATAAAATGCCTATAACTATAGCGAATATCGTGGCTTATGGAGAACGAGAAGAAGAGATGCTTTTCACACTCTTATCCGCGTTACTCTTCTAATTTCGAAATTAACATGCTAATGTAAGCTAGCCTAGCTCACTATATACGAACTCGCTCAATTAACCATTATGAGAGCTAATAAGTAGGTTGGTGTAAGTCGTGAGTAATTCTAAATGCTCTTCTGTATGTACACTCGATATGCAATACATAGAGAGTACAGTACCTATGTATAAGTAGACGAGCATACACAGCAAATACATAGTATACTTAGGTACGTATACGAACCTATACAGTACACGCGTGAATTGCATGAACTTACCTTAGCATCTCATTACCGAGCATTGGTTGCTTCTTCTTTGCCCATGGTACGCACGCAGCTTCCAACTCTTGAACTCTCTGGTCGTCGCTGGAACCTGCGTAAACAAAATGTTCGTTTAAGTATAGGTTTATGTATGTACTCAGAGCCTTGAACAAATACTTAGTTCAAATATGCTATAGATGTATAAAGAAATAAAAGCTAATTAGTAATTATTATAACACTTGGCTTTTTTAGATACATTTTCTAAATACCATGGATTTTAATAAAGATAAAGACCTTGAAGTTACTCAGAATACGTAACACATTGGGCAATAGATTTCCATTTTTCGAACATGAAACGTATGAAATAAGTCAGAGCATTACTAGCTTTAATTTTCTGATTTCGGTCGAGAGAAATGAGAGAGAAGAGGTTGAATAGCCAGGTTTCTGAAAATTTTGTAAAAAAAAAAAAAATACCTTACTTAAAATGAGTGATTTTACATAAGTATTTTAGCATCTTTTACAGCCCCAAAAAATGAAGGAAAAAATCGAAAGAGAATAAGAAGAAAATTAGAAAGCTTGATTTTAAAATTTAAAAAAAAAAATGCAAAACTTCGACTTCGCTTGTCAAAAAAAAAAAAAAAAAAAAAAAAACGACATCTTTTGAGGCGATTTTGGCAAAAGTGAAAACTTTTCGACAGTTTTGCCAAAAAGTAGATATAATTTTTTGGAAATTTTATCAAAAGTTACGAGACTTTTTGTGACAAAAAACGAACTCTTTTGACAATTTTGGAAAAGAGCAAGACTTTAGGCAATTTTGAGAATAGTTTGCATTTCTGGTCAATTTTTGAAAAAGCAGAACTTTTCTGATAATTTTGACGACAAAATCTACTTATTTGACAATTTTGGCGGAAAAGGACTTTTTTTCACCATTTTGGCGAAAAAGGACTTTTTTGTTAATTTTATTCCAAAGCAACGCTTTTGTAGGCAGATTTTTAAAAAATTGGCACTTTTGGCATATTTTGACAAAAAAAGACTTTTTTGACAATTTTGTCAAATTTTGTCAAAAAATAAAAATTATACCTACTTACGCGATTTTGAGAAAAATTTTGCATTTCTGGTCAATTTTGGTAAAAAGAGGTATTTTTTGGTAATTTTGGTAAAAAAACAAACATTTGTGTCAAGAAGAATTTCTATGAGCAATTTTGAAAAAAGTTTCCACTTTTGGTCAATTTTGGTAAAAATGGAACTTTTTTGATGATTTTGGTAAAAAGCAGGACTTGTTTGATAATTACCTATGGCAAGTAACATGGCTCGTTTAATTTATCCAAAAAACAACAACAACATTTTTTGGTGATTTTAGTAAAAAACGAGGCCTTTTGGATAATTTTTGGTGAAAAAAAGCAAAACTTTTATAGTCAATTTTTGCATTTCAGGTAAAATTTGGCAAAAACCAGTCTTTTTTGGCAATTTTGGCAAAAAAGAGGTATTTTTTTGGTGATTTGGGTGAAAAACAGGTATTTTTGAAAATTTTGACAAAAAAATACTTTTTTTACAATTTTGTCAAATTTTGTTAAAAAATAAAATTTTACGCAATTTTGAGAAAAAAATTGCATTTTTGGTCAATTTTGGTAAAAAGAGGTATTTTTTTGGTGATTTGGGTAAAAAACAGGTATTTTTGAAAATTTTGACAAAAAAGAATTTTTTTGACAATTTTGTCAAATTTTGTCAAAAAATAAAAATTTTACACAATTTTGAGAAAAGTTTTGCAGTTATGGTCAATTTTGGTAAAAACAGGTATTTTTTGGGTGACTTTGGTGTAAAACGAACTTTTATGTCAAGAAGAAAAAGCAAGATTTTTATGAGCAATTTTGAGAAAAGTTTTTCATTTCTGGTCAATTTTGGTAAAAAGACGTATTTTTTGGTAATTTTAGTGAAAAAACAGGTATTTTTTGGAAATTTTTACAAAAAAGGACTTTTTTGACAGTTTTAATAAATTTTGTCAAAAAAGAAAAATTTTACTGAATTTTGAGAAAATTTTTGCATTTTTGGTCAACTATGGTAAAAAGCGGTATTTTTTTGATGATTTTGGTGAAAAACGAACTTTTATGTCCAAAAAGAAAAAGCAAAATTTTCATTAGCAATTTTGCGAAAAGTTTTGCATTTTTGGTCGATTTTGATAAAAAGAGGTATTTTTTGGTAATTTTTGATGAAAAAACGAACTTTTATACCTATTAGGAAAAAAATAAAGCAAGACTTTTACGAGCAATTTTGAAAAAAGTTTCCACATTGGTCAATTTTGGTAAAAATGGAACTTATTTGATAATTTTGGTATAAAAAACTTTTCTGATACCCAATTTTTTGACAATTTTGCACACGACAGCATGTTTTTGAAAAATTTGACAACAATGAACTGGTTTTTTTTGACAAATTTGCCAACAAGCCCATTCTGGCAAACAAGAAGAACAAAAGCAGAAAGAAAAACAGGACAAGCAGGACTATTTAGAAAAAAAAATCGAAAAACATGGGTGTCAAATCTCCTTTCTATGAGGTCAATGACCCGTCTGCCTTCCTGCGTGGCCTCTTAAGGACATTGACCCGTCGCCTGGTCTCTCATAGTTGATTTCAGTATGTCCTTTTCTGGTCATTGACCTGTCTGTCTGTCTGTCTGTCTGTCTGTCTCGCTTTTAAAGGTCATTGACTCATGTGTCTGGTCTCTCAAGGTCGTCTGCCTGCCTGCCTGTCTTCTTGAGGTTATTGACCGATCTGTCTGGCTTCCCAAGGTCGTCTGCCCGCATGTCTGGTCTGTCAAGGTCATCGATCCGTCTGTCTAGCTTCCTAAATCTCCTATTCAGTTAAATGCTTGCAAGATTTTTGCATTACGTCAGTTTTCGAAAACTTTCTTCACAAACATGACTTACTTACATCAGCAGATTGCAAGACAAGAAAAATGAGAGAACTTCTCTCCCTCATCACATTTACTTTTTAAAAAGCCTCAAAAAGTACATTCAATTATAGCCATTTAAATGTATTGGAAATTACCACAATGGGCTTCCAATCTTGAAAAAAAAACAAGTAAAATGAAAAATAAAAACGTTTTAAAACAGATGGCTGTTTGCTCTTCAAAGTTTTTCTCGCCAAAAAATTGACCTGAACTATTTTTTTTTTTCAATTTTTCTTCTCTCTTTATTTTTTTCTTCTGGGTTTCTTTTCCTTTTTTTTTCTTGGAAATTTTAAACCTGGCAAGAAGCTAAAGTTGTACCAGTATCAGTTTATCAGCAAGAAAAACATTTCAAAATGTTCAAAATTTTACACTTTCCAATAATTTTTTTCATTTTTTCATTTTCATTTTCCAAAATTTTAAACAGTTCAGAGCCTTTTTTTCTTCTCAAACAAAATATTAAAAAATGTAAAAATTTGAAATCTTTTGCAAATAAAAACTTTTTTTTTCAAATTAGATGGTATTTATTTCGTGAAGAACTCCATAAAAAAATCATTAACTTTACGAGAATTTATTCATACAAATCGTCAGCCAATAAGCCATATAATAGCTGTAATCTTCTACAAAGAAAAATTATGTAAAAAAAAAAATCAAATCATCCAAAAGTCGTACAGCCATACTCTTATCATAAAAAAAAAAAATTCGCGTCAAAAAGGCGTATTTTTCAACAAAATGGTGACTCTCCTGCCTCACCCCGCTCTTTACACCTCCTTTCGAACCTCTTTTCAAATTCGTGTTCGGCGTCAAAGAAAAAATTAAATCCTTTCCATAAAAAGAAGGTCCCAAGCAACGTATAAAATGTGCAGATAAGGCCGACCAATATCATTAAAGGTAATTTTTACGCGGCTGGATAAAGCCTTTCTCCAAAAAAGTACAGATAAAAATATCGTTAAGAACAAAATTCAACTTGGTTATATAATATTCGCTATATAGATAAAAAAAAAAAAATACCAGAGTCGACTAAAGAGAAGAAAAAAAACCACTGCCCCGCACATAATAATATTATACCGCTGAAGATCGCGGTTAAATAAGTGAAGAGATGGTTGTGCGAGCAGGATGAGGATAAAACGACGATAATTTTTTAACCCTGGCCTGGTTTCTTTATCCTTTCACCCTGTTCACCCCCCAGTCCGATGGATAAGAAAGAAAAAAAAAACGCAAAAAAATATATCTAAGTATAAAATAAACTCGACGAAGTACTCGTAAAAGCGTATATTCGTGTATCTTATTTAGGGCAATCTCTTCGCTCGTAATCATTTGCTGTGTGCTTCGTGTACTCGTATATGGTATAATATCGTCATCGACGTTATTACATTTCTATTTATCTGCTTTTGGGAAATTTTCGACGCGAGATTCGAGCTTTTTTCGTTCTATATTTTCGAAAGAGAAATTTCATACGCCAGTTGACTCTTTGGCACGTATTTTTCATTTTTTTGTTCGTCGTTCGCGGACGAATTTCAAGGATGGTGTACTTATTTTTATACGACGAGATATTTTCTATACGAAAGGTGAAAATAACCTCTGAATTTCTGTTCTGTTTCGCAGGTCGAACTAGTCAGTCAAGATACAGCCACAGGACGACCTCAACAAAGCGAAGATTTCCTCTTGGATACCCATCGAGCAGTAGCCGTTGAATTGGAAACCTCGCCACCAGATTTATCAGTCCTGACAGCAGCACCGGACACTCCTAAGAGTCAAGATATCGATTCGAATGAGATCTTCATGCGACAATCGGCTCAAAGTCATGTGGATGTGCAACGGACTCCTCACAAGATCGATATGATGGTCGAGAAACAACAAGTTGAGATATATTTCGCGGTCGGAGCAGCATTCGCAGTTTTCATCTTGGTTTTGGTGGTGCTGGTGTATGCGAGCTGTCGTCATAGCGATGTGATCTCGTATCCTCGTCCCAACAGTGATATATTCTCCATCAAACCGGGCAAGAAGGTCGACTCGCGTTTTCCAAAAGGTAAGCACTGTTAATTTGCTTTTTGATATTCAAACGACAATGACAGATTACAAGTGTAACGGTTCCAAGCGATGTTGATATACAAAAAAGGCGGGAAAAAAGTGACGAGGAGCTTGTTGAGTCGCGTAACTCCGAGAAGAGCTAGAGAGTGAGGCGAGAAACAAAAAAAAAACCAAGGCGACAAAATAAACTATACGATGAATGGAAAGAGTATAAAATGAGGAAGAAGAAGGGAAAAAAAAGGTCGGACGAGAAGGTGACATCGGTGGTGGGTTTTTTAGCGCCTGAATATAAAGTACACCCTTTCGATGTAACACTTTAAATGTTATTCGAACTATATACAACGGGTACCTGCGCGATCTCGCTCTCTATCCGCCGTACTAATTAATTTTCCTTTTTAATTAAAAGCGAAAATATAAATCCTCCAGAGATATCAACGCGCGCGCTACTGATATCAACGAACAAACTCTTCTAATTTAATTATTAAACGAACCAATTGTAACCTTTAACTCGCTCACTCTGTCTCACTCTCGTTGGTACTCTGCCTCTGCCTCTGCCTCCTCTTCGTTCGGTGAAAAACGTCGCGTCGCGTCCTATCGACCTAAAAATTAACTTTAATTAATTTCCGTATACCCGATTTATTTCCTTTTCATTTGATTCGTCGTCGTTGCAAAAAGTGCGAACCGCCGAAGCGCCCCCGATCGAGTTTATTTTTCTGTCGAAACGCGGAAAAAGGACATTGAACAGTTTCATGTTGTTTTTTTTTTATACTCTCATATACTTACCCCTCTTTTGGAGTTTTTTTTTTTTTTTTTGGAAAACTATTCCATCGTTGAAAATATATATAGCCTACCAATGGGAGCATAACTATCTAGAGTGTTGATGGTCGTCGCGAGTTTGAAAGTTGTTGTGAAAAAGTCGAAGGGGAGAGAAGCGAAAAAGGTTTCAAAGCGTTAATTTTCACTTTTGTTCGTTCAATTAAGAAGCACTAGGTATCTGCATGGAAAAAGGCCCTTCGTTTTTACCATTTTTTTTTTTTTTTAGTTTCGATGGTGAAAATTCGTTTATTTTTAATTTCGGGCTATTATTTACATTTTTTTTATCGAGTACCTATTTGCACCTTTTAAATGTTTTCCCACGTTTGTAGTTTCCTTTCCAATAATGATTCAGTGTTCTTCCCTTCGTTTTTCCGAATTACGAGTACCTAAATTATACAATCGAATTGCGTTTTAATCAGAATACGTTAAACGAAATGAGTTTTTTCATTTTTTTGAAACGAGGCCGGGAGGATACTCAAAATTCAGAAAATTTCCAACTGGATTAATCGACGTGAATTTTTTCGCCAAAGGGTCATTCCACGTCAATTAGACCGAGAAGTGGTAGGGGGTTCGGCGATTTTTTCGAATTTTTTCCTGTGGAAAGACCTTTTGAAGGGATGACCAATGGCGCAAATTGCAGCCCTCTAGCCCATTTTTGAAGGCAGCCAGGGAGTGTCAAAATTTTCAGTGAACCTAAAATATCATCCATTTCAGCATTGGATTACTCGAGAACCGCGATACCTACCAAAATGGAACATTTTCCCATAGTTAGGAGTTTTGAAAGGCTTTTTGGTGATATCATGAAAATCAGTGTTGCCATTTTTTTTCGTACTAAAAAGTAGCTCAAAAGGTTTCGAAACGTAGTTTTCATATCGTTACGACTCTCAAAAATTCTGAAAAAAATATATTATGGACAACTTTTCATGCTGAACAACATATTAAAAAATTGGGATGGTACCATATTGCGAAGTTGATTTTAAAAAATTTAAAGTTTGCGAAAAAATTCGATTTTTTGATTTAAAATATGAAAAAAAGTTTTGATACGTGAAGTTGACCCATTTGACCCCTATTTTTACGTATCTGTTGAAAAAGTTGAAAAAACCCTTTCACTCGATGAAATTATAACTCCTCACAAACAATCAAATTCGAAAAAATTCAATTTTCAATTTCAAAGATCAATAAAAGTTTAAATTTATTCAGTTGTCTCATTTTGACCTCTTTCTGACGTATTTCATGAAAAAGTTGATAAAAATTACACTCACAACAAAAAAATAAAAATTCGTTCATTTTTTGAATCTTTTCGAATTTTGATTTTTTTGCGAGGAGTTTATTTCATCGAGTGAAAGGGTTTTTTCAACTTTTTCAACAGATACGTAAAAATAGGGGTCAAATGGATCAACTTCACCAATCAAAACTTTTTTTCATTTTTTGTACGAAAAAAGTGGCAACACTGATTTTTATGATATCACCACAAAGCCTTTCAAAAAAACCCTAACTATGGGAAAACGTTCCATTTTGGAAGGTATCGCGATTATCGAATAATCCACTGCTGAAATGGATGATATTTTAGGTTCACTGAAAATTTTGACACTCCCTGGCTGCCTTTAAAAATGGGCTAGAGGGCTGCGATTTCCGCCATTAGTCATCCCTTCGGAAGGCCTTTCTACAGGAAAAATTTCAAAAAAATCGCCGAACCCCCCTACCACTTCTTGGTCCATTTGACGTGGAATGAGCCCAAAATAATCTATCAGGCTCTCTCATTCCACTACTGAATAGATGACCCTGAAACTACGTATCAACAAAATTAACCATTTTTAACCTCCTATAAACATCGAATCAAAAAAAAAGCATATTTAAGGAAGACACGACCCCCTCCCTCCCTCCCTCCCAAAAAAAACTTTGAAGAAATGACAATCACGAGTTTCTGAGCAAATCATCGCTGTTCTGAGTGTTCAAAGTAAAATTTCCTCAGTAAGATACGTTTCACATCATTGACGTATTTTTGCTTCAAACTTCATAATAAAAGGTTGTTGGCAAGAACTCAACAGAACTTTTTCCAATTTTTCAAAATTTTCACAAAATATCAGAAAAACAGTCCTAAAAGTTTGATGCAGCAATTAATTGATTTTTTAAAAAGTTCTTGAAAGCCAGACTCGAAATCTACAGTCGTACTTTAATGTTACTCAAAATGTAAGAAAATGGTCGTAATTATTTCAACGTTTCAATATGTGAAAAATTTATCACAACTTTTTCCAAATTTCTAAAAGTCAAATAAAACATTGTTTAATTTTCACTAAGTATACTCAGAATACTTAAAATTAATCAATTTTTTACAAGTTTTCAAAATTCTGACGCAAAAACAACTTGATGAGGTTTTTTCAAGTTCTGATTAAAACCTGGTGAAAGGGTCCCAAAAATAATGTTTGAAAGTTGAATAAAACAAAATTTCAATAGTTCATTGACTTTTGTCCAAGTTCTTGGAAGGCAAAAAAATCGATTTGTAAATTTGAACAAAATCTCAACAGTTAATCTACTTTTTTTTCTCAAGTTTCTGGTTGTTAGAAAAATCGTTTATGACAGTTTTACAAAACTTAAGTCCATCCTCACAATTGAACTTTCATAGCCAAAATTTTTGTTAAAAAATGAACCAAAAATTGAAAGCAATTTTTAATAAAAATTGTCTGATTGAAAAAATTGCAGAATTTTAGAGGTGTTTTCAAAATAGTCTGGGAGGGGGGGGGAGTTAGGTATGGAATTTTATCATTCCACACTGATCCGGAATGAGTTTTGTACAGATGACATTGCTTTAAAAAATCAATCAGATCGAAATTATGATTTTTTTTTGTTGAAGGGAAGTTTTAATAAAATGAATACATATTTATTAGCTCCTAAGGAAACATTCACATTCGCAAAAAAAATTCCCTTTGATGGTCGGTGCTCTACAACTCATGACTCAAAATTTTCTAAATAGGTATCTGCGCATTTCAAGATTTTTTTTTTCAGCAAAAAAATCAAAATTTGGACCCATTTGTGATTTGAGGGAGGAGAGATGTTTTTTTCCCCTATAAAAAACCGGATTCATCATTCAAAATGAATTCTTAGTAAAATTCTTTGCTGAAGAACAAAAAAAAATTGGAACAGTGAATTGAATAAAAACGAGGGAGGGAAGGGTGAAGAATTACGATAGTGAAAATAATACTGTAAGTCATCTGTTGAATATTTTTCATACGCAAAGTGTTCAAGACGAATAAAAAACCCTCAACACTTCATTTTTAATCTCAGTTCAATGTTCTAATTTTTAAAAAATACACATAAAATGGCTTGAAATAGGAATTTTGGCAAAAAAAATGCATTATGAAAATCACAACATTTTCGGTCAAAGTTGAAAATGAACTAAAAGAGAAAATGCATTTTTTTCAAGCAGAGCAATTTTTTAAAAATTATGGAATATTTTCAAACCTTAATCCAGGAGCTAAAAATTTGAAAAAATTAAAAATAATTTTTTACTATTTTTTAAAACCAATTAATTCTCAAAATGGGATTTCAACGTGTCTGGGGGGGTGAGGGGGGGGGTTCAGAGACTAAATTTCGATCAATATTTGAAGAAATTTGAAAAGTAAAGTGGCATATCGGTTGTTACTAATTTGAAGGCACTGAGTTCGAATATCGACTCAGTTTTTTCGACCAGATCTCTCGAAACCCTCCTTTGATGCCCTTGAACGTGGTCAGAATCTCCCTCTCTCTCTCAAAAAAAAAAAAAAATGTAAATCGGTTCTGATCCATCATTTATTTGGTCTTTGAGATCATTGACCTCCAATATCTGTTCATTTTATGGGTGCGACCACTTAGCGAACCCTCCAGCTTTGTATTTTGGAGGGGGGGGAGGACTCGAAAAACAATGGAAATGGCTTTACATGTCGATTTTTTTCAACTCGAACAAAAATTTATTCATTTTTTGCCCCCCCCCCCCCGCCATCGACTACTTTCCAAATTTTGAAAAAAAAAGCACCTCATAACCTTTAAAATAATCTCTATAAATTTTCTATTCAAGAGCACTCAGAATGATGATCATTTTTGTTCAGAGAATGGATTGATATTGTTTCTTCATGGTTTTCACAAAATTACCCCTTTCCCTCCCCTCCCCTCCCTTCCGTAGACTACTTAGACATGGCTTATTTTATTCGTATTTTCACTAAAGAGTCAATATTCGTACCTATTCATACGAGATGTGTCAAAAATCTGAAAATCCGAGTCAGCATCTGAACTGAACTTCGTTCTGATGGTTATAGAGGTACTCAAAATACACTATTTACTGAGCAAAATCAATAATAGAATTTAATCCTTCCTCAAGTTATCCTTAACTTTTCTGGAACCCAACTCATCTCCTCTCTCTTCCTGAACGTCAATTTTCACCAATCGAAAAAATCAACAAAAAACATTACCCCCTTACCCTACCCCTCAACATTATTTCCACCTCAAACACCCAACTAATTCAACCCGAATAATTTTCAGAATTCGTACCGATATTAACCCTGGTAACCGAAAATATTTCCAAAAGAACGTTAAACTCGCACACCAGCGAAGCTCCAGACAAGCCGTCGCATTCGAAAGTCGAACCAAATTACAAACGTAACGACCCACAATCGTCGACGAATTTCAACCATTTCGTCGACCAAATACCACCACGTGACACGAATGTATGCGCAAATACAAGTACCTCACAACAACAACAACAACAACGGTCCTACTGTGATAGAAGTATGAAAAATGATCGCGTGAATCGTAATAGTAATATTTCGTAATTTGTAATTCTATACCAACGTATCTACTTCAATATAGTAAATTTATTTTTGTACACTCGATGTAAATACTCTAAAAAAAAAAGTTTGTATTTAAAAAAACCAAAATGAAAAAAAATTGATCGCTTTTTTGTATACCTATTAAAAATTACCATCTCCCCTTGATTCGGGAGACTTGATGTATACCTTGTAAAGTACAATATTTCATAAAGCTTGAAGCTCTAAAAAAAAAAATGAAAAATACTGTTAAAGCGATATCACAAAACGATTCTTGTAGTTTGCGAATCTAGTCCCGGTACGAACTTTCAAATTCGAATATAGAAAATGCATTTTTATTCTAATATTTTGTTTTCCTACCTAAATGTATTATTTTTTTATTTACAATCAAAACAATTTACGTAGGCTATATACTTGGTAAGTAACTTGAATAAATTGTTTTCATTCTTTAATATCAAAATCAATACGTACACGTACGATTTCGCTAGTCATTTCATTATTTATCTTGGAATTCTTCTTGGAAATACATTACGACGAATAAAGCGAGCGAAATGTGTAGCCTACGATAGTAAATTTTTTTCTAGTCAGTGACTATTTAATCGAAATTTGTACGTTTTTCTTTTTCTTTTGTAAATATAAGTATTTTCGTTTTGTCGAGAATAAGGTTTTCTTTTTTGTATATTTTATTATTATAAATACGAATTAATTTTTTTGTGTGCGTGATTTTTAAAACAGTTTGTTGTTTTTTTTTCTGTAATTTTTTTTTTGTTTACATATGAAAATTATATTGTTATTATGTGATACGTTTCAATATTCCGTGACAAAGTGCCAATTTTATAAACGAAAAATATACTCTATACTTAATTTCTCGATGGTTTACCTCACCTCTCCCCCTTATTCTAAATAATAATCCGGGTGATTTTTGCAAAGAAATATCTATAATACATACGTATGTACCTACCCCATAAAAATACATATTATAACCGTGAATTTTATGTGTATTTTTAATAATTTGTTTTATGTTGTACATGTACAATAATTTTGCGTGTATTTATATATTTCTTATATAGATGGAAAATTTATATAAAATATTATACATAATTTGTAAATGACGTGTTGAAAATTTGTAATGTATAAAATATACGAACGTTTTCTCAAAAAAAAAAAAAAATCCGGTGTGTATTAATTTTCGTACTTAATAATGTGTTTATATAGAAGGGTATAGCTCGAGCAGGTACTTTTAGTCGAGCGGTATTCGGCGTTTATTACACAACTGCTGTATATGTATAGCTTAATGGCGCTAGTGCTTTCAAAACAAATGCATTTTGTACAAGGTTTCCGGTCGGTTTTCTCAAGGTTATGCACAAAAACCGCAGGTAAAAAACACGTGAGCTTATAACGTGGAATTAATTCGTCGTTATATACCTAGAGAAAGAGAAAGAGAGATGTAAATGCCCTCTTGGTAAATTACCACCGTCGTCGTACGTCGTCGCTGCTGTTGCTGCTGCTGGTGTATTTGTGGTAAGTTTTTACAATATTATCCATTGGCGACAGGAAGTAAATAGGTAAGTGGTGTAATTTAAAAATACGCATTATAAAGTAATTTTTGCCTCCGAAATTGGATTTTTTTCCTCTCGAAATCTGATAGGTGATGATTTTTTAAAGACAAGTACGAGTTTTGGAAAAGGTAAGCTAATTGTATAGAAAGGGCAGAAAATGAAGGACATCCTTGTTTTAATGGCCCAAATAAGTCGACTCATCGATTTTCAGAAACTGATAAAATTTGTGAAAACTTGGCAAAAATTAAACTAAAAGCGATTAAAAATACATTAAAAGTGATTTAAAACAACATTAAAATCATTCAAAATTATTACAAACTGATGACATTTCATCAAAATTTGGCAAAAAATCACAAAAAAACTCCATAGAATGCAGTTGAAATGCATTGAAAATGACATGAAAATATTTTTAAAATATTGAAATATGTAATTAAAAATTACCACACACTATTGAAACTTTAGCAGAATTTGATTTAATTCAACAGAAATTTCATAAAACGTCATTAAAACAAGTCAAACATGACATAAAAATAGTTGAAAAACATGGAAGAAAATTGAAATCGAAAATCTAACACAATTTTAGGAAAGCTTGGTGTTTAAAAAATTTTGAACGAAACAGTAAGAATCATTCAAAATTATCTAAAACTGATGAAACTTGGCAAAATTTAGAAAAAAATTGTGTAAAATGTTGCAAAAATGTGTTTAAAATAACATGAAAACACATTATGAAATTCATTAAAATCATAAAAGTATGTAAGTAAGTACAACATCAATAATTAATTAAATGAAATTGCAAGAAAGACATGAAGAGTGATATTCCAAAACTCGCTTTGTCCATTTTTATCAAAGTTGGGTTTTTAGTGGTACCTGGTAGATGAAGTATTAACTCACATTCCTACATCATCAACCTACCAAAATGAGGTGTTAAACTCACCTAAATAGCCAATTCACTAAAAATTAAAAAAAAAATAATGTTCCAAAACGCGCTTTGTCCATTTTTATTGGAATTTTTTTCAGCAGTATTTAGTGGATGAAATGTATACCTACACTCCTACATCATAAATCCACCCAAATAAAGTACTAAACTCGCCTAAAAAGCCAATTTACCCGTTTAAAGGGAAACTGTTTTTCCTCTCTCCTGAAAAGTTGTGAAAATGGACAAAGCGAGTTTTGGAATATCACTCTTCACATGATAAAATTTAGCACAATTCAGCACAATTTATCAAAAACTTCGCATAAAATTGGGTTAAAAGACTATTAAAATCATTCCAAAGAACCATTATGTACATCTTTAAAGTCATTCAAAGTAGCCCAGAAATGCTGAAAATTTGTCGAAATTCTCATAAAATAACAAAGAAAACAACAAAACATGTTAACATGTGAACATTTCAAAAAACATTAAAAACTACTCAAAACCCAGAATATTTTACTATTCCTTCCATATTTGTTGAGAAAATGTCCAAAAAAATTTTCTGGGGAAATCGAATTTTATTAACTGTACCTGTACCTGTTGGTTGGTCACTGTGCTGTGTACAGCTACAAGGCTAGAGGCACGGGTCGTTTTATGCTGTTACATTAATGGAAGGAGGTTGGATTTTTGGAGAAAGGGGAGTAAGACTGAAGGGTTATGAGCTATTTCAGGTAGAGTTTTAGGGAGGTTGAGTGAGTTTCTTAAATTGGTATGATCTTGACAGGTGAGTACAATGTGGGAGATAGTGAGTTGGACTTCGCATGTAGAGCATATTGGAGGGGGTTCTTTTTTGAACAGATGAGAGTGGGTGAGGAGGGTATGGCCTGTGCATACACAGCATAAGGCAACTGCCTGCTTCCTGGATAAATCTTGAACGTTAGTGGTGTGTCTTGGGCTGGGAATTAACCGTGAACATATGGCTTCCATCACATCAGACACTGGAACAGGTATTTCTGGTACAGGTGAAATTCTTAGTGACTGCTTTGCTGCTAAGTCTGCTGTTTCATTTCCAAAAATTCCTGAGTGGGCTGGAATCCAGGCAATGGTAACATCCGTGTCACATTGAAGAGATGAGATTTCTGAGGCAATTGGATGTTGCTTCGATTTAGATCTTAGTTGTGAGATGGAATTTAGTGAATCAGTGAAGATCACAACTTTGTCGAGTCTGCTCTCAATTGCCATGTTTAAAGATGTAAGGATAGCATATAGTTCACATGAAAGAATACTGAACAAGCATGGAAGTGGAAATTGCGAAACCTCACAATCACAAACGACGAAACAACCACAGTGATCCACGGATTTCAACCCATTGGTGTGAAACGAAGTGAAATCATTATACTGAGCAATAAATTAGTTATTGATGATTTGAGTAGGTATTTAGTAGAGTGTGTTCGAGCAATGATGTATCAAATGAGAGAATATTATTCTTAGTTTTTATAGGATTTTCTGGATAGAATGGTGGAAGAGGATATATCTGAATGGAATTTAGAATGGAAGAGGCTTTATGGAGATATGAGTCATAAGCATATGGATGATTGGGATCAATTTTTGAGTCTATGGTGAGAGAAAGGCTGTCAACAATTTTAAGGTGAATGAAAAATTTTGAAAGGATGAGTTTTGATCGTATAGAAGGGAGGATTTAGGATGCTTCCTGATATAATAAGTGTATAGGAGTAGTTCTGAGGGCTCCAGTTCCCAGCTGAAGAACTGTCAGAATAGTGTGGGACTAATGACTTCACCTTGTGGGACTCCATTTTCAATTTCAACAATTTGTGAAACTACAGATATATGCAAGTCGGTGTATGAGGAAATTCCGGATGAAAGTTGTCATTTTCCCTTTTATATTCCATAAGAGGAGTTGATCAATAATATGCTGTCTTTTAATGGTGTCAAATGCCTTGGAAAAATCATAAAACACTGCTATTAGGTGTTCTCTTTTTGAAAATGCTTGAAAAATTGAATTTTGTAAGTGTATGAGGTTATCATTAGTTGATCTTGATGGACGAAAACCACACTGTTGTGATGTGAGTAGATTTTTATCTTGCAACAATTTCAAAAGTCTTACATTGATGATTTTTTGAAAGACTTTGCAATTTGCATATACTGAGGTCGAGGAGATTGGTCTGTAACTATTGATGTCTTGAGGATTTTTCTGAGGTTTTAATAGAGGTATGATTTCTGCTGAGTGCCAGGCATCAGGAAAGTAACCAGTATTCCATATTATAAACTTTTAGCAAATACGTAATCAGGGCTAGTACTCAATTTTTTCCAAAAAAAATTAGTAACCAAAAAATCTCAAAAAAAGTGACAAAACGCGAACAAAATATTTCAATGTAGAAAAAAATCGAACCAAAAAAAATGAAAAAAAACCAGGGTGTCTAGCAGTACTCCCAGACAAAAAAATCACATCTTTTTTATGACCTTTTCATGACTTTTTCATGACCTATTTTTCACATTATTACGTCTTAAAAGTACCCACCCCAACTCAAAAATCGAACAGGGTTGCCATTTTTTGCAGGATCAAAAATTAGGTAAGTACCTATTAAAGTTTTTTCATTTTTAGGGCTTTTTGAACAAATTTTTGATTTTTTTTTTTGATTTTATGGGCTATTTGAAAAATTTTCAAGTGTTTTTTGAGCAAAATTCATGACTTTTTCCCGACTTTCGTGACCACCTACCAAAATTTATGACTTTCATGACCGTTGGACACCCTGAAAAACCTCATGAATTGAAATGTTCTGGTTTATAATTTTGAAAAGTTGAACTACCTATGCGATTATTTTGAAACTTTCTGATGGAAAAATCGAGATTTTTCAACAGTTTTTAGCAACAAAAAGTAAATATTTTTTCAACTTCTGAAAAAAAAACAATTTTTGGGAAAATAAAACGAGTCTGAAAAATTTTAACAAAAAGAATGATTTTCTGACAATTTCTGGCAAAAAATCGAGACTTTTCCAAAATTTTTGAAAAAAAGTGAGACTTTGTTTTTTTTTTGCAAATGAACGACTACTTTTGGAAATCATGTTGAAAAGCGAGAATTTTTCACGATTTTTGGCAAAAAGCAAGGCTTTGAAAATTTGTTCAAAAAGCAAGACTTACGTATTGGAAATTATTTGCAAAAAAGTGATACATTTTTTGGTTAGTCTTTGCAAATACCTGAGCTGAAGTTATTGGATACCTAGCTTACGTTTCGAAAAGAAGAAAAAAATTTAAAAAGCAAAAATTTGACAGTGCACACAAAATGTATTTAGCAATTTTTGGGAATTATTGGCCATGAAATTACATTTTTGGCAGTAAGCAAGACTTTTGTACAATTTTTGGAAAATAGTAAAACTTTTTGGAATTTTTTGCGAAAAATCGAAAATTTTTAACAAAAAGCAAGATTGTCAATTTCAGCAAAAAGCACGAATTTTTAGCAATTATTGGCGAAAATGGTACCTTTTAGCAGTCTTTTTTGAAATTGAGAGACTTATTTGGTCAATTTTGAACACTTTTTGGAATTTTTTGCGAAAAAGCGAGCACGAAATGAGAGCGAGACTACTTTTTTTTGCTAGTCTTAGCAGAAAGGTGCACTTTAGCAATTTTAGTAAAAAGCAGGTTTTCTCGGAAGCCCCCCCCCCCCTCTGGTATACAAATTATTCTCCTTTTTTTTGATCAATTCAGACCGATGTATTTTTTTTCTATATACCCCTCTCCAAATTACATTCGACATTCCTTATCTTCACATTAGAATTTGAAAAATTATGAATATGTAATGTTAATAACCAGCCACAAAATCTGTAAATCAAAACTTCAGAGACTAATCATCAACTTTCTAAGAATAAAAAAAATCTAAAAATAGCAAAGAGCATAATCTCCAACAAAAAATTTCAATTCATTCCCCCTCCTCCCCCCCCCAAAAAAAAATTAAAAATATTCGAAGATTTTCATGGCTAAAAATAGAAACTAAATTCATCAAAATCTACTAAAAAAATATCGAAAAAGACTAGTAAAAGTTGTATTATTGTAGATATACTAGTAGAATATTATAGCGTTCGTTAACATCTTCCCAAAATATCGTAATTTTCCTCACCCCTCGCCCTTTCCTTTACGCATTAATAATAACATCGCAGTACCTATTTCCTCATTCACACAACCGACTCTCGTAAAACCCAAGTGTACAAAAAACGCTCGCACTCGCTGGCTGCATCTTCTGGAAACCCTAATACTCGTACTTCGAGGCGAACGCAAATCATCTCCGATTTGATCATTAATTTATCATTAGCGTCGTACGAGTGCACAGTAAACGCCTCGTATACTTACTTGTATATATTTTGTAATTTCAAAAATATATACGTACGTACAACTGTGCTGAAGAAATACCGAACGTATGTCCGGTATCCGGTTATAAAGTAGCAATTTCGAGATACCACGAGTATTACGAATGCGACCATGCCGAGAAGGGCGAAGGGCTAATGGTGCAGGGTTTTTTGCTTGTATAATATGTAACAGATCCTTTCTCTCTGGAGGATGTCTGTAGCATTATTATTATGGAAGCCAACTGGTACAGCGTTTGTATGGAAGTGAAGTGGAATGGCCATGTGTTTCTTAATATATTACGTACTATATCTAAATGTTTTAACAAAAACACACAAAACACTTTTAATTATTATACCATTCGAATTTCGAGCTCGTCTTCACTTTTTCATAAGTATATATTACCTACACACGCTCAACGTAGCCCAACTCGAATGGTGAAGGGTGAGAGGGAGGGGGTGGAGGAATATAAAACGTTTAACGATGCGTAGGCGCCAATCAAGAGAGTGAAAAAAAAAACAATTTTAGGATATTTCGAGTACCATCGATCTCGCGAGTCTTTTTTCATTTTTACGAGTGAAAAAAAAAGGAATAAAAATACACAAAAAATCCAGCTACAATCTCCGGAATAAAAAAGTAATTAAAAAAAAATAACAACGACAACCTAAACATTACGAATGTCTGTATACAGATCAGCCAGGTCCTCCTACAGCAAGAAACGAGAGTTTCGTAATACTGTATAAGTATAACAATGTCTTGGATGAGGAGAGCTGAGGTGAGGGAGTATCTAAATTAAACATAAATTCAAGAATACAACGGTGCTGAACGTGATATAAAAAAGGGTGTCCACATTTTTACGTAAGTATACACAAATTCGTCTTGGTCGTTTGTTTACACTTGGTTTAATATCGAGATCTTTTTTTCCTTTTCGTTTGTTTTGTTTTACTTAAAATATTATCATTTTTTTCGGCGATGTTTGTGCCATCGAAAATTCTGCTATAGGAAAACAGAACTTTGGAGTAGGTACTTATTACATTTTTTTAATGCTCTTTACTTACTCAAAATTGAAAATTAAATTTGAAATGACCAAAGCACGTGGTGACCACCCCCACTTTCACCTTCCAGTGGCTCCGAAAGTTTGTATTTAAAATTCTGCCTCGGTCTAAACAATAAGCTATCGCCATGACTATCCAAAACCACTTTTGGAGTTCTACTGACAAGGGAACCTCTTGAGGTGTCCACTTTCGATTTGAATGGGACCACGATTTTTGGAAAGATCATGGTCTAAAGCCTCCAAAACCAAATTTTGAGCTGCCCAACTAAATTTTTCGATTTTTGGCGAACATTTAAAACTTCAAAATTGACTGCTTTTGGTGATTTATGCTTTTTTTCAAACGATCAAAATATGTTTTAAAACTAATATTAATTCCCCAAATTTCACCATTTCCAACCATTCTGGAGCCTCCAGCGCGATGTCTGAATTTCTCCAGGATTTTGAATACCTATGCTCCAGACGGTGTGAATATGAAGTTGGACAGCTAAAAATCGAGTTGTGCGGTATACTTGACCTGTTTAACGAGGTTATCCACATATGAGCCGATACTGGAAAGGACACCTCAAGAATGATGTGTCATACAATGAGACATCATTCTTGGCAGGTCGAGTATAACACACAACTCAATTTTTAGCTGTCCAACTTCATATTCACGCCTTCTGAAACAAATTCAAAATTCTGGAGAAATTGAAAAATCGTGCTGGAGGCTCCAGAATGGCTGGAAATGGCGAAATTCATCTTCGGAGAGTTAGTTCTGGACGAAATACAGCGATTCGTGCCAATTTCCAAAGTTTTCCCTCAAACAGAAAATTCTTGATTTTTGACCATTTTCATTAAAATGTAAAAATTTGGTCAAAAATCCACTCTTGAGGTGTCCCCGCCAGAATCGGCTCCAATAAGGATAAACTACTCGTAGTTAAACAGGTCGAGTATAACTCACAACTTGATTTTTAGCTGTCCAACTTCATATTAACGTCTTCTGGAGCAAATTCAAAATCCTGGAGAAATTGAAAAATCGCGCTGGAGGCTCCAGAATGGCTGGAAATGGCGAAATTCGTCCTCGGAAGGCTAGTTTTGGACGAAATATAATGATGCGTGTAAATTTCGACAATTTCCTCGCACTTTGGAAATTTTTGACTTTTGAGCATTTTCTTCAAGTTAAGTATCTACTTATGTAAAAATCATGTCAAAAAACCCACTCTTGAGGTGCCCCTTCCAGAATCGGCTCAAATGTGGATAAACTCACTGAACAGGTCGAGTATAACTCACAACTTGATTTTTAGCTGTCCAACTGCATATTCACGCCTTCTGGAGAAAATACAAAATTCTGGAGAAATTGAAAATCGCGCTGGAGGCTCCAGAATGGTTGTAAATGGTGAAATTTGGATTTGGGAAATTAATACTTATCAGTTTTAGGACTCATTTTGATCATTTTTACTGATCAAGTACATATAGTCCGGCATATGACAATAAGAGTAATTGCACCCCCCCCCTCCCCGCCGATCCTCCGGGACAACTTTTTCTTAAAGGGGACATCCTAAGGAACATTTTAAAGCAAACTTATTGCCAAAAAAAAGTTGGCCTTACTTACAAAATGGCGGCCATTTTGATTGACAGGTCAGCCGAAATCGCAGATTTTGCGTTTTAACATAGGACTTGCACGAACTTTTTCAAATTTCACAAAGGCAGATCGAGCGATCATGCAAAAATTTATCGCCTGTCAAAATTTCAAGTGCTAAAGTGCGTTTTTTGATTTTTGGTGAATTTTTGAAAATTGTATTTAGGCCAAAAATGAGGGAAAAAATCAAAATTTCACCAAATTGACCAAGAAAGCTGAAATTTGGGATATACCCTATTTTCGACATGCCAAATCGATTGGAAACTGTTTCAACCCGTTTTGAGCAGTTCTGGAGCCTCCAGCAGATTTTTGAAACTCGAAATTCCCACAAAATTCCATCAAATTGGAGTTGTAAAGCTAAAATTTATTCTAAAAACTAATTTCAATACGCTACGAAGTACTGCAGGTGAATTTCAAGTGGTTTTGGATCCTCCAGCGACTGTTTGAACATTACTAGAGCCTCCAGTAGATTTTTTAAACTTGAAATTTTCCCAAAATTTCATCAAACTAAGATGGAGATTGGAGAGTCGAAATTCATTCTGCAAACTAATTTCAATACGCCACGAAGTTGACTGCTGGAGAATTTCAAGTCGTTTTGGAGCCTCCAGCAACTTTTTGAAAATTCCTGAAGCCTCTAGCAGATTTTTGAAACTTTAAATTTTCACAAAATTTCATCAAATAAAGATGGAAAGCTGAGATTTACTCTACACTCCAATTTTAACACCCTCTGAAAACGACTTTTGGTGAATTTCAAGTCATTTTAGAGCCTCCAACGACTGTTTTGAACATTACTGGAGCCTCCGGTAGATTTCTGAAACTTGAAATTTCCCCAAAATTTTATCAAGCTAAGATGGAGAGTCGAAATTCATTCTGCAAACTAATTTCAATACGCTAGGCTAGGAAGTTGACTGCTGGTGAATTTCAAGTCGTTTTGGAGCCTCCAGCAACTTTTTGAAAGGTTGTATGACGTTTTTTTGAAAAATTGAAATTTCCTAAAAGTAGCTGGAAGCTTCAAAACCGTTTGAAACCACCATGTAGTCTGCGAGGTAAATTTCAGCTTGCCAACTCCATTTGATAAATTAATGTTGAGAAATTTCAAGTGCCAAAAATTTACTGGAGGCTCCAGTAATTTTCAAAACAGTCGCTGGAGGCCCTAAAATGACTTGAACCCACCTGAAGTCGTCTTCAGAGGGTGTTAAAATTAGAGTGTAAAGTAAATTACAGCTTTCCATCTCCATTTGATGAAATTTTGTAAAAATTTAAAGTTTCAAAAATCTGCTGGAGGCTCCAGAACTGCTCAAAACGGGTTGAAACCGTTTCCAATCGATTTGGCATGTCGAAAATAGGGTATATCCCAAATTTCAGCTTTCTTTGGTCAATTTGGTGAAATTTTGATTTTTTTCCCTCATTTTTGGCCTAAATTCGATTTTCAAAAATTCACCAAAAATCGAAAAACGCACTTTAGCACTTGAAATTGTGACAGACGATAAATTTTTGCATGATTTTTCGATCTACCTTTGTGAAATTTGAAAAAGTTCGTGCAAGTCCTATGTTAAAACGCAAAATCTGCGATTTCGGCTAACCTGCCAATCAAAATGGCCGCCATTTTGTAAGTAAGGCCAATTTTTTTTGGCACGTTTGCTTTAAACTGTTCGTTAGAATGTCCCCTTTAAGAAAAAAGTTGTCCCGGAGGATCGGCGGGGGGGGGGGTGCAATTATTCCTATTGTCATATGCCAGACTAGCCTAATACATTTTTAAACGTTCGCCAATAACCGAAAAATGAAGTTGGGCAGCTGAAAATTTGGTTTTGGGGGTTTTATAAACCATGCTCTTTTCAAAAATCGCGGTCTCGTTCAAATTGGAGGCGGACACCATTTTTTTGGTCATTATTGCCAATTTCAAAAAATGTAGAAAAATAACCAAAAAATTACTCACCTAAGTACCTACCAAATTTTTTGGATTTTTAAAAATAAACCATAATGACCAAAAAATTATCAGTCCACATTTCTCTGCTTTCAGGTTGTCTGGTAATATTTTAAAAATAAAAAAAGACATCAGCAGGACTTTCAAGAGGGGAGGGGTGGGCAAGGCAAAACGTGCTACATGCGATAAATAAATCATCAAGTTAGTTCAGCTCAGTGATAATTCATCAAGATAAAAAGAACATTACTTTCACATATGAAATGAGATTTCAAATATCAAGCCTCAAGGCTTAGATTGGAACATGATTAAAATGAAAAAAAAAAGTCAGTAGACATTCTCTTCATAATTAAGAGCACAATTTTTTTTTATTCCATTTGAATAATTTTGATATCGTGATTTAAAACTCACAGGTGCATAAAAAGTAATACCAATTTGACCATCATGACTCTTTTCAAAAAAATTGTGATATTTTCCATGTTGTTTTCAATGATAATAATAATGACAGTTCACCAAATTGAATCTACCGTCAACATATCCACATCACAATCAATTGAAGAAACAGCACATCCATTACCACAGAGAAATCATACCTGGCGGACCATTCGAGAAAATAACTTCCTCTACATTGACAAGACACCATTTTTGATGAAGCTGTTGGAAAAAAATAGGTCAGTTATTCTTACTCGGCCTCGTGGTTTTGGTAAAACGACATTTCTAGACATGATGGCAGATTTCTTTCGAGGGAAAAAAGACCTGTTCAAAGGACTAGCAATCGACAAAGTGGGAAATACAAAGCATTATCCATGGAATAAGTCTGAAACTGGCGAACCTTTGCCAAAATGGAAGGAATTTCCAGTAATTCATCTCAACTTTGCTGAAATTTCAAACTTCAACACGAGTAAAGAGTTCGATGATGAATATCTCTTCCTCCTGAAACGTGCAGCAGAAACATACAGTGTTGATGGCGATGAAAACGATTTTGATTTGGATAAACTTATTTCGAAAGTATACTTCAAATTCAACAAAACAAGTATCGTCATATTGGTGGATGAATATGATCATCCTGTTCAACATGCTCACAAGGTGCTTAACAATAAACAGCTGGCAATAAACATTACACACTCTCTTGAATCAATGATATCAGTAATCAAAGCCAATACTGAAATGATCGGTTTTGCATTATTTGCCGGTGTGATGAGATTAAATTTCATGTCCCAAGAAAATTCAAGCACGAATGTATTCAGTGACCTGACGTGGGATAAAGACCTCTCGGAAGCATTTGGTTTCACTGAAAATGAAATCAAAAATAATATGACTCCGTACTTGAAAAAATGGGCTCAAAAGAGATATATTACCTCGAATGCTCAAAGTGAACCCAATGATCCCAGGTTACCCGAGATGAAACTTTTGGATGAATTGAGAAGCTGGTACGGTGGGTATCAATTTTCGATAAAATGTGACGCTGGGGAAGTTTTCAGCCCATTGTCGACAATTGAAAGCTTACAGCAACAAGAATTCGGCAACTACTTTATATCAACAAGTGCCATGCACTTCTTGGTCGCACAATATTATGAGAAATTTTCAAACTGGGAAAGTTTCAATGAATTGCACCTATATAATGCGAGCTCAATTTATTGCATTGAGCACAATTCTAGAGAAAGTGAGACCCCATTGCATAGGTGGATGTTATCACACGGTTATTACACAATTTCTGACTACGAACTTGTCGTAAATTATTGTACTGGTCACCGTGATATAGACAGTGTAACGTTGAAATTTCCAAACAAGGAAATAGAAGAAGCTATCGAATATAATGTGGCGATGTATCTGCTCGATGAAAATAAATTTATACACGAGGATTATGGTAATGATCTTGCGGTATTTAATGAAGCAATGTCGACCCAAGACACTGAAAAGGCAATGAGAATTTTGAGCATTTTTAAATTCCAACCTTATCTAAGCCTGAGTCGTTTCTACAGAAATGCAAATCCAGGGCAGATGTCAAGAAGCATGCGTTTTTTTCTTCATGCTGCATCGATCAACTTCAACTATCATGAGGATGTAAAGTTCAACACTGCTACTAATTCCACAGCCAAAGTTGGAAAAGTAGATAGTACTGTTACTAATTCCAAAGCCAAAGTTGGAAAGGTAGATACTGGTACTAATTCCACAGCCATTGTAGAAAACATAGATAACAATATCCTGCAGACGACGGATTTGAACATGAATTACATTATCAGAATCCAAACTACGAATAGCGAAAATGAAACAGCTCTTCCAGTGATCGAACAGCTGCTTAGATATCATAAACATCACCCAGAATTCTTCACAAAATTGATAAAAAATCAAACAAATGTCTGCTTCTTGGGTCTTAATTTTCTGCATATTGATGGATTCGCCAAACTGAATAGCTGGATTGCATTGTCATACACCAAGGGCACTTTTCAGATTTCTGATGTGGTAGCCCAACCTGGAGATTTGAAAGAAAGATTGCTTGGAAAATACGCTCCTTAGACTGCAGTCATCCATACAAGTCATGATCCTTGCATATCTAGAGCTAACAATTTGGTATCTCACTAGAACATAAAATTGCTGTTCTTCAGTTTCTTAAATTCCAAAAATTTTGAACATATAACAAACTATAAGTTATTATTTTGTGAATTGAAATACTCGTAGAAATATTTTAAAGCAAAGTAGCCAAAAAAAGTTGGACTCGATATCAAATTGGCGGCCATTTTGATTGACAGGTCAGCCAAAATCGCAAATTTTGCTTTCCCAAATGAGACTCGCACGAAATTTTTTCAACTAGACGAAACTAGATCGAAAGAGCACGCAAAAATTTATCACCAGTCAAAATTTCAAGTGCCAAAGTGCGTTTTTTGATTTTTGATAAATTAAAAAAAAAAGCCAAATTTAAGCTGAAAATAAGAAAAAAATCAAAATTTCACCAAACTGACCTAGAAAGCTGAAATTTCGGATATACGCCAATTTCGATTTACAACCTTGATTGGAAACGGGTTTAAACCGTTTTGAGCAGTTCTGGAGCCGCCAGAAAATTTTTGAAACTTGAAATTTCCACAAAATCTCATCAAATGACGAGCTTCCAGCAGATTTTTCAATGCTCGAAATTTCCGTAAAACTTTACCAAACAGAGTTGGAAATCCAAAATTTACTCTATGCTCCAATTTAAACACGCTATCAAGTCGACTGCAGGCAAGTCCAAGTCATTTTGGAGACTCCAGCGATTTTTCAAAATTTATGGAGTCTTCAGCAGATTTTTGAAACGTGAAATTTCCACAAAACCTCATCAAACGAAGTTTAAAACCCGGAATCCACACTGCACACCAACTTAAACACTCTAAGTCGACTGCGGGTCATTTTGGAGCCTCCAGCGACTTTTTGAAAATTTATACGAGCCTCCAGCAGATTTTTCAATGCTCGAAATTTTCGTAAAATTTTACCAACCCGAGTTTAAAATCCAAAATTTACACTCTACACTCCAATTTAAACACGCAATCAAGTCGACTGCCAGCGAGTTCAGGTCATTTTGGAGCCTCCAGTGACTTTTGGAAAATTTATACAGCCTCTAGCAGATTTTTGAAACGTGAAATTTCTACAAAATTCCATCAAATGGGATTTTTCAAGAGGGAGGGGTGGGCGAGACAAAGTTTTACATTCAATTTTTTGCTCTAGCTTTCCAATGATTTCGAGCATCTCAAGATTTTTTTCAAGCAAACGAACGTCAAAAACACAATCTTATTGTTTCAATTTTTAATTTTATTTTCACTTTCAAGTTTCTTGCTAGCCTATAATGTAATGAAATTGGGTGAACAAAAAACTTTTTTCAACATAGGTAAATTTTTAAAAAATGTAAAAAAAAATCTGTGAAAAATCTAAACGACATTTGAAAAAAAAAATTAATTTTTCGAAATAAAACGAGGAGTTTTGAAGCAAAATTACGTAAAGGTATAGTAAAAGATGAAATAACAATTTTGTCATTTGATAGGTATAACTTTGCCTGTCATTCAAATAACATACGATAAAAATTTCCATTGAGAGGTATAGAAAAGATGTTTTTGTGTGTGATGAGTTGCTAATGTTTTTTTTTTTTTTTTGAAAAATTCAAAATTGAATAAGCTCTTGAAGATTAGTATTTTAAGAGGTATAAAAACGATTTTTCTTACGTAAAGAATCAAGTGTTTATTATTTCGCTTCAAAATATGTAATTGTAAAATTTGAATGATGATGATAAAAAAAGATCAAACTTGAAAAAGAAAAGAAAATGAGCCCGAATGAAGCAATGCCAAAAGCTTTCAAAAATTCGTGTTTTGAGAATTTAAAAAAAAACAAGATTTCTTACGCAGAAAAGAGGTTTATTTTTCTGATCCATTTTGAATCTTTCTTGAATTTGAATAATAAGTTTTGTACTCGGAAAGCTCCTAAAAATGTGCAATTCAAGTTCTAAAAAACTTGACAAATGAGCCCTTTTCAACAAAATGTTTGTCAAAATTCCAGAAAACGGAGGAATGAATTGAAAATTTGAAGTTTGTTCGAAAAAAAGCAGGACTTTTTGATGAAGAGTGATAAAGAGTAAGACACCTGCAGGGCCTGCAGGATCATTTAACACTCTGGCTTTAAACTACCCAACCATGTCTTCAAGTTTCTATTCGAATTCGAATTTTAAAAATTGAATAAAATTATGAGTTGATAACTTCGAGTAGGTACACGCAATTACCTTTCATCGATAAATTTGTATTCATTTTAATTCTCGTAACATTATATGTCTGCGTGAATTCAATTGATTTTGAGAGAACCACTATTTTAAGCAATAATTACCAATAATCAGTAGATAAAAAGAAGATTAGTTTCACATACATATAAAATGAAATTTCAATTATCAAGCTCTCGATAGGAGCATGATAAAAATGAAAATAAAGCTGGTAGAAATTCTCTTCATGTATACTTACTGCTTCACATGCGTGATTTATTTTTCAACTTATTTTTTTTCCATTCGAATAATTTTTATATCGTGATATAAAACATAGAAGTGCATAAAAATTAATTGATACCAATTTATTGAACATGGCTCTTTTCACAAAAATCGTGATCTTTTCCGAGTTGTTTTCAATGATGGTAATAATTACAGTTCATCGATGTGAATCTACCATCAACTTCAACATACCATCCACATCGCAAACAATCGAAGCAACAGTACGTCCATTACCACTGAGAAATCATACCTGGCGGACCATTCGCGAAAATAACTTCCTCTACATTGACAAAACACCATTTTTGATAAAGCTATTCAAAGTTCATCGTTTTGTCATTCTTACTCGGCCTCCAGGTTTCGGTAAAACGATGTTTATAGACATGATGGCGGATTTCTTTCGAGGGAAAGAAGACATGTTCAAAGGACTAGCAATCGACGCAGTGGGAAACACAAAGTATTCTCCGTGGACTTGGGGGGAGCACAGAGCTGGAGAGCCTTTTCCAAAATGGAAGGAATTTCCAGTTATTCATCTGAACTTCAGTGAACTCTCAAAGTTCAATACAATAGAAGAATTTGATAGTCATTATCTCTCTCTTCTGAAACGTATCGCGGAAACTTATGGCGTTGAGGTTGATAAGCGTTATCATGAAGATTTTTATTTAAGTTGGCTTATCTGGGAACTGCATATCAAATTCAATAGAACAAAAGTCATCCTATTGGTGGATGATTATGATTAACCATTTCAACATGCCTACACAGTTCTCAACAACACACAGCTGGCAACATACGTTAAAGAGTCAGTTCACCATATGATGAACGATATCCATGAGGATGAGGTTGGTCTAGCATTCTTAGCCTCTGTGTTGAAATTAAATCAAGTGTACTTGTATCGTTCAGGTATGGAACGCTTCAACGATATTACATTTGAAGAAGAGTTTGCACTAGCATTTGGTTTCACGGAAAACGAAATTGAAAATAACATGGGCGTGTACTTGAAAAAATGGGCCCAAAAGAGATATGCCACCGTCACCGCGCAAAACATATCCGATGACCTCAGATCACCCGAGAAAAAAATTCTAGATGAATTAAAAAGCTGGTACGGTGGGTACCAATTTTCAGAGAAATGTGACGCAAGTGAAGTTCTCAACCCTATCTCTACAATCGAAAGCTTACGAAAACAAGAATTCGCCTGCTACTGCACGTTCACGGATTCTATGCGTTTCTTAGTCGATGAATACTATAAGAATAGTCACTCCTGGCCCTTATACACACGCTCGTATCCAATCGATATGTATCATACTTTTCGTATGGACTACTCTAATAGCAATGAGACTCCATTTCATTTGTGGTTGTTGTCACACGGATACCACACCATTTCTGGTGACTGGCATGATGTACAGGTGACATTTCCGAATGAGAAAATAGAAGAATTTATCGAATATGACCTGGCAATGTATCTACCTGGTGAAAACAAATTTATACACAAGGATTATGGTAATGATCTCTCAGAATTCAATAAAGCAATGTCTACCCAAGACACTGAAAAGGCTATGCAAATTCTGGGCAATTTCCAATTCCAACCTTACATGTGCTTATTCATGTCTGACAAATATATCAATCCAGGACAGATGTCAAGAAGCCTGGGCTTTTTTCTTCGCGCTGCATCGATCAGTTATCAAGATGTTGTAAAGTTCAACGCTGATTACGATTCCTATGATTCCACAGCGATTGAAGAAAACTGGAATATCCTGCAGACGACGGATTTGAATATGAATTACATTATCAAAATTCGAACTACGAATTATGAAAATAAAACAGCTCTTCCAGTGATTGAACAGCTGCTTGGATATTATGAAGATCACCCAGAATTATTCACACAATCGACAAAAAATCACACAAATTTCTGCTTCTTAGGTCTTAATTTTGTGCTTCTTAATAAATCCGTCAAACTGAATAGCTGGATTGCAGTGCCATATGCAAATGGCACTCTTCAAATTTCAGATGTGGTAGCTCATCCTGAAGATTTGAAACGAAGATTGCTTGAAAAATATGCTCCTTAGACTTTAGTCATCCACACACGTCATTATCCTTGAGCATGTAGAGCGAACTGTCTGGTATCTTACTAAAACATAAATTTTTTTTTCCTCAGTTTCTTCAATGATCCAAAAATTTTGACCCTGAATTATAAAGCAGGTGCGAAAACGTAACTGTAAGTAGGTAATTATTTTGTGAATTAAAATACTCCTACATGATTTTATTTCCCAAGAATATGAGTCATAGGTAGGTACTAGGTACTTATCACTAGAGTATATTCAAGCAATTTTCTTTCATAATTTCATGTAACCTCTGCATTAAAAAGAGCATGGAAATTTGGCTTTCAGTTTACTCATGTGGAGACAATGAAACCCGAGATTTTTCAAATTGAAAAAACTGAATCTCTTCAATGAAAATGTCTCTAAAACGCTGATTTTTGAATAACTTAGGGAACATTTAATTTCCCTTCTATTGCCTTAAGCCTTAATACCAGCCTATGCTATTGAAAAATCATTACCATTCCCCCTCGCTACCCTAACTTAGGTAATCCTAATACGAGTATGTCGACGTAGATATGTGAATTTAGAACATCCAAAGAAATATTTTAAAGAAAAGTTGCCAAAAAAAGTTGGCTTTACTAACAAATTGGTGGCCATTTTGATTGACAGGTCACTTTCTAACATAGGACTCGCACAAAGTTTTTTCAGCTTCGATTTTTGAAAAATTAGAAAAATCAAATTTCAGCCAAAAAATAGAAATCAATCAAAATTTTACCAAATTGACCTAGAACGTTGCAGAATTAATTGGACACGGTATCACACTGTTTTGAGCAGTTCTTGAGCCTCCAGCAGATTATCGGAACTTATGATTTCCACAAACTCTCATCAACTTAAACACGCTATCAAGTCAACTGCTGGTAATTTCAAGTCATTTTGAAGCCTCCAGCAACTTTTTGAAAATTTATAGAGCCTCTTGCAGATTTTCCAATCCTCGAAATTTCCATAAAATCTTACCAAACATAGTTGGAAATCCATAATTTACTCTGCACTCCAATTTTCAACACGTTATCAAGTCGACTGCAGGTGGGTTCAAGTCATTTCGGAGCCTCTGAAAGATTTTTGAACTTTGAAATTTTCCACAAAATTTCATCAAGTGAGATTTTTTAAAAGAGAGGAGGGGTGGGTGAGCAAACATCTCAAGATTTATTTCAAGCAAACAGATGTCAAAAATACCCTATAAATAGATCGTTTCAATTTTTGATTATATTTTCACCATCAAAAGTCTTGCAAATGTACTTAGGCGAAATTGGGTCATGAACAAAAAACTTTTTTCAACTCAATAAAGTTTTTAAAAAATTAAAAAAGTTCAATGGAAAGTCTACTAAACAACATTTGGAAAAAATATACCAATTTTTCGAAATAAAACCGCGAGTTTCAAGATAAAATTAGTAAAAGAATATAAATAACAAATAATTTGGTCTGTCATTCAAAATTTTGAAATTCGAGTGTTTTTGTTTTGAATTCAAAATAGAAAGAGCTTTTGAAAAACAGTATCTATTTTGAGAGATATAAAAACGACGATTTCTAGCGCAAAGAATTATGTGCTTATTATTTTGCTTCAAAATTGAAAAAATTTGAATGGTCATGATGAAAAAAAAAATCAAACTTGAAAAAGAAAAGCAAATGAGCCCAAATAAAGCAAGGCAAAACGCTTTAAAAAAAATCATGTTTATAGTGAAGTAAAAAAAAAGTTTCATTACTTATGCAGGTAGGAGTTTATTCTCCTGATTCAACCTTTGAATATATCTTAAATTGAACAAAAAGTTTCTTATTTTTGGAAAAAGAACAGCAAATAGCCTGAGCAAAGCGAGGGGAATAAGCTTTTAAAAATATGCAACTCAAGTTCTAAACAAGTTGACAAATGAGCACTTTCCAAGAAATTTTTTTCAAAATTCCAGAAAAAGGAGAAACGAAAATACATACTCTGAACTTTTTGATATTGAAAATGGAGTCCCTCAAGGCTCTGTGCTTAGCACCATACTATTTATACTCCTAATTGATGATATTTGTAGTATTATTCCTCAACCTCTTTCCCTAAGAATTTTTGCAGATGATATAAACATTTCAATACGTTCAAATAACATCAAACTAGCCACAGAAATGATCCAAAAAACTCTAAATTGTATTCAAAAATGGGCTGAAACAAATGGACTAACATTTTCTGAATCTAAAACTCACTGTATACTTTTTACCAAGAGAAATAAAACCTACCCAGAACCTATCCTTGAATTCAAAGGACATCCTTTAGTTTTTAAACCAACCACTAAATTCCTTGGACTTACTTTTGATAAAAAACTTACTTGGACGCCTCATTTTCTCAACATAAAAGCTCAACTTAACAAACGTCTAAATTTACTAAAAATTGTTAAAAATCCAAAGTATAACCCATCACGCCAACTATTACTTCACTTGTACAAAGCTCTGATACGTAGTAAAATTGAATATGGAAGTCCATGCTTTACAAACCTGTCAATTAAAACTACTAACATTCTCAAAACTGTTCAAAATTCCTCCTTGCGCATCTGCATAGGTGCTCTCTATTCGTCTCCAATTGATAGTATTTATTGTGAAGCTGCAGAGCTTCCTCCTGATTTTAGGAAAATTCTCATGACAAACAAATTCTTAACAACTGTTGCAAATAATCCATCTCACCCTCTTCAAAGGTCACTCAATGTCTACAGCTCTCAGCATTTCCTCCATTCTTCAGGCCCAATCCCAGAATTTATCAAAAATATGAACAACCTACAAATTGACCTAAAAAACTTAATACATCAACCAATATCTTATCCCCCTTGGTCTCTCAAACCTATACAGATGGAATTTTACTTAAGAAACTACCCAAAACATGATCACTCCCCATTATTAATCAAGAGTCATTACTTAGAACTGTTATCAAACTATACTGAATATAAGTTTATGCTTCACAGATGGTTCAAAAATTTCTAATATTCATACTGGTTATGCTTACTCAATTAATGACAATGTTCTCAGTTTCAAAATTCACAACTGTGCCTCAATTTTTACTGCTGAACTCACTGCCATAAATCATTGCCTAATAGATATAATTTCCATTCAATCAGAAAATAAAAAATTCTTAATCCAAAGCGACTCACTAAGTTCACTGCTATCCATTCAAAACATTTTTTCTGACCATCCCATAGTCCAAGACATACATAAGTCCCTTTTTAACCTCCAATATTATGATTACTCAATTAGCTTCATGTATGTTCCCAGCCACATAGGTATCACTGGAAACGAAACTGTTGATAGATTAGCAAAAACAGCCGCTACCCCCTCCCCTCTTACTACTCTCACTCCTGATGATATTAAATCTCTAATCACTCACAACACATTTTCTAACTGGCAGAACTTTTGGTCACAACAAACTTCAAACAAACTCTTCCAACATAAAAAAACTACTCTCCCCTGGAAAAATCTAGGCCACCTGAACAGAAAAGAAGAAATCCTGATTACCAGACTAAGAATAGGCCACACAAAAATTACTCATAACCACTTATACCAAAAAGAACCAAAACCCTCATGCCAATTTTGCAGAAACGAACCCATATCCATCCAACACATACTTTTCAACTGTCCCCAACTAAAACAAAACAGACTTACACTACAGATAAAAGAAAACCCACCTACTATCCCTGACGAACCCTCAGAAATACAAAAATTCATCTCCCTAGTAGAAAACATCGGCCTCACAAACCAAATCTAACCCCCCCCCCTTACGGGTGTAATAATCTTGTAATTATAAACACCCCCCAAAAAAAAAAAAAAAAAAAGAATTTGAAAATTTGAAGTCTGACTGAAAAAAAGCAGGATACTTGCAGGACTTGCAGGATCGTTTGACACCCTGATGTTAAATTACACACAATGACCTTTCAACGACCGATTTGTATTCATTCTAATTTCCTTAACGTATACCTATATCGGCGTGAATTCAATTGATTTCGAGAGAACCACTATTGTAAGCAATTACCAAAAATCAGGTTCATAAATATTGGAATCATAATCACACTCGGATTTCGTAATTATTCCGGAAAGGTAGGTGCTTCATTCGATAAAATAACACATTAATTCAGTTCAGCTCAGTGATAAATCATCAAGATAAAAAGAACATTACTTTCACATTATGAAATTAGATTTCAATTATCAAGCCCTCGATTGAAGCATGATAAAACTGAAAAAAAAAATCTGGTAGAAATTCTCTTCAGTCTTTATGTATACTTACTCCTTCACATGAGTGATTTTTATTATCCAACTCACTTTTTTAAACCATGGAAGTACTTACATAAAAAGTAATACCAATTTAAAAATGGCTTCTTTTATAAAAATCGTGATATGTTCAAAGTTGTTTTCAATCATAATAATAATGACAATTTACCAAAGTGTATCTGCTATCAACATAGTATCCACATCACAAACAATTGAAGAAACAGCACGTCCATTGCCACTGAGAAATCATACCTGGCGAACCATTCGCGAAAATAACTTCCTCTACATTGACAAGACACCATTTTTGATGAGACTGTTGGAAAAAAGTAGGTCTGTTATTCTTACTCGGCCTCGTGGTTTTGGTAAAACGACATTTCTAGACATGATGGCAGATTTCTTTCGAGGGAAAAAAGACATGTTCAAAGGACTAGCAATTGACGAAGTAGGAAATACAAAACATCATCCATGGAATCGGTCTGAAACTGGCGAGCCTCTGCCAAAATGGAAGGAATTTCCAGTAATTCATCTCAACTTTGCTGAAATTTCAAACTTCAACACGAGTAAAGAGTTCGATGATGAATATCTCTTCCTCCTGAAACGTTCAGCAGAAATATACGGCGTTGATGGAGATGAAAAAGATTTTGATTTGGATAAACTTATTTCGAAACTATACTTCAAATTCAATAAAACAAAAGTCATCGTATTGGTGGATGATTTTGATTATCCATTTCAACATGCCTACACAATTCTCAACAACACAGAGCTGGCAACATATGTTAAATGGTCTATTCACAATATGATGAACGAAATCAATAACCACGACGAGGTTGGTCTAGCACTCTTAGCCTCTGTATTGAAATTAAATGAAGTGTCCTTTGCTTGTTCAGGTATGGAAGGCTTCGAAGATATAACGTTTAATAAAGATTTTGCATTAGCGTTTGGTTTCACTGAAAACGAAATAGAAAATAATATGAGCTTGTACTTGAAAAAATGGGCCCAAAAGAGATATGCCACCGTCACCGCGCAAAACGTATCCGATGACCTCGGATCACCCGAGAAAAAAATCCTGGATGAATTGAAGAGCTGGTACGGCGGGTACCAATTTTCAAAGTACATTGACGCAAGTGAAATTCTCAACCCTGTCTCTACAATCGAAAGCTTACGAAAACAAGAATTCGACAGCTACTGCACGTTCACGGATTCTATGCGTTTCTTAGTCGATGAATACTATAAGTATAGTCTTTCCTGGCCCTTATACACGCACTCGTATCCAATCGATATGTATCATACTTCTCGTTTGAGCTTCTCTATGTGGTTGTTGTCACACGGATACCACACCATTTCTGGTGACTGGCATGATGTAAGGGTGACATTTCCGAATGAGAAAATAGAAGAATTTATCGAATATAACCTGGCGATGTATCTGCCTGGTGAAAACAAATTTATACACAAGGATTATGGTAATGATCTCTCAGAATTCAATAAAGCAATGTCTACCCAAGACACTGAAAAGGCTATGCTAATATTGAGCATTTTCCAATTCCAACCTTATATGTTCCTGCCCTACAAATACAAATATATCTTTCTAGGACAGATGTCAAGAAGCTTGGGTTTTTTTCTCCGCGCTGCATCGATCAATTATCAAGATGATGTAATGTTCAACACTGATACGAAATCTACAGCCAATGTAGGAAACGTAATAGATAGAGATATCCTGCAGACGACGGATTTGAACATGAATTACATTATCAAAATCCAAACTACGAATAGCGAAAATGAAACAGCTCTTCCAGTGATCAAACAGCTGCTTAGATATCATAAAGATCACCCAGAATTCGTCACACAATTGGCAAAAAATCAAACAAACGTCTGCTTCTTGGGTCTTAATTTTTTGCATATTAATGGATTCGCCAAACTGAATGGCTGGATTGCATTGCCATACACCAATGGTACTCTTCAGATTTCAGATGTGGTAGCTCATCCTGGAAATTTGAAAGAAATATTGCTTGAAAAATACGCTCCTTAGACTGCATTCGTCTATACACGTCATTACCCTTCCACATCTGGAGCTCAGTGTTTGGTACATATCTTGTTCCTCAGCTTCTTCAATTCCAAAAATGTTTACCCTAAATGTATAAAGTATGCAAGAAAATGTACATAACTATAACTATGTTACATATTATTTTGTGAATTGAAATACTCGTAAAAATATTTTAATGAAAAGTGGACAATAAAGTTGGCCTTACTACATATGAAATTGGCGGTCATTTTGATCGACAGGTCAATTTTTTCAACTAAACAAAGCTAGATCGAAAGAGCACGCAAAAATTTACCACCAGTCAAAACTTCAGGTGCCGAAGTCAATTTTTCGATTTCTGTTATATATATATGTAAATCAAATTTAAGCCAAAAATGAGGGGAAAAAATCAAAATTTTACCAAATTGATCTATCGTAGAAAGATGAAATCTGAAATTTACCCTATTTTTGATCTGCTAAATTGATTGAAAACGGTTTCAAACCATTTTGAACAGTTCTGGAGCCTCCAGCAGATTTTTGAGTCTTAAAATTTCCACAAAATCTCATCAAATGAAGTTGAAAATTCGAAATTCACGTTGCATACCAACTTTAACACGCTATTAAGTCAACTGCTTGTGGTTTTAAGCAATTTTGGAGCCTCCGGCGCCTTTTTAAAAATTTACAGAGCCTCCAGTATATTTTTCAATGCTTGAAAATTTTACCAAACACTGTTGGAAATCCGAAATTTACTCTGCACTCCAATTTCAACACGCTACCAAGTCGACTGCAGGTGGGTTCAAGTCTTTTCGAAGCCTATCCAGTGATTTTTTGAAAATCTGTAGAGCCTCCAGCAGATTTTTGAAACTTGAAGTTTCCACAAAATTTCATCAAATAGGGTTTCTAATGAGCAGGAGGGAGGAGTGGGCGAGGCAAAATTTAACAATCTTTTTCCCTTTGCTGATGATTTCAAACATCTAAAGATTTTTTTCAAGCAAGCAAATGTCGAGTTTTAAAAACTTTCATCGAGTGGTATATAAAAAACGATATTTTTCGTGTGATGAGTCAATTGCAACAAAGTTGATTATTTTGCTTCAAAAGTTTAAAATTCTAATGATTTGGTTTATCTCTCTATATTAAAATTTTTTTGAAAAATTCAAAATGGTAGATATTTTGAGAGGTATATAAACGATGTTTTCTGGCGTGCAGGATTAGGCGTTCACTGTTTTGTTTCAAAATTGTAAAATTTGAGTGATGATGAAAAAAGTCAAACTTGAAAAAGAAAAGCAAATGAGTCCGAATAAATTAAGGCCAAAAACTTTCACAAATTCAAATTTTGAGAAATTAAAAAAAAAATACATCATGCAGAGAGGAATTAATTTTTCTGATTCAAATTTTGTATACTTATTTCTTGAATTTGAACAATACGTTTTTTATTCGTATTTGAAAAAAGAAGAGCAAATAACTCAAGCGAAGGTAGGGCAAACGCTCATCTCAAAAATGTGCAACTCAAGTTCAAAAATCTTGGCAAGTTAGCCTTTTTCAGCAATCTTTTTTTTTTAATTTCAGAAAAAAGAGAAATGAATAGAAAATAAAAGCAGGACTTTTCGCTAAAAAGTGATGAAAAGCAGAACGCCTACAGGACTTGAAGGATTGTTTGAAACACTGGCTTCAAATTACCCAACCATGTCTTCAAGTTTCGATTCGAATTTTCAGAATTGATTGAAATTATGAGTTGATAACTACTCATTGACAGATTTGTATTCATTTTAATTCCCTTGATGTATGTTCTGCGTGAATTCAATTGATTTTGAGAAAACCACTATTTTAAACGATTACCAATAATCAGGTCCATAGATCTTGGAATCATAATTAAACTCGGATTTCGTAATTGTTCTGAATCTTCTCTGCTCAAAAGTACGTGCCTCATCCGACAAATAACTCACTAACCCAGCTCAGCTCAGTAGTAATTCATCAAGATAAAAAGAACATTAGTTTCACATATGAAATAAAATTTCAATTATCAAGGCATAGATTGGAGCATGATAAAAATGAAAAAAAAGTTGGTAGTGATTCCCTTTAGTCTTCATGTTTACTTAGGTACTCCTTCGAATGAGTGATTTTTATTTTTCAATTCGTTGTTTTAAAGTTCCATCGAATAATTGTTACATCATGATATAAAATATAGAAGTGCATAAAAATTAATAGATACCAATTAATTGAACATGGCTCTTTTCACAAAAATCTTGATATTATCCCAGCTGCTTTTAACGATAATAATGATGACAGTCCACCGAAGTGAATCTACCATCAACATACCATCCACATCGTCGATAACAATTGAAGAAACAGCACGTCCATTACCACTGAGAAATCATACCTGGCGGACCATTCGCGAAAATAACTTCCTCTACATTGACAAGACACCATTTTTGATGAAGCTATTCGAAGTTCACCGTTTAGTCATTCTCACTCGACCTCCAGGTTTCGGTAAAACGATGTTTATAGACATGATGGCGGATTTCTTTCGAGGGAAAGAAGACATGTTCAAAGGACTAGCAATCGACGCAGTGGGAAACACAGAGTATTCTCCCTGGACTTGGGATGAGCACAGAACTGGCGGGCCTCTGCCAAAATGGAAGGAATTTCCAGTTATTCATCTGAACTTCAGTGAAATCTCAAAGTTCAATACAAAAGAAGAATTTGATAGTCATTATCTCTCTCTTTTGAAACGTATCGCGGAAACTTATGGTGTTGAGGTTGATAAGTGTCATCCTGAACGTTTTTATTTAATATGGCTTATCTGGGAACTACATCTCAAATTCAATAGAACAAAAGTCATCGTATTGGTGGATGATTATGATTATCCATTTCGACATGCCTACACAGTTCTCAAAAACACGATGAAGTTGGTTTCGCATTCTTAGCCTCTGTGTTAAAATTAAATAAAGTGCCCTTGGATCGTTCAGGTATGGAACGATTCCACGATATCACATTTGAAGAAGATTTTGCATTAGCATTTGGTTTCACTGACAACGAAATAGAAAATAATATGAGCGTGTACTTGAAAAAATGGGCCCAAAAGGGATATGCCACCGTCACCGCGCAAAACATATCCGATGACCTCAGTTCAGCCGAGAAAAAAATTCTGGATGAATTAAAAAGCTGGTACGGTGGGTACCAATTTTCAAAGAAATGTGACGCGAGTGAAATTCTCAACCCCATCTCTACGATCGAGAGCTTACGAAAACAAGAATTCGACAACTACTGCACGTTCACAGATTCTATGCGTTTCTTAGTCGATGAATACTATAAGCATAGTGACTCCTGGCCCTTTTTCACGCGCTTGTATCCAATCGATATGTTTCATACTTTTTGTATGGACTACTACCCTCACAATGACATTAAGTTTGAGGTGTGGTTGTTATCACACGGGTACTACACAATTACGGGTGACTGGCATAACGTAAAGGTGACATTTCCGAATGAGAAAATAGAACAATTTATCGAATATAACCTGGCGATGTATCTGCCTGGTGAAAACAAATTTATACACAAGGATTATGGCAATGATCTCTCAGAATTCAATAAAGCGATGTCTACCCAACACACTGAAAAGGCTATGCAAATTTTGGGCAATTTCCAATTCCAACCTTACATACGCCTATACAGCATGGCCGACAGATATATCAAACCAGGACAGATGTCAAGAAGCCTGAGTTTTTTTCTTCGCGCTGCATCGATCAATTATCAAGATGTTGTAAAGTTCAACGCTGATTATGATTCCTATGGTTCCACAGCCATTGAAGGAAACTGGGATATCCTGCAGACGACGAATTTGAATATAAATTACATCATCAAAATTCGAACTACGAATAACGAAAGTAAAACAGCTCTTCCAGTGATCGAACAGCTGCTTGGGTATTATGAAGATCACCCAGAATTCTTCACACGATCGACAAAAAATCAAACAAATGTCTGCTTCTTGGGTCTCAATTTTGTGCTTCTTAATAGATCCGTCAAACTGAATAGCTGGATTGCAGTGCCATATGCAAATAGCACTCTTCAGATCTCAGATGTGGTAGCTCAACCTGAAGATTTGAAACGAAGATTGCTTGAAAAATATGGTCCTTAGACTGTAGTCATCCACACACGTCATTATCCTTGAGCGTGTAGAGCGAACTGTTTGGTACCTTACTAAAACATAAAAGTGTTATTCCTCAGTTTCTTCAATAATTCCAAAAATGTTTACCCTATATATGTATAAAATACGCTAGAAAATGTAACTATAAGTAACTATTTTGTGAATTAAGATACTCGTACAACTATTTCATTAAGTATTTTATTTTCCAAGAATATGAGCCATAGGTACCTACGTACTCATCACTAGGGTCTTCAAGATATTTTCTTTCATAATTTCAGGAAACCTATCTGCATTAAAAATTGCACCGCCCTCCTCCTCCTCCGATCTACTGGGACAACTTTTTTCTAAAAGAAAACTTGACAAAAAAAAAACTCCCCGTATACTAACAAAATGGCAGTCATTTTAATCTCAGATTTTGTTTTCTCAAATAGGATTCACACGAAATTTTTTGACCACAGAACGAACCTAGATCAAAGGACCATACAAAAATTTATCACCCTCCAAAATTTATAGTGCCAAAGTGCATTTTTCGATATTTTGGTCAATTTAAAAAATGAAAATGAGAAAAAAAATCAAAATTTTACCATATTGACCTGGAAAGCTGAAATTTGGGTTATGCCCCATTTTCGACCTGCTAAATCAATTGAAAACGGTTTTAAATCGTTTTGAGTAGTTCTGGAGCCTCTAGTAGATTTTTTGAAACTAGAAATTTCCACAAAATCTAATCAAATGAAGTTGAAAATCCGAAATTCACGTTGCACACTTGAATCATTTTGGTGCCTCCAGCGACTTTTTGAAAAATTATAGAGCCTCCAGCAGATTTTTCAATGCTCAAAATTTCCGTAAAATTTTACCAAACAGAAATGGAAATCCAAAATTTTCTCTGCACACCAATTTCAACACGCTATCAAGTCGACTGCAGCTGGGTTCAGGTCATTTTGGAGCCTCCAGCGATGGTTTTATCAGCCAACAATTTTCAAATCAAATCAAATCAACTCAACTTTATTTTTTGCAACAGGCAGCATTGCTGCATTTACAAAGTCGACTTATGTACTAACAGTGTAGGAAATGATTAAGATATAAAGAAACAAATAAAAAGATTAAATAATATGAAATGAATGCGCCATGTACTGCATTATACAGGTATAGAATTAGCACAATATTTAAATAGACGCCTGCAATGAAAATAATAGAAAATAAAATAATAAAAATTAAAAATAAAAAAACGACATAATTGTAATAAATCCGAAAAAAATACATTATAAAGAAAGTGAGATGTTTTGAACATTTATAAAAATTCTTAGAATTATTACCACATAACATCCAAAAATAATAAAAAATAAATAAAGAAACAATGACGCTGTATGGATGATCATGATACTAAAAGATAATAAATCAAAATTACAAGGAATCACTGAAAGTTCACTTCCTAATGCACTCAGTTATGTAACAGCGTCCATATACTCATCTATTGAATAAAACACTTTTTTTAGCAGCCATTTTTTCAGAGTTTTAGAAAACAATTTTGTGCAATTGATAATTTTGATTTCAGTTGGGATTTTGTTATAAATTTTTGCAGCCATGAAGTCTATACTAGCTTGGTAAAATTTAGTCCTGAATTGTGTGCTATGTAGTTGTAGGCTATTTCTAGTATAGTGACTATGTTGAGGGGTATGTAATTTTACTATGCCCTTCTTCACAATTTGGGCTATCATATATATGTATAAGCAGGGTAAGGTTAAAATTTCATTTGAAAGAAAGACATTCTTGCATGATTCTGTGACTTGCATTCGATAGATGATTCTTATTGCTCGTTTTTGTATTACAAAAATTCTCTGCATAAGACTGATATTTCCACCCCAAAACACTAAGCCATATGACATATTAGACTGGAACATTCCATAATATGCCATTCTTAATGTTTGCACATTGGTGACACCTTTTAATTGCCAAAGGAGATAATTTATTGATGATAGTTTCCCAGCTAAATAGTCTGTGTGATCGGTCCAAGTTAGACTGGAGTTGATGTATACTCCTAAAAATTTTAGACATTCAACTTTAGTAATAGGCAGTGCCAAATTTAAATTTTGTGTGCTGTGACCAAAATATATTAGGTTTGTTTTCTCAACATTTAATTTCATTTTATTTATTCTGAACCACGCTACCAAATCATCCATAACCTGCTGTACTGAGACACCCATATTCATAGGAATCAGTGCTGTAGTGTCATCTGCAAATAGGATCAAGTTACTCCTAACATTTTTTGGAAGGTCATTGACATAATAAATAAAGAACAGAGGCCCTAATATTGACCCCTGTGGAACTCCTTGCTCAACTGGGTATTGTTCAGAAAAATGGTATTCTCCATTTATATCTTCTGTCTTAACAATTTGAGTTCTATATTTGAGAAAGGATGTGGTCCAGTCTAAAGCCACCCCTCTAATACCATAATTTTCTAGTTTACCTAGCAATATTTTATGATTAATCATATCAAATGCTTTTGAAAGATCGCAAAATAACCCTATAATGTCATTTTTGTTGTGAAGGTTTTCCAAGATATTGTGAATAAGTTGGTAGATGGCACTTGTTGTATTTTTGTTTTTGCAAAATCCATATTGGGAGCTGTGTAACAAATTATTATCACTGAAAAATTTTGATATATGTTTATAGAATAAGCTTTCTAGAACTTTGGAAAACACTGATGTTATAGAAATGGGTCTGTAGTTATTCATGGCACTTCTATCACCCTTTTTGAACACAGGTGTCACAATATTAACCTTAAGGATATCAGGGAAGGCTCCTTCCTGAACAGACATGTTGAATAGGCTGGCTAATGGTTCAGCAATGTATTTTTACTGTTTATGCAATAAATTTTTCTATTAGCAGCACATTCCAATTCTACTTTTTAAAATTTTTTTATTTTAAGTAAATTAAATTGAATGATACTTGAAAGTGTTTAAGATGAAAGAAAATTTCCTCGTTATTTTTTATTATCAGTAGGTACTTATAATTTATTATCATTTATCAATGTTTTATGTATGTCAAATGCTCAAATTTATTTGATCCGATATTTTAATAAAACTATTGTACCCAAAAAACTCGATGTCATTGTCCGAATTGAATATTGATTTTTAAATTTTTGCTTTCGGGCTTTGGAATATTTGAATTTTCAATTTTGAAAAAAATCTTATCAACGGTTTTTGGATTTGGATTTATTTCATTTCAGTGTTATGTAAAACAGAACAGAGAAGTACATAGCAAAAATTAATCACTTTGGTTACGTAGATAGAAAATTCTCGAAGAAGAGGATATTTTTATCAAATCTGGGGAACCCTCTTGCCAGGTCCCCCGACCTCGCTTGTTGACTTTATTTTCAATTTCAAGGTTCTTGGTAGGTAATGTAATGAAATTGGGTGAGAAAAAAACTTTTTCAACATGATACATTTTTTTTAAATGTAACAAATTCAGTGGAAAATCTGTACGACATTTGAAAAAAAATAATCAATTTTTCAAAATAAAACAGCGAGTTTTGAGGTAAAATTAGTAACAGATGAGATAACAATTTTGTCATTTTGCTGTCATTCATTATAATAACGTATAGGTACAAATTTTCATCAAATGGTATAAAAAACGGTGTTTTTTATTGCGTGAATAATCAGGTGTTTATCAAGTATTTGCTTCAAAATTGTAAAATTTGAATGATGATGATAAAAAAAATCAATTTTGAAAAAGAAAAGCAAATAAGCTCGAATGAAGCAAGGCCAAAAGCTTTCAAAAATTCGTGTTTTGAGAAGTAAAAAATAAATATTCTTTACGCGAAAAGGAGTTTCTTCTATTCTGGATTTTCTCTGCTTATTGCTTAAAAGTACGGGCATCATTCGATAAATAAGTAACTCAGTTAGGTAACTCAGTTCAGCAAGGTTATAATTCATCAAGATAAAAAGAACATTATTTGACTTCATAGATTGGAGCATGATAAAAATAATAAGTAGAAATTCTCTTCATACATTTTCTCCTTCACGCAGACGTCTTAACTGCGCGATTTTCATTTTACAACTCAATTTCGTTTATTTCCTTTTTGAATAATTTTGATATAGTGATTCAAAAATTAGAAGTGCATAAAAATTATTACCAATTAATCGAACATGGATCGTCTGACAAAAATCTTGATATTTGCCCAGTTGTTTTTAACGCTAATAATGATGGCAGTAAAGTGAATCTACCATCAACATGCTATCCACATCGCAAACAATTGAAGAAACCGCACGTCCATTACCACTGAGAAATCATACATAACTTCCTCTACATTGACAAGACACCATTTTTGATGAAGCTATTCAAAAGTCACCATTTCGTCATTCTTTATCGGCCTCCGGGTTTTGGTAAAACGACATTTCTGGACATGATGGCGGATTTCTTTCGAGGCAAAAAATACATGTTCAAAGGACTAGCAATCGACGCAATGGGAAATACAATGTACTATCCATGGAATAAGCATGAATCTAGCGAGCCTCTGCCAAAATGGAAGGAATTTCCAGTTATTCATCTGAACTTCAGTGAACTCTCCAATTTCAATACAATAGAAGAATTTGATGGTCAAATTATATCTCTCTTCTGAAACGTATTGCAGAAGCTTATGGCGTCGATGTCGATGTCGATTACAGTAATAGAAAATTTTTTCTTTTAAGAAAACTTATTTGGGAACTACAATATCAAATTCAATAAAACAAAAGTCATCGCATTAGTGGATGATTATGATTATCCATTTCAACATGCCTACACAGTTCTCAACAACACACAGCTGGCAACATACGGACACTCTTCAGATTTCAGATGTGGTAGCTCAACCTGAAGATTTGAAACAAAGATTGCTTGAAGAATATGCTACTCGTGATTAGATTGTATAGTCATCCTCCTTTGCGCATTTTTAAAAAAATTTTGTTAAAAGAATTCCGGCAGAAATGTTACAAAAATTTAACAAAAAAATATAATAATAATAATAAAATAACATTATTATAACCAATTACATTTAATCGAGTTGGTAAAATCAAGTTTTTTAATTAGGTCTAAGAATTTTTTAATTTTGGAAGGGTCGTCTGGTATGAATAGGGATCTTTCATCTATTTGTAGGGATAGTCTGTGCTGATATAAGGAGGGACATTGAGATAGAAAGTGTTGGACAGATATAAGTTCTGACAGGCAGAACAGAACTGACATGTGGGTTTTGGGGCCTTTTCATAAAGGTGATTGTGTGTGATTTTTGTGTGGCCAATTCTCAATCTGGTTATAATGATTTCTTCAAGTCTGTTCAAGTGGGAGAGGTTTTTCCAAGGATGGACTGATTTTTTATGTTGAAAGAGCTTGTTTGTGGTTTGGAGGGACCAAAAGTTTTGCCATTTCTGAAGTGTGCTTTGGGTGAAGATTGATTTGAGGTCGTCAGCTGTGATAAATATAAGGGGAGAAAGGGTGGTGGCAGATTTTGCATTAATATCTACAATAATTTCATTTCCTAAGATTCCAACGTGGCTGGGTACATACATAAACTGTATGAAGAAGTTTGAATTTTGTAAGTCAAATAGAGTTTTATGAATATTCTGAATTAGAAGGTGATCGGAAAAAAGATTTTGGATAGCAGTTAGTGAGCTTAGGGAATCACTTTGAATTAAGAAGGACTTATTTTCTGATTCATAAGTGAGTATATCACAGAGACAATGGAAAATAGCTGTGAGTTCGGCAGTGTAGATTGAAGAACAGTTATGGATTTTAAAATTTTAAATTCTATCATTTATAGAGTAGGCATATCCTGTGTGAAGTGTTGGTATTTTTGATCCATCTGTAAAGCAAAGATTATTTTATATTCTGATAAGAGTTCAAGATAGTTCTGTTTTATTACTAATGGAGAGTGGCTATTTTTTGAGTAGTTAATTGTAACTAAGTTGTGTATTGACTTGAGGAGGCCTGCGGAGCTAAGGGAGATATAATATTGGTTTTTGGATGAGAGTTTTAGGATTGATTTGAAGATCATTCAACGTTGTGATGAAATTAGAAATGGGTCCTTCTATATGGTCAAAATGTTGAGGGTTTGGTGGGTTAATTGAGTTTTGGAGTGGATGGGAAGGGTTGGTGGATGCATTTGAGATGAATTTGTTTGATATATGAGAGTTCTTCTAAAATCTTGGGGTAATTCTGCTGCTTCACAATATAGGCTATCTATTGGAGAGGAATAGAGGGCTCCTAAACAGATCCTTAGGGCTAAATTTTGAATTGTTTTTAGGATATTTCAAGTTTTATTTGAGATATTTGCAAAACATGGGTTTCCATACTCAATTTTACTGCGAATTAGAGATATATGTACAAGTGAAGTAGGAGTTTGCGAGATGGATTATACGTAGTATTTTTGATTATTTTCAACAGATTTAGGCGTTTCATGAGATCTGATTTTACTTTTAGGAAATGAGAAGTCCAATTTATTTTTCTATCAAAAGTTAAGCCAAGAAATTTAGTAGTGGTTTTGAATTCAAAAGAGTGTTCTTTGAAGTTGAGAATCAGATCTGGAGGAATCTTATTTTTTTTTGGTGAACAGTATACAGTGGGTTTTTGACTCAGAGAAGGTTAGACCGTTAGAATCTGCCCATGATTCAATTTTTTCAAGGGTTTCTTGGATTACTTGAAGAGCTAGTTGAATATTATTTGAACGAAAGGAAATGTTTATATCATCAGTACAGATTCTCAGAGAAATGGGTCTAGAAACAACATTGGAAATGTCATCAATCAAAAGTATAAATAAGACTGTGCTAAGAACTGAACCTTGGGGGACTCCATTTTCAATTTCAAAAAATTCTGAGTATGTATTGTCAACTCTCACTCTAAAAGTACGGTTTGTTAAGAAATTCTGAATGAAGTATGCCAAATGTCCTCTAATTCCAATGGAATGTAATTTTTGGAGAATTTTATAATGCCAGGCTTTATCAAATGCCTTTTCTAGATCAAAAAAGACTGAAAGAACACTTTCTTTATTCTGGAAGGCCGAACTAATTTCTTTTTGGAGACTAAAGAGGTGGTCTAGGGTAGATCTTTTCTTTCTGAAACCACTTTGATAAATGCTAAGAGAGTTTGAGGAATCAATATACCAATTAAGACGTTTAATAACCATTTTTTCAAGTATTTTGCAAGGAACTGAAGTTAAGGAGATGGGGCGATAACTAGTTGCCAGATTTGAGGTTTTATCAGGTTTTAATATTGGAACGATTGTTGCAGTTTTCCATAATTTTGGGAAGGAATCCGAAATCCAAATTTTGTTAAGTATATAACTGAAGTAAATCTTCTTTTCCAGTGTCTGAAAGGTACTTTAACATGTGAGGGTGTATTTCATCAGGTCCAGGGGATGAATCTTTAATGTTGTAGTTTAGACGATGATTTAGCTCTTCAAGAGAGAGAAGAGAGTTGTATGGTTCTAGATTTTGAGATGAAAAGGGTATTTCAGTAGGTATATAACTTCCTTTAAGGATTTGAACTTTTTTCCACATTTCTTTTGTAGATGTGCTTTGGGTGATGCTCAACATGAAATTATTCCAACTTTCTCTTTGTTTAGATAAGTTGATTTGGCGAGCAATAGCTCTTTTTTTCTTGAAATCAATGAGGTTGTCAAGAGTGCGATTTTTTTGGTACTTTTTTAATGATCTTTCTCTATTTTGGATTGCAGTTTTTAGTTCATGACACCACCATGGGACAGATTTTTTGGGAACTTTGGTAGAAGTTTTTGGAATGGTTTCTTCAGCTGCTTGGATAATAGAAGTTGTGTAACAAATAAAAATTTTCATAGAGAGGTATTATATAAAACAAGTTTTTTTTGTGTGACGAGCTAATTGCAAAAAAGTTTGCTTCAAAATTTTCAAATTCGAATGTTTTTTTTTGAAAAATTCAAAATTAAAAAAGCCCTTGAGAATTATTATTTTGACATGTATAAATACGATGTTTTCTCGCGTGAAGAATTAGGTGTTTATTATTTTGCTTCAAAATTGTAAAATTTGAGTGATGATGGTAAAAAAAAATCAAACTTGAATCAGAAAACCAAATGCAGAGCTCGAGTAACGCAAGCCCAAAAGATTTCAAAAAATCATGTTTTGAGAAGTAAAAAAAAGTTTCTTTATGCAGAAAGAAGTTCATTTTTCTGATTCAAATTTCGAATATTTCTTGAATTTGAATAATGAAGTTTTGTATGCGAAAAAGAATATCAAATCGCCCGAGTGAAGATAGGGAAAAAGCTCTCAAATGAGCCTTTTTCAACAAAATTATTTGAAAATTCCAGAAAAAGAAGATGTAAATTGACAATGTGAAGTCTGACTGAAAAAGAAACAGGACTTCTCGAGGAAAAGTGATAAAAAGTAGGACACTTGCAGGACTTGAAGAGCTGTTAGACACCTTGGCGACCCTGGCTTTAAATTACCCAACTAAACGTCTTCAAGTTTTGATTTGAATTTTTAAAAATTGAATGAAATTATGAATTGATAATTACACACGATTACCTTTCATCGACAAATTCGTATTCATTTTAATTTCCTTAACATAATATATCTGCGTGAATTCGATTGATTTTGAGAGAACCCCTATTTTGAGCAATTACCAATAATCAAGTACCTACGAGTACACAAATATTGGAATCATACACGGAGAAAAATTTACATAGTATAAAGTGCTATAGTTGTAGTAAATCACCTTCATTTTTGGCATCATAGTTAAAAGAACTATACTTGTAGTTCCTGAAGTACTATACATCGCACCTCGGGAGTAATAAGGTCACATCTCAAAAAAAATTGATTTTCATGTTTTTGCATTTTTGGGGTTTGTATGACCCCCCTCAACCAAAAATTACACTTTGAGTTGGGTACATTATCTAGATCTTGTAAAAAACGCAAATGGCCTAACTCAAAATCTCAACAACATTGCAAGTTGTTTGGAGTTATAAGGGCACATCTCAAAAGACTCCACCTTTTTTGAGCAAATTTTGTACATACAAAGTGTTAACAAACAGTTTTGATTGTTTTGAATGTTTGTCAGTTAGAAATAGTCACAAGGAGTGCATTTTTTATTGGTTTGTACCAAATGGAAATTTTTTTAAAAATTGATCATTTTTCAGAAAAATGAATTTGCACATATCATGAAATTTTAGTTTTTTGAGAAAAACTCAAAAACTAAGCACTCTAGAAAAAAACTAACGACATTACATCGATTGGAAATTTAATTCTCTACAACTTTGTTAAAACGAAATTTTTTTTGGACGCTTCCTTTCGCCTCCACATCAACTTTAATGAAAGGTTCTAACTCAAAATGTTTTCCAAACATTGAAATATTTCCTCTTTGAGATTCTATTTTTCAAAGTGTTCTTATGCTAAATGAAGGTAGGATACCAGACCTTTAAAATGAGGTGCTATTCATTTCTCACAATTAATTATAAGTTGATAAAAATAATGAATCAAGTTTTTAAAAAAAAGAAAATCGCTCTCCTGTAAAATTTCACTTTTTTGAGATGTGACCTTATTACTCCCGAGGTTCGACATGTAGTACTCCCAAATCATTTATAGTATTATTTACTATAGGTAAGTATATCATTTTTTACTACAAGTATAGTACTTTCAATCGCTACACTTATAGTAAGTTTGACTATAGTGTCACAAATGAAGGTAAATTGCTACAATCTGTGATGCTTTGTACTACTTATTTTTCTCAGTGTAATTAAACTCGGATTTCATAATTATTCTGACTCTTCTCTGCTTAAAAATACATACCTCAGTCGACAAAATAACTCATTAATTCAGTTCAGCTCAGTGATAAACTGATGATTCATCAAGATAAAAAGAACATAATTTCACATATGAAATGATATTTTGATTATCAAGGCCTAGATTGGAGCAAGATAAAAATGAAAAAAAAGTTGATACATAGACGTGAGTGATTTTTTTTCAACTCATTCATGGCTCTTTTCACAAAAATCGTGATATTTTACAAGTTGTTCTTAGTGATACTAATAATGACAGTTCACCAAAGTGAATCTACCATCAACATACTATCCACATCGCAAACACTTGAAGAAACAGCGCGTCCATTACCGCTGAGAAATCATACCTGGCGGACCATTCGCGAAAATAACTTTCTCTACATTGACAAGACACCATTTTTAATGAAGCTATTCAAAGATCATCGTTTAGTCATTCTTACTCGGCCTCCAGGTTTCGGTAAAACGATGTTTATAGACATGATGGCGGATTTCTTTCGAGGGAAAGAAGACATGTTCAAAGGACTAGCAATCGACGCAGTGGGAAACACAGAGAATTCTCCCTGGACTTGGGATGAGCACAGAACTGGCAAGCCTCTGCCAAAATGGAAGGAATTTCCAGTTATTCATCTGAACTTCAGTGAAATCTCAAAGTTCAATACAGAAGAAGAATTTGATAGTCATTATCTCTCTCTTTTGAAACGTATCGCGGAAACTTATGGCGTTGAGGTTGATAAGTGTCATCCTGAACGTTTTTATTTACGCTGGCTTATCTGGGAACTACATGACAAATTCAATGGAACAAAAGTCATCGTATTGGTGGATGATTATGATTATCCATTTCGACATGCCTACACAGTTCTCAAGAACAAAGAGCTGGCAACATACGTTAAAGAGTCTGTTCACTATATGATGAACGAAATCGACCACGATAAGGTTGGTGTAGCATTCTTAGCCTCTGTGTTGAAATTAAATGAAGTGTCCTTGTATCGTTCAGGTATGGAACGCTTTCACGATATCACATTTGAAGAAGAGTTTTCATTAGCATTTGGTTTCACTGAAAACGAAATAGAAAATAATATGAGCGTGTACTTGAAAAAATGGGCCCAAAAGAGATATGCCACCGTTACCGCGCAAAACATATCAGATGACCTCAAATCAGCCGAGAAAAAAATTCTGAATGAATTACAAAGCTGGTACGGTGGGTACCAATTTTCGGAGAAATGTGACGCAAGTGAAATTCTCAACCCAGTCTCAACAATCGAAAGCTTACGACAACAAGAATTTGACAGCTACTGCACGTTCACCGATTCTATGCGTTTCTTAGTTGATGAATACTATAGGCGTAGGGAATCCCGGACTTTTTTCAGGCCCTTGTATCAAATAGATATGTATCGTGATTTTCGTATGAGATTCTCTAATAGCAAAGAGATCCCGTTTGAGTTTTGGATGTTGTCACACGGGTACCACACCATTTCTAACTACGAATATAGGCCTGGTCACTTTCACTGGCACACTGTAAAGTTGACATTTCCAAACAAGAAAATAGAAGAAGCTGTTGAATATAACCTGGCGATGTATCTGCCTGGTGAAAACAAATTTATACACAAGGATTATGGTAATGATCTTTCAGAATTCAATAAAGCAATGTCTACCCAAGACACTAAAAAGGCTATGAGAATTTTGAGGATTTTCCAATTTCAACCTTATATACGCCTATGCAAGTCGGACAAATATATCAGTCCAGGACAGATGTCAAGAAGCCTGGGTTTTTTTCTTCGCGCTGCATCGATCAATTATCAAGATGGTGTAAAGTTCAACACTGATACTTATTCCACAGCCAATGAAGGAAACTTGGATATCCTGCAGACGACGGATTTGAATAGAAATTACATTATCAAAATTCGAACTACGAATAACGAAAATGAAACAGCTTTTCCAGTTATCGAACAGCTGTTTGGATATTATGAAAATTACCCAGAATTCTTCACACAATCGACAAAAAATCACACAAGTGTCTGCTTCTTGGGTCTCAATTTTGTGCATCTTAATAGATCCGTCAAACTGAATAGCTGGATTGCAGTGCCATATGCAAACGACACTCTTCAGATTTCGGATGTGGTAGCTCAACCTGAATATTTGAAACAAAGATTGCTCGCTACTTATGATTAGACCGTACATGTAGTCATCGTTCTTTGCGCATGTGGAGCTAACTCTTTGTTAAGTATCTTACTAAATTAAATTTCCAAAATCCAGATTCTTAAAAATCTGTTCAAAATTTCTGCGCAACATTTAAGTTTCTTTCTATTGCCTTAATACCGTCTTACGACTCTTGAGAAATCATTTCCATCACCCCCCCTCCCCTCCTCGTAACCCTAACCTAGCTATCCAGCAAATATCGATGTTGATACGTGAATTTTGAGTAAAAATAATCCTTACTCAAACCCACCGAATCTTCTGCCGTAACGAGCCTCAATCACCTAATTTTTGACACATTAGACATGCTTAAAAATGATGAGAAAATGTACTCTTGTGGAAGGTCCCAAAACATATTTAAAGGGGTACACAATGGTACATTCATGATCACTAGAGCTCGGATTTTCATGCGCTTAAAAAATCATTTTATGTGTATAAAATATGCACTTTTATGCAACATCAATATTGGTATCTATAGGAAGGATTTTTTATTTTGAAGGTGAAGGAAGGCTAGAAAATTAAAAAATTCTAAAAAAGAGGTAAAGTCTTCAATTTTACTTCGAATAATCAATTTTAGGTTAAGATACAAATCGTCTCAAAAAATTGCCAAAATAATGACGAATATGCGCTTAAAATGACAGCTCGCATCAGCCGAAATCGCAGATTTTGCTTTCCAACATCGAACTAGCAGGAAATCTTTTGAACTGGACAAATCTAGACCAAAAGAGCACGCAAAAATTTATCACCAGGCAAAATTTCATGTGATGAAGTGAATTTTTAGATTTGGGTGAATTTTTAAAAATTAAATTTAAGCCAAAAATGAGAAAAAAATCAAAAATTTACCGAATTGATCTATAGAACGCTAAAATTTGGTACATACCCCATTTTCGACCTGATAAATTGATTGTAAACGGTATCAAACCGATTTGTGCAGTTCTGGGAGTCTCTAGCAGATTTTTGAAACTTGAATTTCCACAAAATCTCATCAAAAATGAAGTTGAAAATTCGAAATTTACGTTGCAAACCATCTTAAACACGCCATTAAGTCAATTGCTTGTGGTTTTAAGCCATTTTGGAGCCTCCAGCAAATTTTTCAATGCTCAAAATTTCCATAAAATTTTACCAAACGGAGTAGGATATCCAAAATTTACTCTGTACTCCAATTTCAACACGCTATCAAGTTTGACTGCAGGTGGGTTCAAGTCATTTCGGACAAAATTTCATGAAATAATATTTTTTAAAAAGAGGAGGGGATGGACAAGGCAAAATTATATATTTTTATATATTCTCATTTTCCAATGATTTCAAACATCTCAAAATTTTTTTCAAGCAAGCGAATCTCGAAAATATATAATTTTATCATTTCAATTTTTGATTTAAATTTCACCTTCAAAGTTCTTGCAAATGTAATGAAATTGGGCGAACAAAAAACTTTTTTTACAACATAATAAGTAAATTTTTTAAAAATGTAAAAAAAATTCAATGGAAAAGCTGCCGAACAGCATTTGAAAAAAATACACCAATTTTTATAATTGTGCCTGTCATTCATATAACGTATACAAATTTTCATCTAGAAGTATAAAAAACGATGTTTTTTTGTGTAACGAGCTAATTGCAAAAAAGTTTATCACCTTGCTTCAAATTTTTAAAATTCGAATGATTTTTTGAAAAATTCAAAATTAAATAAGCTCATGAAAATTAAAATTTTGACCAGTATAAAAACGATGTTTTCTTGGTTGAAGAATTATATGTTTATTATTTTGCTTCAAATTTGTAGAATTCAAGTAGGTATTGATGATAAGAAAAAAAAAAAAAAACTTGAAAAAGAAAAACAAAATGCAGAAAGGAGTTCATTTTTCTGATTCAAATGTTGAATGAATTTGAATAACAAGTTTTGTATTCGAAAAAGAAGAGCAAACAGCCAGACTGAAGCGAGGGCAAAAACTCTCAAATGAGCCCTTTTCGACAAACTTTTTTCAAAATTCCAGAAAAAGGAGAAATGAATTGAAAATTTGAAGTCAGTCTGACTGAAAAAGAAACAGGACTTCTCAAGGAAAAGTTATAAAAAGAAGGACACCTGCGGGACTTGCAGGACTCACGACTTAAATTACCCATACTAAACGTCTTCAAGTTTCAATTCGAATTTTTAAAATTGAATGAAATTATGAGTTGATAAATAAGTACACAGAATTAACTTTGATCGACAAATTTGTATTCATTTTAATTTCCTTATCATAATAGGTATATCTGCGTGAATTCAATTGATTTTGAGAGAATCTCTATTTTAAGCAATTACCGATAATCAGGTCCACAATTAATATTGGAATCATAATTAAATTCGGATTTCGTAATTATTATGACTCTTCTTTGCTTGAAGGTACAATCCTCACTCAACAAAATAACTCATTAATTCAGTTTAGCTCATTGATAAACTGATAATTCTCCAAGATTAAAAGAACATTAGATAGTTTCACATATGAAATGAGATTTCAATTATCAAGGCTTAGATTGAAGCATGATAGAAATGAAAAAAAAGTTGGTAGGTACATAAAAATTCTGTTCAGTCTTCATGTATGTACCTACATATACTTACTCTTTCACGTGAGTGATTTTTATTTTTCAACTAATTTTTTTAAGACTTAGAAGTGCATAAAAAGTAATACCAATTAGAACATGGCTCTTTTCACAAAAATTGTGATATTTTCCGAGTTGTTTTCAATGATAGTAATAATGACAGTTCACCAAAGTGAATCTACCATCAACATACCATCCACATCGCAAACAATCGAAGCAACAGCACGACCATTACCACTGAGAAATCATACCTGGCAGACCATTCGCGAAAATAACTTCCTCTACATCGACAAGACACCATTTTTGATGAAGCTAAAAGGTCGCCATAATTTGGTCATTCTTACTCGGCCTCCAGGTTTCGGTAAAACAATGTTTATAGACATGATGGCGGATTTCTTTCGAGGCAAAAAAGACATGTTTAAAGGGCTAGCAATTGACGCAGTGGGAAACACAAAGGATTTTCCCTGGACTTGGGATGCGCACGAAATTGGCAAGCACGGCACTGGCAAGCCTCTGCCAAAATGGAAGGAATTTCCAGTAATTCATCTCAACTTTCGTGAAATCTCTAATTTCAGTACAAAAGAAGAATTTGATGGTCTTTATCTCTCTCTTCTGAAACGTATCGCGGAAACTTATGGAGTTGAGGTTGATAAGCGTCATCATGAAGAGTTTTATTTAAGTTGGCTTATCTGGGAACTGCATGTCAAATTCAATAGAACAAAAGTCATCGTATTGGTGGATGATTATGATTATCCATTTCAACATGCCTACACAGTTCTCAACAACACACAGCTGGCAACATACGTTAAATGGTCTGTTCACCATATGATGAACGATATCTATAATAAGGATGAGGTTGGTCTAGCATTCTTAGCCTCTGTGTTGAAATTGAATGAAGTGCCCTTTGATTGTTCAGGTATGGAACGCTTCGAAGATGTAACATTTAATAAAGATTTTGCATTAGCGTTTGGTTTCACTGAAAACGAAACAGAAAATAACATGGGCGTGTATTTGAAAAAATAGGCAAAAAAAAGATATGCCACTGCTACCGTACAAAACATATCCGATGATCTCAGATCACCAGAGAAAAAAATTCTGAATGAATTACAAAGCTGGTACGGTGGGTATCAATTTTCGGATAAATGTGACGCAAGTGAAATTCTCAACCCTGTCTCTACAATCGAAAGCTTACGAAACCAAGAATTCGACAGCTACTGCACGTTCACGGATTCTATGCGTTTCTTAGTTGATGAATACTATAGGGGTAGTAACACCTGGCCCCTTTTCGGGCTCTTCTATCAAGTCGATATGTATCGTGATTTTCATATGAGATTCTCTGATAGCAAAGAGATCCTGTTTGAGTTTTGGATGTTGTCACACGGGTACTACACCATTTCTAACTACGTACATAGGCCTCGTCACTTTCACTGGCACAGTGTAAAGTTGACATTTCCAAACAAGAAAATAGAACAATTTATCGAAAATAACCTGGCGATGTATCTACCGGGTGAAAACAAATTTATACACAAGGATTATGGTAATGATCTTTCAGAATTCAATAAAGCAATGTCTACCCAAGACACTGAAAAGGCTATGAGAATTTTGAGCAGTTTCCAATTCCAATCTTACATATGCAAATGCATGTTCGACAAATATTTCAATCCAGGACAGATGTCAAGAAGCCTGGGTTTTTTTCTTCGCGCTACATCGATTAATTACCAAGATGTTGTAAAGTTCAACACTCGTCATTATTGCTATGATTCAACAGCCATTGAAGGGAACTGGGATGTCCTGCAGACGACGGATTTGAATATAAATTACATTATCAAAATTCGAACTACGAATAACGAAAATAAAACAGCTCTTCCAGTGATCAAACAGCTGCTCGGATATTATGAAGATCACCCAGAATTCTTCACACAATCGACAAAAAATCACACAAATGTCTGCTTCTTGGGTCTCAATTTTGTGCTTCTTAATAGATCCGTCAAACTGAATAGCTGGATTGCAGTGCCATATGCAAATGGCATTCTTCAGATTTCAGATGTGGTAGCTCAACCTGAAGATTTGAAACGAAGATTGCTTGAAAAATATGGTCCTTAGACTGTAGTCATTCGCACACACGTCATTATCCTTGAGCATGTGGAGCGAACTGTTTGGTATGTAGGTATCTTACTAAAACATAAAAGTGTTGTTCCTCAGTTTCTTAAATAATTCCAAAAATGTTTACCCTAAATGTATAAAATACGCGAGAAAATGTAACTACATATAAGTAACTATTTTGTGAATTAAAAGATACTCGTACAAATATTTCATTTTTTTCCCCCTATGAATATGAGCCATAATATACGAACGTATCACTAGAGCCTTCAAGAAATTTTCTTCTATAATTTCAGGAAACTTATCTGCATTAGAAAAGGGATGGAAATCTGAGTTTCAGTTTACATTCTTTAACAATTAACAAAACTAATATAGTTCAGCATATTACTATGAATAATTGCACCGCTCCTCCCCTCATCCTCCGATCCACTGGAACAATTTTTTTCTAAAAGGAAACTTGCCAAAAAAAAAACTGCCCCTACTAACAAAATGGCAGTCATTTTAATCGCAGATTTTGCTTTCTCAAATAGGATTTAACGTAGAGTGGGGTAGTTGCAAAAACGGGGTAATTGCAAAATTGTGACCTCATGCAAACAAATATCAATTTTGTGGTTGTGCCAACTAAGGGGTGCCGAAGCAACAACCTTTACTGACATATTCACCTGGTCACAACTCGCGGGGTTCAACTTGTCGCTCCGTAGCAAACACTTTTTTCAAAGCATGTTGAAACCACTCATAAGTAAAGTGAGAGGTGTTTTTTAAAAAAATGCATGTGAAATAGAAAAAACTGTCGATTTATTTGATATTTTCACGATTTAGGGTCATGAAGGATTAAAGTTTAACGTAAGATATCGCAATTTGAAATTTTTTTTCATTTTGATCGTAAATTGCGTTTTTGCAATTACCCCCAAAAAAATCGACTCGGGGTAATTGCAAAAACGATTTTTTTTTAAATTTTTGCATTGACCACAAATATTTTTTTGCCCTAAATAACTTGAAAACGGTTTGAAATTACAAAAAAATAAACTTCCACGGCCACGTGATGAGTTACACGTTAGAGAAGTGATCAACAGTTTTACTGAATTTCAAAATGATTGATCTTTTTTAATGTTTTACTAATTTGATGAAAAATGTATTTCTATGACGAGTTTTTTACACAAAAAACATCAGAAATTATCAATAATTGATTTTTTGTTCATTTTAGCGAGTTTAAAAAAAATAATAATTTTTCAACATTTTTTCACTCCCCTAAACATTTTTTTGGAAGTGGAAAAGTTATCGAATTTTTGACCGAATCAAGACCACGAATACATCAAAAGTTAGCAAATGACACGTAGAATACAGTGAGTGTGTTGAAAATGCAAAAAAATGAAAAAATAAAAAAAATATCGCCCACTTTTGCATTTACCCCAACATGGGGTAAATGCAAAAGTCGATTTTCAAGTTTTCAAATTGCAATTTTCTCCAGGATTTGTGGACCAAATTGTACCAAAATTTTACCATTGATAGAGAACCCCCTGAAGTATAAGTGGTACAAATTTCAGGTTCATCATCCGTGCAATAGTCTTCTCACAGCGCCCCCTCAAAGTGTCACTAATCAAATAGTGCTTTGCAATTACCCCACTCTACCTTAAACGAAATGTTTTGACCAGAACGAAGCTAGATCAAAGGAGCATACAAAAATTTATCACCCGTCAAAATTCCATGTGCCAAAGTGCATTTTTCGATACTTGGTAAATTTAAAATAAAAATGAGAAAAAAATCAAAATTTTAGCAAATTGGCCTAGAAATTTGAAATTTGAGAAATACCCTATTTTCGATCTGCTACATCGATTGGAAACGGTTTCAAATCGGTTTGACCAGTTCTGGAGCCTCCAGCAGATTTTTTGAAACTTGAAATTTCCACAAAATTTCATCAAATTGGATTTTTAAAGAGTCGGAATGGTTGGCGAGGCAAAATTTTATATCAACATTTTCCCTTTTTCATAATTTCAAACATTTCAATATTTTTTTCAAGCAAGCGGATGTCGAAAATATAATGTTATCGTTTCAATTTTTCCTTTTATTTCCACCTTCAAGGTTCTAGCTAATGTAATGAAATTGGGTGAACGAAGAACTTTTTTTCATTATACATTAGGGTGGTCCTTATTTTCGAATTTTCGAATTTTTTTGATTCCTCCCCCCAAAGTTGTTCCCTTGTATGAGAAAATAAATCCCTGAAAATTTTAGCCGGATCGGATAATATTAACCCGTGCCGCAGAGCATCTGAAATTATAGAACTGGTAGACCGCGTAGCCGTTGATTTTCCCACGAGAGCTGCGCGGCATTGTTCATGTTTTCCCCTAACACGCATATTCCATAGTTTTATGTTCGGCTGGATGCAGTGAAAAAAATTTTTTTTGATAAGAAGGTCTCCTTTGGCCCTCAAATACCTAAAGATCCTAGAGTATAATCGGCATCAGAAAATATTTTGAAGTGATTGAGATACAATTTCTGAAAAATTCTCAAAATCAACATAAGAAAATTTCAACAATTTTCAATTTTGAAAATGTAATGCCAAAAAAAGGATACCAAACGATGTCAAAAGAAACTCCAAACCAGTGTTACCAATTTTGGATTGGCCGCCTGTTACAGCGATTACATCATTGCAGCAATATTTTGTTCATTATAAAAAATTTTGAGGGACATAGCCTTTTGGCATGATTTTGACAAATGTCACCCCTGCGAGCTATCAGGGAGCAATTTAAAATTGGTAACACTGGTTTAGAGTTTCTTATAACATCGTTTGGTATCATTTTTTGGTATTACATTTTCAAAATCAAAAAATTGTTGGAAATTTTCTATGTTGATTTTGAACATTTTTCAGAAATTGTATCTCAATCACCTCAAAATATTTTCTGATGCCAATTATACTCTAGGATCTTTATTTGAGGGCCAAAGGAGACCTTCTTGTCAAAAAAAAAATTTCACTACATCCAGCCGAACATAAAACTATGGAATATGCGTGTTAGGGGAAAACACGAACAACGCCACGCAGCTCTCGTGGGAAAACACAACGGCTACGCGGTCTACCAGTTCTAAAACTTCAGATGCTCTGCGGCACGGGTTAATATTATCCGATCCGGCTAAAATTTTCAGGGATTTATTTTCTCATACAAGGGAACAACTTTGGGGGAGGAATCAAAAAAATCCCAAAAAATTTTTTTGACCATATAAATAAGGACCACCCTATTATACATTCTACAAAAATATAAGTTTTCCACCCTCCGTGCGTGCTACGAAAATGCTCTATGTTTACCCGGGCCGAAAATGAAATGAAGTCGAGGAAAATTGTAGAAAATTAAATTTCCAATCGACATGTGTACTACTAATACAAAAAAGAGTTGTAAGAATAATGTTTTGAAAACATCCAAGAGAATCTTGTAAACCAGTCTTTATTGAAAACAACATACTGCCAGCTCCATGTGAGTACATACTTCAACTGCGTATTATGATAAAGAATGGAATAATAAATCTCAACTTCTCAAGGTACCTTCTCACACATAAAGCTCTTTAATACAAGTATGGAAATAGATTATGCTCTCAAGAAAGTCATAGCATTTTACGTATGTGTTACATACTGCGCATGGCAGGTTGGTGTCGTCACGCGGTGGTGGTGGGTGGAGCAACCAATGGGGTGCAACGTTGTACGTGAACAGCTGATTTGATGCTTGCTCGCGCACTGCGCAGTACGTAAAACTTACGTAAAATCTTATGACTTTCTTAAGAGTATAATCTATTTCCATACTTGTATTAAAGAGCTTTACTCACACATATGAAACAAGATTCAAACATTTGGCAATAGGTGAAAATTTAAGAACAAACATTATGCAAAATCACGTTGATTTCATGGCCTCAAAAATTTATAATAAAATACCACAAGAACTAAAAAATATACAATCCAAAAACCTTTTTTAAAAAAAAACTTGAAAATTGGCTACAGAGATATGCGTTCTACAATGTTGAAGAAATACTGCAGCTAAACGCATAAGTTTGCTTTGTTTTCTTTCATTATATTATTTTATTTTATTTGTTTTTTTAATCATTTCAAACCCTTCTATATGTAACATTTAAGAAATGGTCCGTATGCTAAATGCTTTTTTTTTTTATATATATATATATGATATTGTAAATGCAGCGCAAGCTGTGACCTGCCATAAATATATTTGAATTTGAAATTTGAACAATACGTTTTTTATTTTAAGAAAGAAGAGCAAACTAAAAACCTTGATCATTTTTTTTTCCAAAATTTTACAAAAATGAGAAGTGAATTGAAAATTTGAAGTCTTTGATTGAAAAAAGCAGGACTTCACGGCAAAAAGTGATAAAAGCAGGACACGGGACAGTTAAACACCCTGGCTCAGTGGCGTAGCCAGGATTTTCTCAAGGAGGGGGCAAAACCATATTTTTAGGCATGAAAAATCGTAATCAGGGGTAATTTTCTGGAAATCCATTGTGATGTCAGTGATGTGTGTTGACTGTTGATTTCATGAAAATGAAGGCAAAATTACTGCTCGAGCGAAGCGAGAGCGAAAATTTGTAGAAAAAATGGGTACAAACAACGAAAAAACGTCTATTTTTGCATGTTTTCTTTCAAATTTTCGCTCGCAAGGGGGGGCATGGCTCCCTTCGCCCCCTTGGCTACGCCACTGCCCTGGCTTTAAATAACCCAACCACGACTTCATGCTTTGATTTGAATTTTTAAAATTGAATGAAATTATTAGTTGATAACTAAGTATACACACAATTAATTACCTTTCATCGACAGACTTGTATTCATTTTAATTCCCTCAACGTAACTACTCGTAAAAGTATATCTGCGTGAATTCAATTGTTTTTGAGAGAACCACTATTTTAAGCGATTACCAATAATCAAGTCCATAAATATTGGAATCATAATTACACTAGAATTTCGTAATTGTTCTGAATCTTCTCTGCTTGAAAGTACGTGCCTCATTCGACAAATAACTCATTATTCATTAACTCAGTTCAGCTCAGTGATTAACTGATAATTCGTCAAGATAAAAAGAACATTATTTTCACAAATGAAATGAGATTTTAATGATCAATTTTCTTCAGTCTTCATGTTTACTTAGGTACTCCTTCGAAGAGTGATTTTTATTTTTCGACTAGTTTTTTTTTTATTCCATTCGAATAATTTTTATATCGTGATTTAAAACTTTGAAGTGTGCAAAAATTAATAGATATTAATTGAAAATGGCTCCTTTCACAAAAATCGTGATCTTTTCCGAGTTGTTTTCAATGATAGTAATAATGACAGTTCACCAAAGTGAATCTACCATCAACATACCACCCACATCGCAAACAATCGAAGCAACAGCACGTCCATTACCACTGAGAAATCATACCTGGCGGACCATTCGGGAAAATAACTTCCTCTACATCGACAAGACACCATTTTTGATGAAGCTAAAAGGTCACCATAATTTGGTCATTCTTACTCGGCCTCCAGGTTTCGGTAAAACGATGTTTATAGACATGATGGCGGATTTCTTTCGAGGCAAAAAAGACATGTTTAAAGGACTAGCAATCGACGCAGTGGGAAACACAAAGGATTTTTCCTGGACTTGGGACGTGCACGGAACTGGCAAGCCTCTGCCAAAATGGAAAGAGTTTCCAGTTATTCATCTAAATTTCAGTGAAATCTCAAAGTTCAATACAAAAGAAGAATTTGATGGTCATTATCTCTCTCTTCTGAAACGTATCGCGGAAACTTATAGCGTAGAGGTTGATAAGCGTCATGACGAACGTTTTTATTTAAGCTGGCTTATCTTGGAACTACATCTCAAATTCAATAGAACAGAAGTCATCGTATTGGTGGATGATTATGATTATCCATTTCAACATGCCTACACAGTTCTCAACAACACAGAGCTGGCAACATACGTTAAATGGTCTGTTCACCATATGATGAACGCAATCAACGAACGTGAGGTTGGTCTAGCATTCTTAGCCTCTGTGTTGAAATTAAATGAAGTGTCCTTTCATTGTTCAGCTATGGAACGATTCCGTGATATCACATTTGACGAAGATTTTGCATTAGCATTTGGTTTCACTGAAAACGAAATAGAAAATAATATGAGCGAGTACTTGAAAAATTGGGCCCAAAAGAGATATGCCTCCGTTACCCTACAAAACATATCCGATGACCTCAGATCACCCGAGAAAAAAATTCTGGATGAATTAAAAAGCTGGTACGGTGGGTATCAATTTTCAGAGAAATGTGACGCGAGTGAAATTCTCAACCCTATCTCCACAATCGAAAGCTTACGAAACCAAGAATTCGACAGCTACTGCACCTTCACGGATTCTATGCGTCTCTTAGTCGATAAATATTATAAGACACGTCACTCTTGGCCCTTTTTCTCGCTCTTGCATCCAATCGATATGTTTCGTGATTTTCGTTTGAGCTTCTCTACAATCGACGATACTCAATTTCATTTTTGGTTGCTGTCACACGGATACTACACCATTTCTGGTCAATGGCACTATGTAAAGCTGAAATTTCCGAATGAGAAAATTGAAAGATTTATCGAATATAACCTGGCAATGTATCTGCCTGGTGAAAACAAATTTATACACAAGGATTATGGTAATGATCTCTCAGAATTCAATAAAGCAATGTCTACCCAAGACACTGAAAAGGCTATGCAAATTTTGAGCATTTTCCAATTCCTACCTTACACGGTCATAGCTGACAAATATATCAAACCAGGACAGATGTCAAGAAGCCTGGGTTTTTTTCTTCACGCTGCATCGATCAATTATCAAGATAGTGTAAAATTCAACGCTGATTATGATTCCTTTGATTCCACAGCCAAAGCCATTAAAGCAAACTTGGATATCCTACAGACGACGGATTTGAAAATAAATTACATTATCAAAATTCGAACTACGAATAACAAAAATAAAACAGCTCTTCCAGTGATCAAACAGCTGCTCGGGTATTATGAAGATCACCCAGAATTCTTCACACAATCGACAAAAAATCACACAAATTTCTGCTTCTTGGGTCTCAATTTTGTGCTTCTTAATAGATCCGTCAAACTGAATAGCTGGATTGCAGTGCCATATGTAAACAACACTCTTCAGATTTCAGATGTGGTAGCTCAACCTGAAGATTTGAAACAAAGATTGCTTGAAGAATATGCTACTTATGATTAGACTTAGTCATCCTTGTTTGTGCATGTGGAGCTAACTGTTTGTCATCTTACTAAAAAAAATTGTTGAGTAGGTGTCTAATTTCTTCATTATTCCAATTCTTCAAATAGGTATTGTCAATCAATCAATCAATCAATATCCTTTATTAACGGAATTATTACATAAGAATTACAGATTAGTTGACTAAAATAAACTTAACAGTTTACTCCAACTCCGCTATACCCGAAATTGGGCGAAGGATTCTTGCAAACGTGCCCACTCCTGTCTTACTAAAGTAAGTCTCCCGTACATTTTGTGCCCCAAAAAACTACCAAAATCATCCTCCCATCTCACCTTCTGTCTCCCCGCTCTTCTTGTTTTTTGCCCTAGATACCAGAAGGTAACCTTGTAGGTCCATCTCTCATCCCTCATTCTCCCAACATGGCCTGCCCAGTTCCATTTTTTTCGTCTGATCAAGTGAACCATATTAAGATTGTGTTCTAATTTTCTTTTGATACTTTTTATTTTTATTTTATCTCGTAATTTTACCTTTAGCATAGATCTTTCCATTGCGTTTTGTGTCACTTCGATTCTTTTTAATAACTTATTTGTAAGGGCCCAAGTCTGAGATCCATACGTTAGTGTTGGGACAACACAAGAGTTGAAAATTTGGCTTTTTTGATAATTTGAAAATGAACCTATACATATATAATAGGTATTGTAACTATCAGTAATTATTTTAGAAAATCAAAAAACTCCTACACGATTTATTTTACAACAATATGAGCCATACTTATCAATACAGTATACCTATCTTCGAACAATTTTCTTTCATGATTTTAGGCAATCACTGCATTGTAAAAGGCATGGAAATCTGGCTTTTAGTTTACTATTCGGAGTCAATGAAACATGAGATTTTTCGAAATGAAAAAAAATATAATGAAATGAAAAAACTGGGGTTCTTCACACTAAAAAATTTTCTAAAACACTGTTTATTGAATGAGTTCATTTAATTTCCTTTCTATTGCCTTAATACCGGCTCGTACTATATTGAAAAATCATTTCCATGCTCCCTTGCCACCCTAACTCGAATATTCTAATATGTCGAATGTCGACGTAGATTTGTGAATTTTGAACATCCTAAGATATATCTGAAAGCAAAGTGGCCAAAACAAAACAGCTGCAAACTGTTCGACAAGTCCGCCGAAATCGTAGATTTTGCTTTCCCAGATAGGACTCGCAAGAAATTTTTCGAATTGGACAAAACCAGATCAAAAGAGCACGCAAAAATTTATCATCGGACAGAATTTCAAGTGACAAAGTGCATTTTTCGATTTTTGGTAAATTCAAAAAAATCTAATTTAAGCCAAAAACGAGGAAAAAATCCAAATTTTACCAAATTGACCTAAAAAACTGAAATTTGGAATATACTCCATTTTCGAGCTGCTAAATTGATTTAAAAAGGCTTCAAACGTTTTGAGCAGTTCTGGAACCTCCAGCAGATTTTTGAAATTCGAAATTCCACAAAATTTCAACGAATGCAGTTGGAAAGACGAAATTTATTCTGTAAACTAATCTCAATCGCGCAATGAAGTAAACTGCTGGTGGTTTCAAGTCATTTTGAATCCTCCAGCTGCTTTTTGAAAATTTAAATACAGCCTCCAACCAATTTTTCAATGCTCAAAATTTCCATAAAAATTGATCTAACAGAGTTGAAAATCCAAAATTTACTCTGCACTCCAATTTCAACACGCTATCAAGTCGACTGCAGGTGTGTTCAGGTCATTTTGGAGCCTCCAGCGACAGCCTCCCGCAGATATTTGAAACTGAAATTTCCACAAAATTTCATCAAATGGGATTTTTTATGAGGGAAGAGGGTTGAGGCGAGGCAAAATTTTATGTTCAAACTTTTCGCTTTTCCAATGCATTCAAACATCCCAAGATTTTTTTCAGGCAAGCGAATGTCGAAAATATAATTTTATCGTTTCAACTTTTGATTCAATTTTCACCTTCAAGGTTCCTTGATAATGTAATGAAATTGGGTGTACAAAAAAGTTTTTTCAAAATAATGAATTTTTAAAAAACGTAAAAAAAATCAATGGAAAATGTGAACGACATTTGAAAAAAAAACCACATTATTATGCAAGTACCTATATCAATTTATCGAGAGAAAAAAATACGAGTTTTAAAGTAAAATTGGTAAAATATGAGATAAACAATGATAGGTGCATATAATTTTGCTTGTCATTCATCATAATAACGTAGGTATAACAATTTTCATCGAGTGGTATAAAAAATGATGATTTTTTTGTGTGATGAGTTACTCGTATTTTGCTTCAAATTTTTGAAATTCGAATGATTTTTTTTTTAAATTCAAAATTGAAAAAGCGTTTGAAAACTAGTACTTTGAGAGGTATAAAAACGATGTTTTCTTGCGTGAAGGATTACGTGTTCATTATTCTGTTTCAAAATTGTAAAATTTGAATGATGATTTTTAAAAAAATCAAATTTGATGAAGAAAAGAAAATGAGCCAGAATGCAGTAATCATGTTTTGAAAAGTAAAAAAAAAAGTTTCTTTATGCAGGGAGGAGTTTATTTTTCTAATTCAAACTTTAAATATTTCTTAAATTTGAACAATACGTTTTTTATTTTGAAAAAAGGAATAAGGGCAAATAGTCCGAGTGAAGCGAGGCAACTCAAGTTCTAAAAAATTTGATAAATGAGCCCTTTTCAACACAACTTTTTCAAAATTCCAGAAAAAAGTGAAATGAATAATTGAAAATTTGAAGTCTGATTGAAAAAAGCACGATTTTTTTAACATAAGTAAATTGCTGAACTTGCAGGACCGTTAGATATCTCGGCTTTCAAATAGCCATACCATGTGTTCAAGTTTCGATTTGAATTTTTGAAATTGAATGAAATGAAGAGTTGATAGCTTAACTACACACAATTACCTTTTATCGACAGATTTGTACTACGAGTATTTTAAGCAATTACCAATAATCAGGTCCATAAATATTGTAATCATAATTCAGAGTGTCTAACAAAATTTTAAAATGAAAAAGTAGGACTTTAGTAGGACTTTTAGCAGGTCATTTTTCAAGCACTCGTGGAATTTTTTAAGGTGGGGGGGGGAGTGTCAAAATTTACATTCAAGTTTTTGGCCACATTTTATTTTTAAAATGATGTCTTCAAACACTTTAAAAATTTATGAATATCACATATCATGTTCGCTTGAAATCAAATTCAACTCGAATTCTTTAATTTCGATTGTAAATATTTCATTTGGTCCAAAATTTTGAAATTCGAATAGTTATTTTTTGTTTAAAAATTGAAAATAAAACGAAAATCAAATGGGCCGGAGCAAAGCGAGGGCAAAAGCTTTCGAAAATTAGAATTCCAGGAGGCATAAAAACGATAGAATTCGAATATTTTTTTTGAAAAATCTAAAATTACATAATTACAACTCGAAAATCAGTATTTCGAGAGGTATAAGAACGATTTTTTTTTGTGTAATGAGTTCTTTATAAAAAGTTTATTATTTTGCTTCAAAATTTAAAAATGATTTTTTATTGGAGAATTGAAAATTGAAAAGCAAACGGACTCGAGCGAAACGAGGGAAACAGCTTCCAAAAATTAGTATATTGAGGGGTATGAAAAAGACATTTTCTCGTAAAAATTCAAACTTGAAAAGGAAAAGGAAACAAGCCAGAGTAAAGCGAGGCCAAAAGCTTTCAGAAAAAATTCAATCATCTTTTTAGAAGTACATAAAAACAAAAAGTTTCTTTATGGAGAGAAGAGTTTATTTTTCTGATTCAAACTTGAACATTTCTTGAATTTGAACCATAAGTCTTCAAAGTACGCGGGAGAAGAAGAGAAAATAGCCCGAGCGAAGTGAGGGCAAAAGCTCTTAATAACGTGTAATTCAAAATCTAAAAAAGTTGAAAAATGAGTTCTTTTTTACAAAATTTCAGAAAAAAGGGGGAAAATTGAAAATTAGAGAAAGTCTCATTGAAAAAAAGTAGGACATTTGGATAAAATTGTTGAAAAGTAGGACTTTAGTAGGACTAATAGGACCAGCAGGACCTGTTAGACACCCTGTAATTCAACTAGGATTTCGAAAATATTCTGACTCCTCTCTGCTCAAAAGTACGCGCCTCATTCAATGAATAACTCATTAACTCAGTTCAACTCAGTAATAATTCATCAAAATAAATATGTAGAACATTACTTTCAAATATGAAACGAGATTTCAGTTATCAGGGCATAGATTGGAACTATAGATAAAAACGAAAAAAAAATTGGTAGAAATTCTCTTCAGTCTTCATGTATACTTCCTTACCATCTACATCACATGAGTGATTTTTACTTTTGAACTCATTTTTTTTTATTCCATTCGAATAATTTAGATACTTACCTATTGAGATTTAAAACTTGGGGGTGCGTAAGAATTACTTAATACCAATTTGAACATGCCTTTTTTCATAAAAACCGTGATATTTTCCAAGTTGTTTTCAATGATAATAATAATGACAGCCCACCAAAGTCTATCTACTGTCAACATAATATCCACGTCGCAAACAAATGAAGAAATAGCACGTCCATTACCACTGAGAAATCATACCTGGCGGACCATTCGCGAAAATAACTTCATCTACATTGACAAGACATCATTTTTGATAAAACTACTCAAAGATTACCGTTTATTCATTCTTACTCGGCCCCCAGGTTTCGGTAAAACGACATTCATAGACATGATGGCGGATTTCTTTCGAGGGAAAGAAGACATGTTCAAAGGACTAGCAATTGACGCAGTGGGAAATACAAAGCATCGTCGATGGACTCGGAATGGGCACAAAACTGACGAGCCTCTGCCAAAATGGAAGGAATTTCCAGTTATTCATCTCAATTTCAGTGAAATCTCAAAGTTCAATACAGAAGAAGAATTTGATGATCATTATATCTCTCTTCTGAAACGTATTGCGGAAACTTATGACGTTGAGGTTGATCACAGTAACGAAAACTTTCCTGAACTTTTTCATTTAAGCTGGCTTATCAGGGAACTATATTACAAATTCGATGAAACAAAAGTCATCGTATTGGTGGATGATTATGATTATCCATTTCAACATGCCTACACAGTTCTCAACAACACACAGCTGGCAACATACATTAAAGAGTGTATTCACCATATGATGGACGAAATCGACTACGATGTGGTTGGTTTCGCATTCTTAGCCTCTGTGTTAAAATTAAATCAAGTGCCCTTGTATCTTTCAGGTATGGAACGCTTCAACGATATCACATTTAAAGAAGATTTTGCATCAGCATTTGGTTTCACTGAAAACGAAATAGAAAATAATATGAACGCTTACTTGAAAAAATGGGCCCAAAAGAGATATGCCACTGTTACCGCGCAAAACATATCAGATGACATCAAATCACCCGAGAAAAAAATTCTGGATGAATTAAAAAACCGGTACGGTGGGTACCAATTTTTGCCGAAATGTGACGCAATTGAAATTCTCAACCCTATCTCCACAATCGAAAGCTTACGAAACCAAGAATTCGACAGCTACTGCACGTTCACGGATTCTATGCGTTTCTTAGTCGATAGATACTATAAAAAAAGTCACTCGTGGCCCTTTTTCACGCGCTTGCATCCAATCGATATGCTTTTGGATTTTCATAAGAGCTCCTCCCGTCGCAAGGGGACTCCATTTCATTTGTGGTTGTTATCATACGGGTACTACACCATTACTGGTGACTGGCATAATGTAAAGGTGACATTTCCGAATAAGAAAATAAAAGAATTTATCGAATATAACCTGGCGATGTATCTGCCTGATGAAAACAAATTTATACACAAGGATTATGGTAATGATCTCTCAGAATTCAATAAAGCAATGTCTACCCAAGACACTAAAAAGGCTATGCAAATTTTGGGCATTTTCCAATTCCAACCTTACATATGCATGTCCGACAAATATATCAATCCAGTACAGATGTCGAAAAGCCTGGGCTTTTTTCTTCACGCTGCATCGATCAATTATCAAGATGTTGTAAAGTCCAACGCTGATCATGATTGCTATGATTCCACAGCCATTGAAGGATACTGGGATATACTGCAGACGACGGATTTGAATATAAATTACATTATCAAAATTCGAACTACGAATAACGAAAATAAAACAGCTCTTCACTTGATCGAACAGCTGCTTGGATATTATAAAGATCACCCCGAATTATTCACACAATCGACAAAAAATCACACAAGTGTCTGCCTCTTGGGTCTTAATTTTGTGCATCTTAATAGATCAGCCAAACTGAATAGCTGGATTGCAGTGCCATATGTAAACAACACTCTTCAGATTTCAGATGTGGTAGCACAACCTGAAGATTTGAAACAAAGATTGCTTGAAGAATATGCTACTTATGATTATACTTAGTGATCCTTGTTTGCGCATGTGGAGCTAACGGTTTGTTATCTTCGTCGTCGTTTCCTTATAACCAGTAGGCCTGTTGTCCTGTCTGCTGCGGTGTGGAACCTGTTGAGGATGAGCCTGAGGTATCCGTGAGTTTCCTCCCTGGTCTCCCTCTGCTTCTCTTCCCCGTTGGTGTATATTGAAGGACCTGTTTTGGTGATCTTGTTTCCTCCATCCTTTTGACATGATTTCTCCAATCTTTTCTATACTGTTTTATCTTCTTCATGACTGGCTTCACTCCGAGATCTGCTGTAATTTTCTCAGATGGGACTCTTGTCTCTGAGAGTCACCCCTGCCGTTCTCCTCATGAACTTCATCTCTGCTGCCGTTATTCTTCTTTTATCAGATTTCTTCAGTGCCCATACCTTGTTCCCATAAGTCATCATTGGGTATTGCTAGGGTATTGTACACCTTCAATCTTGTTTCTTTTCGCACCTTACTGCTTCTCAGGGTCCTATTTATCAGTCCTGTGACTCTCAGGAACTTTGCAATCTTTCCACCAACATCTACTTCTCCCTGGTATGATTTCGTGTTTCCCAGGTATTTGAAATTATTGACCTGTTCAATGATTTTTCCATTTATTACAATCTTGCTTCTTATTGGCTCCTTTCCTTTGAAGGCCATTGTTTTTGTTTTCTCTGATTATATTCTCATATCATACTTTTCTGATGTCTTTGTTAAATTATACATTGATCTCTGTAGGTCATCTTCTGTTTCGGCTAGTACTGCTTGACCATCTGCGAATAATACTGTTGATATTTCTTGCCTTCGGTCTGTCTTGATTCCTTTTGGCTTCATTTTCTGCCATTCTTTTACCATGTGATCCATATACATGTTGAATAAAACACAAGACAGTGGACATCCCTAGCGAACTCCTCTGTTTATTTCTGCTTGTTCTGAGAGTTTATTTCCAATTTGTACTCTTATTCTAGTGTTCTTATATATGCTGTTTATCACCTTTCGCATTTTATATGTTATCTCTTCATCTTTTAGGACTTCAAACAGTTTTTTTCTATTAACCCTATCATATGCTTTTTCCAGGTCTATAAAGCACATTGTGTGTTTCTAGGTTGTATTCGATCCTTTTTTCCATCAGTAGTTTTACTGTATAACTTAGTACATCAGTGCATGATGTTCCTTTTTAGTGTGCGTAGCACACTATTGGTTTCGCTTTGAGAAATGAAATTTTATTGGAACTGAATGTTCTCTTAAGCTATCCAACCGTTTTTTGTACCTATTGGACACCATTTGAGAATCATTAAGGCGGAGGGAATAGATTAATTTTCATTCAATTCGGATGGGTAATTGCTGAGTAATTGCAATTTTAGTTCATTATTTTAATGCATTAAATCCTAAAAAAGGGAAAAGGGGACTTGTAGAACACCTGCCGCTCATTGTACCCTGCTATACCCCCAGTCTATTCCATCACCAGCTGTGTTTCATTATACCCTGTTACACCCCCAGTCTGTTAGCTGTAAATTCCAAGTGGGCGTGGTTTGGTGGGGCGTTTACCAAACAAATACATATATTATTTTAATGCCCTAACCCTCGTAGCAAAGTTGTGGCTGAGTGGTTAGGGCATGTAGGTAGGAATAGGAAATTTAGGGACCCAGGTTCGAATCCCCGTGAGGTAAGTAGGTAGGTGACGGATTTTTCGTAGGAAAATTGGATAGGTAAATGCTTTGGAGTTACTATGTAGTACATGGTAATGGGGCAAAAATAATGCTGAAACTGAGTTATGAATTATGATATCATTTGCTAACTAAAAATTCATTTCATTAATTTTTTGTCTAACTATAACCATAAGTATAAAGTAAGAATTACTTGACATGAATAATTTGTAACTTTTTACTTATAATTTAAAAATTACTTCAAAATGAGAAATTAAACTAATTTTTGTACAATTGAAACATGTATCTCATTTTTATTATCATGATTTAGTAAAAATTATTAAAACAAAATGATTTTTACTATTGGTACCTATAGCAAAATTTGTTAAAATGATAAGTTTTACTATACGATTACAGTAAAAATTATTGAATGGGATCTGGTACTTAATTGTGAGTATTGAGTTGAATTTTTTTGTAAAAATTACCCATATTTTTTTCGTGTAATAGGCAATGCAAATTCTTAACATAGGTATTTTGTAAGATTTAATTCTTAATTTAGAATAAAAAGCAAGTTCTGAAAATTGGTTTGAAAATTTATAAATTTGAAGACAATGGAAATTCTAAAAAAAATAATATGAAAATTTGTATTTAGAGACGCTGAGAATTCCAAAAATTGATTAAAAGTTCTGTAAGTTGCAGATAATGTGAACTTGAAAATTATATGAAATAAGTATTGTAATATTTATGAAGAAGATGAGAATTCTGAAAAATTGGAGGCAATATGAATTCCAAAAATTGAGTAAACGTTTTACAATTTGTGGACAATATGAACTTGAAAATTGAATTTGAAATTTTTTAATTTAAACACAATAAGAATTCTGAAAAATTATTCAAAATTTGACTATTTAGAGGCAATGTGAATTCTAAAAATTGATTGCAAATTTCCTAACTCAGCAGCAATGCAAAATTCTGAAAATTTATTGAAAACTTTATGAAATTGTAGCGATGGGGAATTCGGGAAATCGATTTGAAATTTTGTAAATTTCAAAACAATGCAAACTATGAAAAACAACTAGAAATTTCTTAATTTAGAAGCAATACAAGCTTATAAATTATTCTGAAATACCTATTGTAATTTGGAAAATATGAAAACACTGAAAAACAATTATTATTTTGAAGCAGTGAGAGTTTCAAAAATTCTCATCACTGTGACATGGTTGATTCACTTATATGCACTACCTAGATGTAATAACGGTTATAGCTGTAGAAAAGGCAGCTAGCTATGCACACTTTGCAGCTAAGCTTTGCTTAGCTGTCTAGTTTAAATCCGTTTTGACTTTCTGACAGCTTTAGCTTTTCTTCTGCATGCTCTAACAGTCATTTTGCTAGTATTTTCGCATATATCTTGTAGCAGGTGTTGAGTAGACTTATTCCTCGGTAGTTTTTCAGGTTTGACATATCGCCTTTCTTGAACAGTGGTATTACAATTGCTGTTTTGAAATCTTCAGGTACCTTTTCTTCTTGGTACATCCTATTTAGGAATTCCAGTAGTCTTCTTTTAAATTCGCCACTTGCATATTTGTACAATTCTGTTGGTATGCCATCTTCTCCCTGAGCTTTTGCATTTTTTGCCGTTTTCAAAGCTTCTTGTAGCTCTTTAAATGAAATTCTGTCCTCTGTTTCTCCAATTTCATCTTCTATCTTTGTAGCTTGTGCATTTTCATCACTCCAGAGTTCTTCAAAATATTCCTTTGCATCATTGATTTTAATCTTTGGCAAACCCACTCTTTCATTAAAATTTGTGTCAATTCTCCTTATGATCTTGTACACCTTTGGCCGTAACTTGTATGTGTCATGCTCCAGGAATGTGAAAATGCCTGTCTTTTCTTTTGTATGAGTTCTTGGATTTCGTTGTCCCAATTCTTTATTCTTTTCACCCCAATTCTGCAAGGAACCATTCCTAAGCTTTCTTTTGCAGCCTTTGTCACAATGGATTTGATATTTTTCCATTCTTCTTCTATGTCCTGGCTGGTTGGTATCTCTTGACTAATGATGTTCATCCGTCTTTGGTACAGCCATTGGTTGGTTGGGTCATCCAGGGCTCTTGTGTTGATCTTCTTTTCATTTTTCCTAAATTGTTGATTAGGCGTCTAATTTCTTCATTATTCCAATTCTTCAAGTATTGTAACTACGAGTATCAGTAGGTAGGTAATTATTTTGAAAATTAAAAAACTCCTACACGATGTATTTTACAATAATAACTATGAGCCATACTTATCACTACAGTGTACCTAGTACCTACCTTCGAGCAATTTTCTTTCATAATTTTAGGCAACCACTGCATTGTAAAAGGCATGGAAATCTGGCTTTCAGTTTACTAATTCGGATGCAATGAAACATGAGATTTTTCGAAATGAAAAAAAAAAAATGAAATGAAAAAACTGGAGTTCTTTACTGAAAATTTTTCTAAAACACTGCTTAGGTATTGAATAAGTTAATTTAATTTCCTTTCTATTGCCTTAATACCGACTCGTACCTACATATATTGAAAAATCATTTCCATCCTCCCTTGCCACCCTAACTCGAATATCCTAATATTTCGACGTAGATTTGTAAATTTTGAACATCCTAAGAAATATCTGAAAGCAACGTGTCCAAAACAGCTGGCCTTACTAACAATCTGGTTGACAATTCAGCCGAAATCGCAGATTTTCCTTTCCCAAATAGGACTCGAAAGAAATTTTTTGAATTGGACAAAACCAGATCGAAAGAGCATGCAAAAATTTATCCTCAGACAAAATTTCAAGTGACAAAGTGCATTTTTCGATTTTTAGTAAATTCAAAAAATCTAATTTTTTAAGCCAAAAACGAGGAAAAAATCCAAATTTTACCAATAGTCCAGGAAAATTAGATGAAAAAAAAGGGTCATTGGGAAAAATGGGGGAGAAAGCTGAATTTTTGTATACTGGTCCATTTTTTTGTGCTGAACACGAATCCGATGAGTCCCCGGTCGTCCCTGGTGTGCGTTCTCCCCTATTGTGGATCTAAGCCCCCCAAAACCAGTTTTTTGCAATTTTCTCCCCCGCATTGCATTTTAGCGAGAAATAGGTGGTCGGATAAGAATCTACGTCAAATTTCCGATCTAGTGATATATCAACTTTCTTTCTACCCCCAAGGGGGGTGGAACCACAACCATTCAAAAAAGGGGGTTCCCCAAAAAATACATAAGGGCTATATTAGGCGCCTAAGAGGGGTGAAATGGTCCCCAAAAGCGTTTAACATGAAAGGTGGGTACCATAGAGAAACCTCAGCGCAAAAAATTTCAGATTCACAACCCCCCCCTTTTTGCGGAACCCCCCTTTTTGAAATTTCAGTAGCACTTTTCTCAGCCCCATTTCAACCGATTTTGAAAATTTTTCTGGAAGTTATGTATATCCTTGATAGGTATTCACACAAAAATTTTCAACCCCCTCCCCTCAAATTTACCCCTCAAAATGGCGTTTTTTTCATTTTTTTATGCCTATTAACAATCAAGATTGCGAGGTACAATTTTGTAAACACGTTTTTTGGATGTATTTTTGGCCCCCAAACATCATATACTATATTAGAAATTTTTGCTTTGGTGCGCCGTGGTGAAAACTTGGAATAATGTATCGTAGGGGGGTGGGGGGTGAAATGGGAATTTTGAAAAAAATAACTATCAATGAGTAGGGTATCGTTTTCATATGATTCCATACCGCTGAGCACGAATATGACCTCAGATTTTCTGCTACACTCACCTACCCCTCTCCAGAGCCCCTCAGCCCCCCTCAATTTTCACGATTTTTGAAATATAGTTATTTTGATGATGTTGGTGTCGTTTTCATATGATTCGATACCGCTGAGCACGAATATGACCTCTGATTTTCTGCTACAATCACTTACCCCTCTGGTGTGAATCTGAAATTTTTTGCGCTGAGGTTTCTCTATGGTACCCACCTTTCATGTTAAACGCTTTTGGGGACCATTTCACCCCTCTTAGGCGCCTAATATAGCCCTTATGTATTTTTTGGGGAACCCCCTTTTTTGAATGGTTGTGGTTCCACCCCCCTTGGGGGTAGAAAGAAAGTTGATATATCACTAGATCGGAAATTTGACGTAGATTCTTATCCGACCACCTATTTCTCGCTAAAATGCAATGCGGGGGAGAAAATTGCAAAAAACTGGTTTTGGGGGGCTTAGATCCACAATAGGGGAGAACGCACACCAGGGACGACCGGGGACTCATCGGATTCGTGTTCAGCACAAAAAAATGGACCAGTATACAAAAATTCAGCTTTCTCCCCCATTTTTCCCAATGGAATGCTATTTTTCCTGGACTACAAATTGACCTAAAAAACTGAAATTTGGAATATACTCTATTTTCGAGCTGCTAAATTGATTAGGGATTTCTTTACTACAAATATTTCTACGCAACATTTAATTTCCTTTCTATTGCCTTAATACCGACGCTTACTCTTGAAAAATAATTTTCATCCCCCCCCCCACCTCAACCTATAGATCAATTTGGTAAAATTTTGATTTTTTTCTCATTTTTGACCTTTTGATATTCAAAAAATTCACCAAAAATCGAAAAATGCACTTTAGCGCATGATATTTTGTCTGGTGATAAATTTAAGCATGATCTTTCGATCTAGCTTCGTCCAGTTCAAAAAATTTCGTGCGAGTCCTATGTTGGAAAGCAAAATCTGCGATTTCGACTGACTTGTCTTTCAAAACAGCCGCCATTTTTTAAGTAAGGCTCAAGGACAACCTTTTTTTGTGGAAAGTTTGCTTTAAATTTTCCTTAGGAGTCCTCTTTAAGAAGAAAGTTGTCCCAGTGTATGGGGGGAGGGAAGCTGCAATTATTGCTATTGGCATATGCCGGACTAATAAGCCTGTATTATGATCCCAATCGAAACGACGAATCCTCGCTTAACGAAAAACGACCAGCTCATGCAATTTCTATACACCAACGAAGCGAGTTTTCACCCCGCTCGCATTTCTTCATCTCGGAAAAGTGCGAAAATTCACTTTCTTCCTCTTGGCGCGAGTTTCTGCAGCTCCGCAGTCGCAGCTTCCGTAAGTCAAACTGTACACACGGAAACGTAGCATTACAGTGTATTGTACACAACACAACGTCGCGTCGGTCGTGCAATCTAGTAAACTCGCCTAGAAATCTTAATTATACGCCATTAAAGTATGTATACACTTCGGGGCAAAATGAAACTTTTATCTGTCGCATTTTCGCGAGCTCGACGAGGACGACGCTGGAACACGCGCACTCAACCACTACGCCGGCCACGCTACAGAGACCTCTTGAACTTAAATTACGGCAGCCGCATCCGCAGCCGCAGCCACCGATACACCGCGCCAATATTTCCCAACAAGCGCCTTTACTTTACCGTATGGCTTTTCCAATATCTCGAGTTATAAATTGAGCTTAAGCGTCGTCTTATATATACGAGATAAAGACCAGAGAGCTTCTATCGAGAAATTCTATTAACAGTCCCTAAAGATCTCGTTAATATACAATTCTCTTATACGTGCTTTGAAATTCATAATTAAGGTCCTGTGCACAACGCTAGCATCGGCGGCGCCAGTGCCACCGCTGCCAACATCGACTCCACCGCAGCAACCATCGGTTAATGAAAATTTCGCTGTGCTTTAAGCTCATCGCGTTTCTAGAAACCTGCATTTTACGCGACCATCCTACCAAAGAGAGAGAGAAGGAAAAAAAACAAACATCCGAGAATAATCTTCTTCGAATTAGGAAACGAATACGGAATAAATAAAAATTGCTAGAATGCGGAATCGTGATGTGGAAATGTGTTACTAACACAATAAGGGTCGAGTAAAGTCGAGTATTACGAGTTCGATGAATGAAAATCCATCATGGCTATTTTGTCACCTTCGCCTCTTCTTGTCAAATATCTTTGTTGTTGTCGCGTATGCGCCTATGCGGTATTCACTATTCACCTGCCAAAATTTGAAAAGCAAGTTTTTCAATTTTCTTCTATTTGACAAAAGCTCCAGCATCACTCTTCTACTTGCGAATTGCATTTTTCGTAAAAAAAAATTACCAGTTATATAAATTGGGAATCTCGAAGGTTATAGTACATTTTTTTCCTTCAATACCAGACATTTACAATATTGTTGTGAAATGTTTCTATCTAGATATAGGTACGTATTTATCAAAAGAATTTTGAGAAAAGTTTGTCTCGCCAGTCCTGGCTCTCCATATTAACCGATTTCACTCAATTTTTTTAAATTTGCCTTATTACGTGTAGGTGTAGATGTGTCATAAAACATTTAAAATTCAAAATTTTTTAGTTTGAGCCCAAAAAATTAAAAATAAGGGTAAGGGCACCAATTATGGACCAGTCCGCAATATGGACCAGTGTCCATTCTCGTCGATAATTAGCGCTATCTGACAGGAAAAAATGTATTTCGATGTATTTCTCACCAAAAAAATGAATGAGACAAAAATTACAACTGTAAAGTGAAAACTCGCTGAGAAATTTACAAAAAACTGTTTTGAGACACTGAAAAATTTCTTTAGTGTGTTTTTCAACTTTTAATAAAATATATCGCACCTCGATAGTTATAAGGTCACATCTCAAAAAAGTGAAATTTTACAGGAGGGTGATTTTCTTTTTTTTTAAAACTTGATTCATTATTTTTATCAACTTATAATTAATTGTGAGGAATCAATAGCACCTCATTTTAAAGATCTGGTATCCTACCTTCATTTAGCATAAGAACACTTTGAAAAATAAAATCTTAAAGAGGAAATATTTCAATGTTTGGAAAACATTTTGAGTTAGAACCTTTCATTAAGTAAAGTTGATGTGGAGGCGAATGGAAGCGTCCAAAAAAAAATTCATGATAACAAAGTTGTAGAGAATTAAATTTCCAATCGACATAATGTCGTTAGTTTTTTTCTAAAGTGCTTAGTTTTTGAGTTTTTCTCAAAAAACTAAAATTTCATGATATGTGCAAATTCATTTTTCTGAAAAGTGATCAATTTAAAAATTTTTTTCCATTTGGTACAAACCAATAAAAAATGCACTCCTTGTGACTATTTCTAACTGACAAACATTTGAAACAATCAAAACTATTTCTTAACACTTTGTATGTACAAAATTTGCTCAAAAAAGGTGGAGTTTTTTGAGATGTGCCCTTATAACTCCAAACAACTTGCAATGTTGTTGAGATTTTGAGTTAGGCCATTTGCGTTTTTTACAAGATCTAGATGATATACCCAACTCAAAGTGTAATTTTTGGTTGAGGGGGGTCATACAAACCCCAAAAATGCAAAAACATCAAAATCAATTTTTTTTGAGATGTGACCTTATTACTCCCGAGGTGCGATATATAATGTGGTGTTATTTTCTAAATATCATTTATGTTCATAATATCAAAAAAGGACGTAGTTTCTGCTGTAGTGATCAGTTTTTGCTAAAAATGAGGGTATGTACAGAAATTTTTGGTGCTAAGCTTTTTTTTATGGGGTGCGCTAATATGGACCACCTGTGATATTGAATTTTTTACTCATTTTTTACAGCCGCTGAAAAGGGGAATGCTTGAAATACTTTTTTTGTTCATTTCTACAAATAAATATGATGTTTTGAAATGTAAAAACATGTTTATTTTGAAATTCTTTAGGTGGTCCATATTAGGCGTCCAAAATTTTGAACTGTCATTTTGACACTCATCATTCAACAATTTAAAAAAAAATATTCAAAATTAATCTTTACTGCTTAGAATATGTTTTTTTGTTCATTTCTACAAATAAATATGGCCTTTTGAAAAATGTGAAAGCATGTTTATTTTAAAATTTTATAGGTGGTCCATATTAGGCATCCAAAATTTTGAACTTTCATTTTGACACTCATCACTCAATAATAAAAAAAAAACATAGATACTTAAAGTTGTGTAAGGAGCAGTTATGGCCTGACCACCTCAAGGGGTATTAATAGAATACGTCCTTGAGGAGGTCTATATTGTACTCCTCACATATGTGAGGATTATGATATATACCTCGAGAGGGTGCTCCCTCTAGAGAGTAACGTGTGCACTACGCTCATGACGATCTGAGGTTAGATCCGAGGATCATCTGAGCTGCTTCTTCACTTGTTCGCGGAGTGGTCAGCCGTGTGGCAATGTCTTTGATTGATACTTGGGGCTCGAGACCTCCCTAACTTTAATTATTTATCGAACCATCTTTGATGGTAAATTCTATTTATTTCTTAAAATTATTCACTCCTCATCATGTAAGCTCGTTTGATCGCGATGATGAGGAGGTCCCTATTTTTTCTAAATTCGCACGAAACTACCCAGTGATTCCAGACATTGAGGTAAGTCAATCCTAAAAATATGTACTTAAAAACTAGTGCTGTCGCGAAAGGTCTTATTTATTGGGGGACCGCAGGAGAGACAGTAAATGTGAACAGTTATCAAAATTATTTATTAATCGATCTCCATTATCCTCCTAAAATTGATTGTAATTACCTAATCGTAATTACAGTCAATTTTACGTCTTTCAATGGCCCCGAGAACCATTGAATATTTTTACGTTCTTCCACGTGAATGTGTAGGAAACATGATTTATTGTGTTTGCCTTTGACTTATCTACTACTTGTGTGGTATAAGGAGTACCTTAAAAAAGTACTTCTATGACCAGTGAGCCACCTTGCTATGGCGCAACTGGCTTAAGTCCTCTGAATGATTGTACCAATAATGTTGTATTATTATTAATTGCAATAAATTATGTACAATTATTTGATTCTTTTCCTTGATCAGTGTGAGTGATTGAGTGATGGAATACAACTGTGAAATGAACAGTGTCGTCTAGAGTGATTTAGATAGGTATGTGAGCTATCCGAACGAGCGAAATTATTCACCCCCTTAGGAGTAATTTCCATCATCCCCTCATGGCATTTATTATTACCATTACCCCTATCTACATTATGACAGATCGCACCGTTACAGTTGACCTTCACCCCTGAAGTTTTGTACAGTGTTAGTGGAAGAATGGAACTTCATTTTAAGCCTTTGTGGAGGTTTCTACTCCCTATAGTTTTCAAGTGGGAATCCAACAAAAAAAAAGTGGTCCATATTTGGCGCCTCTACCCTTAACTAAATTGAAATTCAAGAAGTAGGTACATTACAAAAAACTGAAATAGATTCAAAAACCATAAAGCAAGAAAAATTGTTCCAATAAAACCTAAAACAAAAAATTGAAAATGAAAACATCAAATATACATATAAACAGAAACTAAGAACAACAAAAGTAAAACAAATAAAAAACATTAAAAGTTGAGAACCCTCAAAATGAAAACTGAAAAGGAACCAAAATTGAACATGAGAAAAGGAGGTGGAAAAACAAAACATAAAATTCTAAAAATGAAATCAATCCTGAAAAAACTGAATGGAACCAAAGGAAATCAAACCGTACTTAACACTTCAGAAACAAACTCAATCCTTGAAAAAATATGAAATGGAGAAAATTGAAATATTTGAAAATTGAAATTAGAGCTGAGAAAAAAATTAATGCCCCCTCCCCCCCAAAAGGAAAATACTTGGAAATGAAATAAAACGAATATGGTTAAAAAGGAATAGAAAATGAATTTATGACAAATGGATGAAAAAAATGAGCAAAAAACAATAAAAAATGAAAATAGAATGGGAATTGATAAATAAATACAATAAAAAATGAAATATATAAAAAAGGAATGAAAAGGAAACAATAATATAAGAAAAGAAAAGTTGATAGAAACAGAAATGTACACTTGATCGTTGAAAACGAAAACATGAAATTAAGTAAATTAAAATATTTGGAAATTGAAAAAAAAAACAGAAAAAATTAATGCACCCTCCCCTCCTGTCCCAGAGAAAGGGAAATGTTTTAAAGTGAAATAAAACGAGAATGGTTGAAAAGGAATAAAAAATGAAGTAAAAAAACAATAAAAAATGAAAACAAAATGAATTATTATAAGAATTGATTATTAAAACTGAGAAAAAATAAATGCCTTCCCCCCCCCCCAAAAAAACGAAACTGTTTTGAAGTGAAATAAAACGAATATGGTAGAAAAGGAATAGAAAATGAATTTATGACAAATAGATGAAAGAAATGAGCAAAAAAACAATAAAAAATGAAAACAGATAAATTATGGGAATTGATGAATAGGTACAATAAAAAATGAAATATTTAAAAAAAGAATGAAAAAGAATAATGTCAAAAATTGATGAATAAAAACAAACAAAAAATGATGATGATACTCGTATGTAAAAGTGAAAGCAAACAAAGAAAACTGAAAGACATCTAAACAAAAAAACTAAAATTGAATCGAAAACTAAAAACAAGGAGAAATACAAGAATAAAGCTGATAACAAAAAAAAAATTGAAATTTCAATACCTATATAAACAGAAACTAACAACAACACAACAAAGACCTTCAAATTGAAAACCACAAAAAAATGTTATCCTCATAATCCATAAATGAAAAATGAAAATTCTACGAACAAAAACTTGGAACAAAATGGAAAAATAAAAACATAAAGTTCTGGAAACAAAATTGATACCTATCGATAAACTTTCTATGAAACATTGAAATGTAAAAATGTATGAAAAATGATTATGAAATGTTGAAATTATGTTAAAATAACAAAAAAAGAATTGAAATCACATAAAATCAGCATTGATGGTATTTAAATTTGAATGAATTTGAAATTGAAGGTCCGAAAGATCAAAAAGGCGATATTTTTGAAGCGCTTCAAATGAATATGTGTAAATACTTATGTTCAATTTTCTCCATTGTGGGCTTGGCTAGAGCACCAGAACTCCAGGGTTTTTAGGTTCAGGGATTTTTACTCAGATGAAGGGAATTTTCACTTGGAGAAATCATTGGAGTTCTTTAACAATTTTGAATTTTCAGTGAAAATATTTTTAAGTTTTTCTGGGGGGGGGGGGGGGTGTGAAAGGCGAGCAACCCGAGCGAAGCGATGGCGCGAGCCGACAGTCTAGTTTTACCTTAAAGATGTTCTATTTACAAGGCTAGTCCACAAGGAAACTTATTCAAATGGCACAAAAATTGATCGGAACGAATCAAAGGTTTAGAAGATTACCTAGTTAAAAAATACAATTGTGATCTTCTCCTGGAAATCATTTCAATTATGCCTAAACTCGTTCAACAGGTTGAAAATATATACACTAGAATTCTGTCAAAATCAATATTCTGGGAATATTAATTATTCCTTTCTCAAGGGTAGAAATTTTAAAACTATCCTCCCCCTCCTTCAAATTCCTGTATTTTTCTTCGGCGTTGAGCATCTTCAACACCTCAAAATTCCAATTAAAGTCACTTTGATTGAACTGAAAACCGCGTACAAATCGATCGCATCATCGATATACAAAAACAACAATTACGAATTATGGGTATACCATAAACAACACAGCCCGAACCCATTATACTCGTAGTAGTTACGAGTGAAAACGGGCGCGAAAACAAACACGGCTGCGGCATGCAGCTTTAAAAATAATCCAACCGTGAGTTTTTACCCCTCGTTATAAATCCATCGTTAAAATAAAAAAAGTAAACGAAAAGACAGCCGCAGATTTGGGAACTGCCTGAATAACATAAATATTTCAACTTTGTAATCGTAAAAATAATAATTTTTTTTTTTCAAAACCTCGTATAAAAATATTTCATTATTTCTGTCGCTTTCCTCGAGTGATACTAGTCCTCATACATGCTTACTTAAATGTACATTGTTCCACCGAAAACTGAGCCGCCATACTGCGACATGGTGGTTCCCAAAGGTAGAGCCTAAAAGACTTTCCAAGTGCAGTACCATGCCACATGCGAGATTAATTAAGTGAAACATCCTGCGAGTAATTGTTTATAAGGAAGTAAATGACAGAGGTTGACGGAAAATGGTAATTTAAACTTTGAAGTGTGTCAGTAAGCCTGCGAGGGCCACGACCGTCTACGTCTGGTTTATTTAACTTTTACTGCGGGTAGGTTAGGTACCTGGTACAGTTCGGTCGTTTCGGCTAATTTCAAGGGTGTGTGGATTGTGGAAGTGAACCAGATGAAAGCCATTTTTGGGTGCTTGTTGTCTCTTTTTTTTTTACTGTTGTTTAAGTGAAATCCTATGTACGTATAAGGTGGGTGTATTTTTCAAATGATAGATTCCATATGGAGGTTTTTAAGCGGTGAAACCGGGTTGTTGGTTTAAAGATGTGAAACGTGGTGTTCGAAAATTTTGAATTTGGTACACCTTCGTTAAATCTTCCGTTTTGGGGTTTCGATCAAATTGATACCCAAAATGGACAGAGCACTTCTAAAATTCTGTATTATTTTCAATATTTAGAGTTGAAAAATTTATCTATTTTTATCCTTCACCTTTTTTCTCATAATTTATGATCTGTCTCGATATATGTACGTCGTAAAAAAATAGATTCGGGGCGTTTGAAAATCCACATCTTTATCCCAAAGATGTCAAATTTGGTAAAATATTGTACAATATGGCTCAAAATAGCACAAAATACATAATTAGGTAGGCATGCTTTAAAAATATTTAAAATGAATATTTCCATCAATTTTACAGTTTTCAACCACTTTTTCAATAAAATAATTTGTGAACATGTGAGGTATGTGCAATCTGGACTGAATTTTACATTGTTCCGAGAATTTTGATTATTTTCCTAGATTTTTTGCAGACTTACTAACACCATTTTAAATAATGATTTTCAACAATTTGACACTTTTAGAAAATATTTTTTCTAATTAATGATTTAAAAATATTTCGGCTACCAACGTATTTATCCGAATTTCAAAGGTACTATTTTTGTCTACTTTTGCAATATTTCATTCAATTTTTTGTCAACTTCCACAATTTTTCGTAGATTCGAAATATTTGGCTTTTTACAAATTTTCGTCACATTATCATTCATTTTTGAAATGTTTTGAAGAATTTCGATTACTTTTTCTGAAATTTTGTAATACCTACGTATTTTAATAAATTTTTTTGCACCTGGGAACATTTTTTTTTAGCGATCTGTTGATATCTTTTCAATATTTCAAACAATATTTATCGGTACTTACGATTTCTATAATTTTGAAAAATTTTACGTTTACAGAATTTTACTATTTTAAATGAAAATATTTCAACCAATTTTTACCACCTACTTATTTGAATTTTTTCACCACTTCAAGTCATTTATTCCTATTTTGAATTTTTTGCAATGAGTATCTATACTTCGACTACTTCGAGTAATTTTGACGAAGTTCCAAACTTTTCACGACACTTAATACACTTTCTCCATATATTTCAGTCAGTTTTGTGAATTGTGATTTCTTAGCACTTGGTGTAATGATATACCCCACCCATGTTGTCAGCTCAGGAGGAGAGGGATGTTTCAGTTGGAATTCAGTAAATTTGAATAAAAAAATGTTTTTTAAATCAAATTATTAAACTTTTTGTATCGAGAGCTTTCTTCTTTTCTATGTAATTAAATTTTTACCCATTTTGGCGTTGGACATAGAAACATTTGAGAAGTGTCTCCCATCTCCCATCCCTTACCCTTTCCTGCTAAACCAATTATTAATTCAACTTTGAAATTTTCTGTGTATTTTCTACTCCTTCAGACTTTTTTTCTCAACTTTCTCTCTAAAAGATTCAAAAAATGAATGAATTTTAATTTTTTTGTTGTGAGGGTAATTTTTATCAACTTTTTCATGAAATACGTCAGAAATAGGTCAAAATAAAACAACTGAATGAATTTAAACTTTTTTTGATGATTGAAATTGAAAATTGAATGTTTTCGAATTTTGATTTTTTTGTGAGGAATTCATTTTATCGAGTGAATGGGTTTTTTCAACTTTTTCGACAGATATGTTAAAATAGGGGTCAAATGGGTCAACTTCACCTATAAAAACTTTTTTTCATGTTTTAAATCAAAAAATCGCATTTTTTCGCAAACTTTGAATTTTTTTAAATCGACTTTGCAACACGTTACCATCCCAATTTTTCAATATGTTGTTCAGCATGAAAAATTGTCCACAATATATTTTTTTCAGAATTTTTGAGAGTCGGAACGATATGAAAATTTTTTCGAAACTTTTTGAGCTAATTTTTTGTACGAAAAAAAGTGGCAACACTGATTTTCATGATGTCACCAAAAAGCCTTTCAAACCTACTAACTATGGGAAAATGTTCAATTTTGGTAGGTATCGCGGTTATCGAGTAATCCACTGCTGAAATTGATGATATTTTAGGTGCACTGAAAACTTTGACACCCCCTGGCTGCCTTTAAAAATGAGCTAGAGGGCTGCGATTTGCGCCATTGGTCATCCCTTCGGAAGGTCTTTCCACAGGAAAAATTTCAAAAAAATCTCCGAACTCCCCTACCACTTCTTGGTCCAATTGACGTGGAATGACCCAAATACATACGTTAAAAATTGAGCAAAATACTTCGTAGGCTAAAAATATGATTCTGAGCTGGGGATGACATGCTTTTTCAGTGAACCAAATTTCAACTCGATTGGCGGGTCCCTTATGAACAAAAGCAGGCCAACAAACTTACAGCTGACCGAATAAGATGCTAAAAAATTCACCTTCCTCGTCCTATCCACTCCATCAACCCTTCCTCACCTTCTATCAAACCCCCAACTCACCCACCTCTCTCCTGCTGGCTGCAAAACTTGCCAAGAGTTAAATTAGCTCGAACGTCGCCGGTAAATATTAAACGGCTGAGCAGTCCGTCGGGTATAATACAAACTTGCCGACGAATCGAACTTTCCGAACAAGTGAACTATGCCTCTCAAGACGTATTGTTATAGCGAGTAAACTTACCGACGATGAGGTCTCGCCGGTGATACTTATCTGCAATCTTATAGTGAAATCAGTTCGCAGTGTCTCATAGCGCCCTGCAAAAGACGCAGCACCGGGCAACAGATGAATACCAATTCGGCAGTTATTTAAATTAATCGTTAAATTTTCAGCAACTTATGTCACGTCAGACCAACCCGAAGTGCAAATAACGCGCTAGATAAGTAGAATAGAAGTAATTCTTACCCTCGAAAAGAGCATCGTTCGAATGGAAGACCCAAAGAGCTGCGACAATTATCTGCTGGTTGCGTTGAAAGAGTCATCATCGGCGGCATCATATTCTCCAGACAATGAACTGGAAGCAACGCAACGGTCACCTGAAAACATGATAATAACTGTATTTAAAAGGTAGGTAGTCGGGGTAAAGTGCACGCCAAGGGTACAAGGGAAGACATAGATTCGAATACGAAGGTACCTATATTATTTCAGATTGTATCTAGGTCTAATTACCATAGAACGATTTATCTTTTTAACAAGAATGTCACGATCGCCTACTATTTATTATATTGAGGTCTTATGTATGGTATCGTAGTAGGTAAAAGGTACCTATAGCTCGGCGCGTATCTAAATAAACACAATACTTCCAAATACACAACTACACCGCGGTAACGAATGCTAAACGCATTAATTATAATTATGTTTTCATCGAGAGATGGAGAATTGGCCAGACGAGGGGAGGAGTAGAAGCGCGAAGCAAAATGTAAAAATTATCCTACGCTATGTGAGCTTCTTACGTTTTAATATAAATGAAACCATCATTAAATGAATCTACGAGTAAGAAAAAAAGCAGGTTATACGCTTTGAGCAGGAGTTACAGAAATAAATGAAAGGCAGGGCAGGGCATCGACAACTCACCAGGAAAAAGGACCATTTCGAATCAACTCTAGACTCATTGATACCTCTGTAAGGAACTCGTCGTTGCGTATCGAGCACTTGTCACATGTCACAAAGCCAGACCAGTTGATAAAGCGATCCTCCAGCAAGCACAGGTACATACAAAAAGTATCATCATCGATCCTGGGATCTTACACATCGACCTTATATGTAGTCCTATGCTGAAAAATTCAACCGACGCGGAAAATTTCTCGTCGTTTTGGTTGGAAAATCCCTGCCCAGCCTTTACCATCGTCATCGCCGTCATCCGCGCGTCGTGTATCAAGTAAAAGTAATTCCGATATATTTGTTGCATTAGGAAACAGGCTTTGTTCGCCGTTAAAGTATCACCCGTCATCTGTGATTTATCGTCATCCTCTGCCTCCATCGTTTGTTATCCTTTTTTCCCTCAATAACACAACTTTAATACTTTCCTTTTCGTTATTACCTTTCGTGACCTGACACCGTTCCGGAACAAATTTTCCCCCTTTGAAATTTAATATCCTTTTATTTATTATGATTCCGAATACGTATACGAGTACACAGTGTACGTAGCTGCTGGTAGTTTACTGTACACATCGCCAAATCATTACTGATGCCGTTTTCATACTTTGACAATCTAAATCTCTCAACATTTTTCCTCCATAGAGCTGGCTGGCTGGCATCATCACGTCGTCGTCGTGTCGTTCTAGAGCACCTATCATCGTCGCAAGTTGATGTATGTGTATTTATTATTGTTACTTATTATCGTTATTATGGTACTGAATAACGACGACGACGACGGTGGTGATTATGACGATGTAAGTTGACACCATGGTGGTGTCGTCGTGATTTTTTTTTCAAGTAGGAAAAATTACATTATTAAGAGGACGATTAATTTCTTGGGGGAAAAACATCGCAGCGGCCAAAATGGTTACTTCGAAACATATAGATATTCTAACTTATTGGTGATGAAGAACGGTCCTTTAGAGAAAATGTAGTTCACCTTGGAGAGTAAAAATTATTACAAATAGGTATTGTGAAAACGGATTCAAAACCAACAAAATTTTCATACTTAACTGAAGTAGGTATAAAATATCACAATACCTACACTATTTCCATTTCCCTACCTCTGGACCACTAACCACATCAGAATTATTCAATTTTTCAATAATTTTTAAAACCCTTCGAAAAAACTTACACAAAAGGAATTAAAAACGAGATAACGATGCCTTAAAAATAGATTCCGATCCTGAAACCGAGTTTTATTTTTGGCTGCATATCCGAATGTGCCGATTAGTAGAATACAATAGAGCCACAGGGGGTAAAAACTGTATCCGAATGTCCGAAGCGAAATGACCGCCAATGTCCCAAAAGTGTATCCGAATGTCCGAAGTAAAAAAAAAAAAACTTGCATGACTAGGGATTCCCAAACATATCTGGGTTTTGACGAATATGGAAGCCAATGGAAAGTACAACTTTGACTGTACAGCCCTAGGAAAATCAGGCTAAAAACTATTGAGAAGGCTAAAAACCATTGAGAAGGCACAAAAATCTACCTTTTTCTAGCTGAAAAGTCGAAACCCCAAAAGGCATATCTATAGGACCCCCTCTCAAACAGCAGTACGTTATAAGAGGAACGGCTACGTTTTTTCGACTACCTTCGGATTCGTTCGGATCCACTTCGTTCGACTTATGCTGGAATAAGAATAAATATTCACGTGTTGGATATTACGATCATACGATCTCCTCTCCTGTTTTCTGACTTTCTGTTAGTTGCTTTTTTAGTTTAAACCTTTAAACTTGAAAAAAAATGCTAAAATTGCTACATTTCTTTAAAATTGTTCGATTGAATTACATCCGTTGAATAGAAGTGAACATATTATGTACGTAGTTACGTACATACGCTAAGTTTGTTATCACTAGAGAAATCACAGTAACTTGCTTGAATACTAGAGAATTCTAATGTTTCTTTTTCTTTGGCCAAAGAAATGTGATGTACTTATATTTTCCAAATGATCATGATTCATGATACATAGAATTAGTTTTGAAATTCGAATTACATGATGTGAATGAACAAAAATTCGACTGGTTTGATTCTTCTCAACTTTAACATTTTCCTTTTCAAGCACCAAATGTTTTCTTAATATATGACGTTTGAGGCCTTGTTTAAATTTGAAAACATTATCGCAATGGTCACAAGTAAAACTCATTATTTATCGAGTAAGAAAAGAGTAATTAATAACAACTTAGTCTACATTATTAGGTTTAGATATCAAAATCATTATCACCAGCATAATTCAGCAGCAGAGAAAAAAAAGCAAGTCCAACGAAGTGAATCCGAATGAATCCGAAGGTAGTCGAAAAACCGTAGCTGTTCCTCTTATAACGTACTGCTCTCCAAGCACACATGCAAATTTTCCAGCCTTTCAAGTCGATTTGTGAGGTTTCTCTTCTCCGCGAATTGCACTAAAAAGTTGATTCAGATTTTTTTGGCGCTTTTTTCGCCTACTTTTGTTTCTCCCTCTCAAGAATTTGGACACACCTCAATTTTTCAGCCAAAGTAATCTCCACTCTTATTTTTCAAATCCAACGTAAAATCACACAAAATATGAAATTCCTCTGGCTAAAGCTGAAATGTTCTTATGGTCCAAGAAGAGGGGGAGGGATGAAAATTTTTTTTAACAGGATGTGCCTATAATCATCTTAATTGAGAACTGAAAAAAAAATTTGAAATATGTACATATCTTTCTAGATCTTACAATTACGAGTAGATCATTTCATGACTATTAGGTATATGTACCTTTTCTCCAATATCTAACATTTGTCTGTAGGTAGGCTTAAGGCTAGTACGATTCATTTTATTAATCTCCAAATTTTCAAAATGTAAACCTGAAAGTTCTTTCCAAATTTCGAAAAATTAAAACAATTTCACAGGTAAGTTTTGAACTATTTTTTCAAATTTTTGAAATAGGCAAACATGATTTAAAAATTGGCACCCCTGCCTAACAAAATATTTCCCCGGTTTCAGGAATTATATCTTTCTACAATTCAGCATATGTGGCGTGGAATGGTGAAAGGGACCTCATCCGTAAAAACCGGTTTTCGAGATAATCGCGTTTAAAGTTTATGACGCGTAAAGACGCGTTTATGCGTTTCCATAGCAACGATACTCTGTATTTTGATTCGCTAAGGTCTGATGGTTCACTTCTACATGCAGTGTTACCTTTATGAAGGATATAACATCAGTTAGATCATTCAAATTTCCCGCTTATAGCAACTTTTTATGTCACGCATTAAAGGTTTACCCATTCTTCTGTTATCACAAGTACATATTCGTGATTTGATGAGGTTAATTGGTTTTAAATTGAAATAATTAACTATCCCAAGATATTTTTGAACATTGTGAACCATACGTAAAGTGTAATACAGAGTGGCGCAATAGTCAGTATTCTGATTTTCACATTTAGTTTTTCGTGAATAAATCAAAAACTAAGCATCCTAGAAAAAAACTAATGACATTATGTCGATTGGAAATTTAATTCTCTACAATTTTCCTCGACCTGATTTTTCCGTAGAGTGCTTTGTTCCGCCTCCAAACCGATTTTTTGTGATTTTGGTAAAGTTTTAAGTAATTTTCAAAACAACTTTACCCACTTAAAATGTGATTTGTACAAAAAGTTAGAAACATAGAAACTTCCGGTTTGCGCCATTGAAAAGAGCGTTAAATTTCCTATAAGAATCGCTCAAAAAGTGAAAAAAAAAATTTTTACGGATGAGGTCCCTTTCACCATTCCACGTCACATATTAATTAATGAGAAATATTTTCCAAGAAAAAATTCTTGAATTGCATTATTTAACAGAAGTACCTACTTTAGAAACCCCTGTAAGCCCAAGAATCCAAACGGACATTCAGATACACTTTTTGGGTCATTCGCAGTCATTTTGCAACAGACAGTAGTAGTGAATGCTAGTCTGGACTAAGGCTTCAGACTATAGTTAGATAGTCCATAAGACTACACCAGCCTACTCTGAACTACCTAGTCCAGAGTAAAGTGAACTACCTAGTCTAGAGTAGAGTGGACTAGCATTCACCAAACTTGTAATTTTCATACAATTCCACCCCCCCCCCCTCGCTTGATCACACCTGATCACACAAGAGAAAATCATTTTAAAAAATTACTACCAAAAAAGATTTAAAAATTTATGCAAAATAAAAAAAATATAAAAATGAATTTTTCTTGATTTTTAAAAAATTTTGGAAGCAGCAAAAAATTTGTGAATGTTTTCAACAAAACTCAAATTCACTATAAAAACTCACATTGTAAAACTTAGATAAAGTCCTAGAAGCAGCAAATATTTCAAATGGACTACTTGAAAAAAGTAGATGAAAATCTTGAAACAGCAAAAATCTTGGAGCATAAACTTTTAAACAAACACCTTGAAAATGTAGCACTGAGAACTGAAGCAAAACATCTCAATTTTACAACTGACCACTGCATCAAACACAACTATTTCCCAGCTTGCTTTAAAATTGAAAAAAAAAAAAACAACCACCAGAGTACCTGATACCCTTCTCCTTTTTGACAAAGAATACATTTGTGAATCATTTGTCCAGTCTCAAATATTGATGGAAACACCTTTACGTGTTGAAAAGTCTAAAATTCTAGACAGGAGTTGCTTTTAGTATAATAAGACATTATTGTTATTGTACTATGAGTATACCTATGCTAAGTATGTTCTAGTAGATACATTTATAATGCTTTCTAAATGTACAACAACTGCTGACCCAGAGGATAATAATTTCTCAAGTCGAAATTATTTTTTCACAGCAATGAAGTGAAAACAATCAAGGATGATGCATCGCACTGAAGTCTAGTCCTATGAGCACATTTTTATACTCTCTTGACACTTAAGAGGAACAATACTAACTAATGGAACATCACATTTCATTATCTGTTTATCTGCACCAAGACTAATTTTGTTAGAACATAGGATCGAATTGCAGTTTGCAGCAATTTATAGCTATGATGTCAGATTTAAAACTCCTAGGCCAACACCCACTGCAGGCAGACAGAAGCACGTAGCAGGATGAAATTTTAACCATGTGGGTATCAAACCTTCATGATGTGGTTGAAGTTATTGTGATCGATTTGGATGATGATGAAGATGATGTGATACCAGTTGGTAATGAACCCATCATCAATGATGCACCACCCATCATTAATGGGGGTGTTATCAATGATAATGATGATGATGCTATGGATATTCCCATGGATGAATCCAGTGATAATGATGATGAATCCAGTGATGAATTCAGTGGGGAATCCAGTGACAATTCCAGTGATGGCACAACTGATGAATTGGAGGTTGAAGCTGTAATGAATGCACCTCCCTGTTTTCAGTCGAATCCTGTTTGGACGACTCCCTCAACATAGACGATAATACGGGAGAGTTCGCTGGTTTTGACCAAAAATTGGCAAGAACAGCCAGAAATTGTAAAAGACACAAGCGAAAACGCCTTTCTCAAAAATTAAAACGTAAATCAATCAACGAGTCGATGGTGGCACCAGCAGGCGACAACAGAAGCGAGTTGAAAGTGGCAATTGTAGCAGGCGACAACAGAACAAATTCGAACAAAATCAATAATTTTATAAGAGGCGACACGGGTAATTCAACAAACAAAATCGGTGCGAATTCAGCAAATGTTAATGACAACGCAATCAACGTGAGAAATTCTACGAACAAAACTGGCGCGCCAAGTTCCAACGCGAGAATCACGAACGACGATCTTCATTCTGAAGAAGAAATTTTCAAAAGCAACGATAGCGACATTACGTCAGAAAATTTGAGTGAATATTCCGATAGTAGTTACGATAGTGATTTTTCCGAAAATGGTAATGATAGATTAATTATGTCAGGCAATCATATCGATTCGGTTTTTTTATTTAAGGAGGAAAATTATCCAATATGGAAAAAACGTCTTTTTTCGTCTCTTCGTGCAAAAGAACTTTTAGTTTGTGTTGAAATCCCTGAAACTTTTACCGATAAAAAGAAGGCGAAAGCTTTTAATTTAATAATTTTGCAACTAGATGACACGGTTTATAAATTATTGAAGGAAGAAAAATGTCCAAAACTTTTACTAAAAGAATTGGACAATTGTTACGAAGTTGTTGGTGGCGTAGTAACTGTGGAGACTCGGACGGCCCTCGCCAAAGTTGATGTGGACTGGTTCAAGTCTTGCAAGGACTATGTCAATGAAGTAATGATGTTAACGAACAAGTTGGAGGCTGCAGGAGTTGTCCTTGGTGATGATGAGAAGTATTTGTATTTCTTAGCAGAAACGTTTTGAATCGATAATAATATCAGCAAAAACGGCACTAATTGGAAAACCTGCAGACCCCAATAAAATTGTATGTTTGCTGTTTATTTTGATTCAAGGTCATTACCTTTTTAATGTCAATACAGTGAACGTCATAGGTATTCATACTTGTCGTTTTGTCTTACGATTACAAAACGTATTATTTATATTTTGTCCAAGTATGGACTATTTTTATTTTTTTAAATAAATAATTTAATACGTTAAATACGTTTGTGACATTTTGTTCTACGATCTACAATCTTCGTTATTCTTTTTTACAACAAAAAATACGGATTTTCACGCAAATTTCATGTATGGACTATAGTCCATAGGGTAATGGACTACTGGTTCATTGGGTATAGACTACTAGTCCAATGGACTAAGGGACTAGCTAGTCCCATCGTGGTATTGGTATATTCCTACTACTCAATGGGATGGTGCCATTGAGTACTTTTTGCTGGTTTCGACCTTCCGTCCCCATTTAATTTTTTCCATCGTAAAAAAAGTGAATTTTTCAGCTATTTTCACGTGTTTTTCAACTTTTAGAACAGCCTGTAGCCCCACCAATATTTAACTTGAATGGTCCAAATTTTCACAGTATACAATGGGAGGATGTGCCTCGAGTGCTTTTTGCAGGTTTCAACGTCCCAACTCGATCTGAGCGCATTCCAGGGTGAGAATATTGGATTTTCGGTTATTTTCACTTGTTTTTCGACTTTTAGAACAGCCTGTAGTCCCTCAAAATTGTTTTTTTGTTCGATCAAAAGGATTTTCTGCTGATTGGAAACGTATCAGTGAAGGGGTGGAGGGGTGGGGGTGGAGGGGTGGGGGGTGGCAGAAAAAAGTTCATCCAGAGCAAAAAATCCTAGGTACCTACGTTAGAGAAACATTCCTGGGTGAAATCTGCAGAATTGAGTAAAAGTGTTTTGTTTTTTCTCTCTGATTCGTTTCGCTCAAAAAAAAATTATAGAAAAAATATGAATTTTTGATAATTTGCCAAAAATTTAAATTCAAAAATAAACTTACTTAAGCTGTTGAAATTTTGAATACCTACCCAAAGGTTTTCAAAAGACCTTTTTTTGACTCAGCTAACTCTTACCTCCTACAATCGAATTTGAGTGTGTTAGTTCATTTTGAATCTTGAAATTTTTTTGTTGGTAAATTTTTCATTTTTATTGGAGATGAATTTTAAAATCTGCGTTTACTGCTTTGTCGCCGTTTTTTTTGCTTTCGTTACTTGGGAATTTTATGATTTTCTTTTCTCTTCTCCCTGATCCTACAACAGTATGTCTTGTCATTCAATTGTGACGCATCGCTGGAGAATGAAAATTAGCGAACCCAAGCAGCTCTGCAAGCATCCTCCACAGCACTGATACAGCAGGATTTCCCAGTCGTAGTTGGTAAATAATCGCTTCTTATTTGTAATACTGGCAGTTTGGTGTACTAGGATAGGATGTATTTATTGTATATGCGGTTTTCTTAGCGTAATACCGAATAAACCGGAGCCGGAGAACGCGGTTTGACTTGGTGGAGCGGAATACACCCTGCGAAGCCTTTGGAAATATAGTATCGTCTTCATCATCATCATCCTCATCGTCTTCGTCGTCGGCAAAGACTATACCCACAAAAGAGCCTCAGACGTCGCGTCTTCGTGTCAGTGCAGACCTCTCTGGTTTGTGATGGTGTTTCTGGTATTTCATGGCATGGCTTAGGGTGCACCTTGTCTCTTTACACGAGTGCTTTAGTACATATAACATCTATCATGCGCTTATTTCGCACACCGACGTCGCTGAACCGCAACGACCGCAACAACTTCGCCGTATAAATTTTTAACCGCAACGGTAGCGTTGGAATTTTACATCGGTTACGTCATCAAAGGTGCGATAGTTTGCAAGTTTTCAACTCGTTTGTACTTTCGTATCACGATTTTCGCTCGTACCTGTGCTCATAAGCAAGTATAGCTGAGCTATACCTATACGTTGGCCAAACTCTGTCTGGGTGCCCCTTCGTCTCCTCCTACCTGAGCATGAGCTACATAGGGTCTGTTCGATAATTCGTTTAATTAAAGGGATTCGTTGGTCTTTTGTAAACGAGCCTTTTCGTCTCGTACTAGAGAAAACTTTCTTCTGATGGAAACGGTATCCTTCAATCCTTGGATCGAGTAAATTTTTACACAGCGATAACGTTGATCTCTCGTTAACGTTAATTTAGGTATCGTCAGCGTCTCTCCCTCTCTCTCTCTCTCTGTCTTATTGTGCTTTGCAATATAGATGTTTGTATCAGCTTCTGCTTTGCATTATAATTTATAACGAGAGTTGATTTCTCACCATAATAACTCGTTATTTATACCTATATTTAAAGGAAGAAAACAATAATTCCGTAACTTGGTAATATAGTTGCCTTATTCGGTTTAAAAGCTTCTGAAAGAGATTTTACCGGCAGCGTACATCATCTCAGCCCGGATTTAAAAAGCTTTCGCGTAAATACCAATTACCTAGTTTTACCAAAGTTGGGTAAAAAAAAAAACACCAAGATATGAAGCAGAAGAAGACTTAATATTCCGCGAATATCTGAAAAATTCTCGGTATTAAAAATTAAAAAACCCTTTTACCCGAAAGCATCGTCGCGAATTCTTTTTCAAAGAGTGGTAAAGTTAATTGGATGGGATAAGCTTGTTTTTTTTTTATTTTATTATTTTTTGCGAAATAAAAAAAAAATGATGAAATGAAGATCCGCGGCTTGTACTCGTATTTTCACATGGTAATCATCGTTCTTTTAATAACGAAAAGAGCCACTCGTCGTAACGATATTCTGCGTTAGTTGAGTTTTCTATCCGATGTCTCGTATATATTTTTTCGTCGATTCATATGCTCGCTGTTGGCTTTTTTTTTTGGTTCTTGTTTTTTGTCTTCTTCAACATTTTTTTTGCTTTTTTCGCTCGCTAGTTAATTTAACGAAATTACTCGTCGTCATCGTCGTCGTCGTCGGTCGAATATTGTAACATAGTTTGGTTACGAATCGGAGTTTTTTAAAAAGGGGCCAAAGAGACGAGGATAAAGCGTAATATTATTATGAAAAATACAAAGCCACTTGGCATCGAGACACTGCAGCCGTAGAGGGAAAAAAAAGATAGGTATAGTATGAGGATAGGATAGGTAAGAAAATGTAAGGAAAGTCGTCTTTGCTTTAACGTTTATGAGCATCTCAATTTCTCTGGCAAGTTTTCTCCAACGTATAATAAGGTCGTTTGCCCGGATCAGATGAACGCGGTTAGTCCCTTAAGAGTAATGAAAAACACTCCACACTTTTGCACACATTTCACGTTGATGAAATTTAAAAACTTGACTTTACCGAGAATAAGTTTTAACACTTTTTTTTTCCTCCTATACTTCGACACTCCTCCTCTTTTCTTTCTCGTATACAGTCTTTGTACTGTAGAATGAGTTTTACCTACTCGGTGTGCGGGAGCTTGCCGCGAGAGAGAATGAGAGAAAAAAAAGGCGAAGACGAAAACGCGATGGCGACGCTATTCGCGAAATTACTTCTTTGAAATTCCAACAGACATCTGATAAATTGGTATTTTAATTTCAACTCGTGCAAGTTCGCTATTAATTACAAATACAATTAATTGGCGCGGATTGTTTTTTAAATAGCTTTCAATCTAGACGTGTTTTATTGCTGTGGTGCGAAGTACTTACTTGTCATTGCGATCCGGATGCTGTGCAGAGTTTCGCCAACTTAAACGAGTAAATTTTATCGTCGAATGTCGCCTGATGGCTGTTGTGTTCGTGGTTTTTTCCCCATTTCTTTTGTTTGGTTAGAGTGTACGAGTTGAATTATTGATGTTTGGAAAGTGATTAGAGAAAGAAAAATGCGCTCGATCGAAAATATCTAACGAAAATAATTCAAGGTTTGTTATCAGCGCGGCGATGTCAAAAATTGTGGAATTTATGTGCGCCAGGCGATGCGTTATCAGGTTTTGGTTGAAATTTTTTTATTCTATTTTTTTTTCTGGGTGGCTAACGTAGATTCTTTGGATTACAAGTTTTGATTTTTTTTAAATTGGTGCCACCGAATATCTACTATTTATTTTATAGATTCAAACTCCTAATGTTTCCATCTTCAGTAATTTTGAAAAAAAAAAGCTGACCATTGGGAGGACACATGGTATCTAACAGCATTTTTTTTGAAAAAATCACTACTTTTCCACCACTTTTTTCACTACGTTTCATCAACTAAAATTTTAGAAAGCTCACCACTTGAGCACCCCCCCCCCCAACACATACACACAAAATTAAATTAAGCAGTAAACTCAAATTTTTCACAGGACAATTTTCAAAAAAATTTAAATTGGAAAAAAATCTGTACTATGTACAAAGTATTTTTCAATTTAAATCAATTTTTTAAATAATCTGTAGGCTTTTGTTGCGAGTTTGAATTTTTTCATCCTTTTACAGCCTTCTTGGCTAAATTTGAGACTTTTTCACTACTCTCACTACCTACGGTACCTCTGTATATTGAAACAAAAAATTAATTAAGTCAATTTAGACAGTTTTCAGACCACTTTTTAGAAGATCTGAAAGTTCCAAAATATACCCGAAGACTCTGGAACAGCCTGAAACCACCTCCAATTCCCTCAGCATAATTAAATGGGGTACTAAGTAAATTTCATTTCAATAGCTCAATAGGGTAAAATGTTGTGGAAATTTCAATTTTCAAAAATCTGCTAGAATGTTCTAGAACTACTACTCAAAATGTTTCAATACAATTTCCAATCGATTTGGAGGATCGAAAATAGGGCATACATCAAATTTCAGCTATATTCATATATTTGGTAAAATTCAGATTTTTCTCCATTTCTGACCCATGTTTGATTTTTCAAAAAACTGTTGCCAAATTCGTATTCGAACAATCAGATCACCTCAATTCAAACCTGATGAACAATTATTTCAGCTTATTTTCAAATTCCGTGATTTTAGATTTTTTTTTAGATTTGCCATTGAAAATAAAAGGACACAGGTGTAGAAGTAAATTTTCTCATAAGGATTATTATTTTGGCTAGAGTACTTAAGAATGTGACACAATGCTTCAAAATTGCAAAAATCATCATGCTGAAAAAACCAGACAAGCCTGAAGAAAAAGTGGAATCATATAGACCAATTTCAATATTGCCTGCAATATCAAAATTAGGTTATTTGAAAAGCTACTTGTGAAACGCCTCAAACCTCGAGCCAAAATACCATCAGGACCACAGGGTTGCAGTCCTTATTGAAAAAGATTTTTGAGGAAAAGAAATACTTTTCTGCAGAATTTCTTGATGTAGCACAAGTAGAGGTCTGCGCCCACAGAAAAACAGCGGCAGGGGCGTAATGGGTAAAATTGGCCGCCGGTGGCGGCGTGAATCGGCGCGCCGCGCCGGTGTGGCCCACCACACAGATGAAATGGGACTGAAAGTATGATGAAAAATGAAAACACTGAATTTTCTTGGTTTATTGTTATGTGAGCTCCAAAAAGTGAATTTTTTTCAGGATAAGAAATCTTCCTCAAAAAACATCAATTTCTAACTTTTCTATAAAATACAAAAAAGTGACTAGAATTAATGAAAAATACTGACTCACACCGCTGGAGAATCGTCGGCAGCGGTGGCCGGCGGCACACCATCATAAATTCTTTTCGGCGGCGGCGAGTCAGCTCCTCAGAAATCCATCAGCGGTGGTGGCGTGGGTCGGCAGCGCAGACCTCTAAGCACAAGCATTTGACCAAGTATGGCACAAAGGTCTCCAATCAAAACTTGCAGATATCCTATTAGGAAATTATGTTTGTCTACTGAAATCTTATATCACAGGAAGAGCATTTAGCATGTTCCTCAGTGATGCCATATCTACTCAATATCCAATTAATGCTGGAGTGCCTCAAGGTAGTGTTCTGGGACCAATCCTGTATTTATTCTACACAGCTGCAGATATACCAACAATAAGGGTAAAGTACCCCTATTCCACCCAGTGCCTAATCCAGACTACCATGTACAAGTATATCTCATCTGTTATTAGCGCAACCTATTGAAAAGTGATATAAACGTGTTCCTCTATCACAGACAATTAATTTGAGACATTCCCAGCAACTGTAAAGCCAAAACTTGCAAAATAAATTGAATTTGAAGAAATTCCATGATCAAAAAAATTGTTTTTCACCATTTTTTATCGCCAAAAATTTCCAACTTATAACTAATTTTGTGGTGTTAAATATGATTTGTGATCGTGATTAAAGTGAAATTTTGATGGTATTGCCGTTTTTGTAATCAATCGCAGGTATGTATAGAAAATTTTTACAAAAGTGTAAAACAATAATATAGGTCTTCTAATCCCAACCACCCATAAGATCATGTAAATTCAGGGTGGTCGGGATAAGGGTACCAAATTCAAACAGTCATTTTTGAGGTGCCTTGGAAGAAAATTCCAAAAAGCCGTAAAGAATTATTCTATAACCCCAAAATTTCAATATGAGTTGGGGAAGGTTCAATCTATCTTTTAAGCCATTTACTGTATTTTCATGTGAAATAGTATTTCATTGGTTGCTGCACTTTCAAATGTGGTCAGAATTAGGGTACCTAACTTTTTGGAGGTGGTTGGGATTAGGATACCAAATTTTGAAAAATTGTTTTTTAGTTTTTTTGGAAAAAAATTCAAAAAACATATTAAGGATTATTCATTTGCGCCAAAATTTTGATATGAGTTGGGAGAAGGTTCAACCTACATTTTAAGCCATTTACCACATTTTGAAGTGAAATAGTCTTCAATTGGTGGCAGTTTTACTAAAAGTGGTCAGTTTTGGGCACCTTTACCCTTAGTACATAGAAACTGAAACTGCAATGTTTTCTGATGACACTGCAATTTTATCAGTTCTTTTGTCCCAAGCCCCCCAAGAAACAGAGAATCTACAAAAAGCCCTTGATGGAGTCTCAAGATGAGCAGATCAATGGAAAATCAAGCTAAATGAGCAAAAGTAAACTCATGTTACATTTCCTAAGAGAAAATGTGATGTTCAATACTTACTCAGTCTACAATAAAACACAGTGACATTCCAGCTGCCAGCTATGCTAAATATCTGGGTATTCATCTTAAATGTAGTCTTACCTGGAGGCACCTTATTGGCCAGAAGAAAGCTCAAATCAACCTGAAACTCCGCCAAATGTACTGGTTGATTGGACATCACTCAAAAATGAAGATTGAAAGTAAAACGCTAATTTATCAAATGATAATCAAACCAGTATGGACATATGGGATACAGTTATAGGGATGTGCTAAACCACCAAATTGATAAATCATCCAAACTGTTCCAAAACAAAACTCTCTGAACAATTATGGGTGCAAGATGGTTTCAAACAAATGAAGCACTACATAAGGATCTTGAGATGAAGTGGGTCGGTGAAGTTATTAGTGAATAAGTTACAACAAAGCATGAGAAACGACTTCATATGCACATCAACCCAGAGGCAATTCAACTAGTAGATACTAGTATGATGGTTAGGGATCTTAAACGTCAAAAGCTTCATGACCCAGTGATGTAATATAACCCTTATGTACATATATAGCAACCAATCTGCACATGTTACTGAATAAATTTAAAGTTGAATGTATTACTGTACTTATTTAAAAAGTATCTCAAGATTGTAATATTATTAAATAGGTAAGTATGTCAAAAAATAAAAAAATAAGGATTAAGTATTAAATTACTCACTTATTCTCATTAACAAGTTCATAGTCTATCATTTTTGGAAGGAAACCTGTACTCACCTGAAACAGAGAAAAATTAAGGCGGATTAGTTGGTTATTATAAAATTACTGATCAATCAATAGATATATGAAATAATAATGGTCGAAGTCCGAAGTAAAAATTCGGACAATCTCAACGTTTAATAAAGAGGCAGAAATTAATAAATTCACAAATAAAGTATCATCAAAGTTGTACATTAAATTTATTGTGAAAATCACTCAAAAATATCAAAAATTGATGGACCATCAGAAAAACGACCAAAATTTGAGAAAATGCCTCATTTGGGTAAAATTTTGCACAGACTGCTTAGATGATTGAAAAATACCAAGAATTGATCGAAAATTCTAAAAATTGAATGATTATTTGTCAAAATTGCAGAATGTGTCATACAATTTTTCAACCCCCCCCCCCTCACTAGAAGTTGAATTCATGGTATCTAACGGATTTTTTTTTGAAAAAAAATGACCAAGTAGCTTATTTAAAACGAAAAATCTGAAGAAGCATTCAGTATTTCTCGGCTTGAGCAGGTTTATATTTTAAATTGGTGAATTACTTCAGAAGTGCTCTCTCCTCGTGAGACTAGAGAAACTCGGATGCAATAATTTCCCCAAGAGGGGAGTGGTGTGTGTCTTCTTTTTAACGCAGCTTTTGCCTTTTGAGAAGCAAAACACCAACGTCACATATGTACAATGATACCCTTTCTGTAAAAGGAAAAATGTTATGATTTTTTTGCTTTTCTCCGTCATTCTCAGTGTGTGGAAATATTGTTGAAAATTGAAGAACGGTCGACTTGAAATGAATGGTAAATGAAAATTTAACTACTTACCTACTTATAGCTATCCAAAAATACTCACCTAGTACAAAATACGTGTATGTGTTTTTTTTGTTTTTTTTATTGAAAATTTTCAATTTCCTGGAAGGAAGAATCGATGAATAGTTAATACGTATCAAAGGTTTTAAAAGAAACGTGTTTATAAGGTAATGATAGTTCGTGTTGTATAATATCTTCCAAAGTGCGAGGAGAAAGACCAATCGTATCATACACATCTGTCAAACATCAAACCATTGCGTGATCTGATCCCAAACCCCGAAGGCTCGATTTGCCTTTTTTTTTGTATGTTACATATTCCGAAGACGACGATTGGTTTTCTTAAATATAAAAAAATAACCATACCTGGCTTGAATTAAAAAACCATTAAAATTTTCAGTACCGATCGCCACCATCCATATTATATATAAAACAGCTGCTGTCCTTTTTATATGTACCTATCTTCTGTTATATTGTGTATTTTCGTTTAAAAGCACACCATCTTTTATTCATTAGTTATACATAAACGTGCCCAAGTAAAAAGTAAGTGAAAGGGTCTAATGATCGGGTTAGGTGGTGTTTTTTTTTTACGATTAACTATTATTTCTTCTTAATTTGGATATGTTTTCCTCGGTCGTATTTTATATTGAAATACAGGAGGATGTTAAAGAGCACTCGAGGAAAAATAAGTAAAAAAAAAAAAGGTAGGTAATTGTTTAAACGGTGTGTTTTTTTGATTAATTGCCGAGTTGGAAAATTGTTGTAGGTACTTCATAACGATGAAAGTAAGTTATTGAATAAAAATTAAATTACATATTGTAAAATAGGTCAAACGTTAAGAAACGGTTTTTTTATTATTTGATATTGTTCGCCTTCTTCGAAGAAGACAATTTTGCTGGGGAAAATTTTATTAGCGGTGGTGACGTTGGAATAATTTGTTCGTTGGGAATTAATTATCGAAAAGGTTTACTTTTCCGATGTGTTTTATCACCACAATGTAATGAAATTGTTGTTTTCAGGATTGCAAAAAGGTTGATTGAAGGAAATTTATTTTGGAATTGGAGATAACTAACGTAACTGCACCAGTAATCGGCAGTCAAGAATCAGAGTTTTCAAATTTTCAAGTTTGAGGGCATTTTATTTAGAAATTATGAAAGGATTGTCAGATTTTTTACTTTTAAAGCATAATTTAAGCACTTGGGTTCACAAAAAAAAGATTTTCAAGTCTGTTTTGGCCAAAATTAATTAATTACTGAAGCTTTTTAGTAGAAAAACGTGAATTTTCATATGTACCAGTAATCGGCAGATTTTGTACCAGTTATCGGCAAACCTGTTCCAGTGATCGGACATGGGATTTTTTACACATTGCTGAAATTTTTCAAATTGGCTTCATTATCATAATCACTATCATGATCAGACACAGTGAAGCGAGGCTTTTTTACAGATTTAGATTCTTTCTTTTTTAGCTGTTCAATTTTTTCATCCGTTTTTTGTTTTCTTTCTTCGATTTTTCGTTTTTTGCACTCTTCAGTATTTATTTTTTTTCCTCTACTGCCGATTATTGGTGGATTGGTGCAGAAAGTGCTTCAGGAATTATAATTTTTAAAAAAAAATTTACCATATTTTCATGAGAATATTTCAATTTTGGAGCTATTCTGAAACGAAAAAATTCGATTAAAAGAATTGCACCAATAATCGACACATAGTGACCCAATGATCGACATATTTTAAGCAAAATTGATCAGTGAATTACACTAAGTAATTATTAATGAATGGTATGCCGATAACTGGTCAAAAACTGCGTTTTTTCTCGATCTACTGTTTGCAAAAAATTTATTTCGAATTTGACAACAATTCTTTTTTTTAAATTATAATTCCTGAAGCACTTTCTGCACCAATAATCGGCAGTATGTCGATTACTGGTCCACAACTGTATTTCAAGTACCAGTGATCGACAATTCATTTTTAAGCAAATATTAATTGAAAATAGTATAAATTAGTATTTTTTTAATTCAAAAAGGACGCAGAAAGGTATTAAAATTCGATTAAAATATATTCATTGCTTCAAAAAAGTAACTTGCTTGCTCAAATTGTCGTTATTCCTCTGGTCGATTTTTTCTATTCGGATAATTTTTTACATGAAAATGATATGAATCACATCCCAATCACAAACGACTTCTTCAAAGAACTACAATATCCAGGATAGCTCCCATTTTTATTGACATGATAAATTATTAGTTCCTGGGTTCATTCTAATTTTATTTGGAGCGCTGGCTAAAATAATACAGATTCTACAACGGTTTTAAAAATTATGCCGATTACTGGGTCTCATTTTTGGTTTGTCGATTACTGGTGCAGTTACGTTAGTTGAGATGTGTTTGAAGAGAGACGTTGACCCTTCGAATGAATATTTTGAACTAGAAAATTATGCATTTTTTGGCAATCTTCAATTAAAACGTGAAATGTGTAAATGAAAAAATTGATGCGTCCATTTGCACCAAAATTGAACTTTAGTTTAATATTAATTCTTTTCTCAATTAAGCTAAATTGTATATTTTTATATTCAAACTAAAAATTATTAGCGAGCGATTCAATTATAGATTGTTTGAATATTAATTTCCATCGAAATCGGGGGAAAAGTGTGAAACAGAAAGTTTGTTATTTAAACAAAAAGTTGCCAAGTTTTTTGCTCACGAACTTGAATGTAAAATAATTATTTCATATTGATATTTCCAGTTAGCCCAGTTTTTTCAACCGTAAAAAACTATAGATTTTTCGATTCCCTTTTATTTTTTATCGACTCGAGATGCAATACAACTCGCGACTCGTGTTTCTTTTTTTTTTTACCAGCATTTTAAAGATGGAAGAAAGTCATCACATCGCATTTATTCTTTTCTATTTTTCGACAGAGCGAAGGGACGAATGCTTTATAATAATTACTCGAGTGGTTACTGTATTTTTCCATTTTTTTCCTCCTAATTGCGCGTCTGGAAACATTTTTTTATTTTTATTTTAATTAAGCTAAGTTCTCGTTTGAATAAATTTTGGGAGAAAAAAAAACCTCGTAGACGAGAAATTCTCTCCTCTCAACTTCCCTTCTTGGTATTCATCCCGACGACGACGAAGACGACGATGGTACCCCAATGTTGACAAATACCCAAGTAAAATGAAGTTTTGAATCGAATGTAACAAGATTCTCGTGTTCGTCTCTTCGTGCTTCGTCGTTCGGGAAACAAGCAGAAATTTATTTTCCAATTAGGAAATGAACTCGAAGCATGAGACTGTTCGTAGCATGTATTTTTCAAATCGTCCTAAGGCTTGGAAAAAAATTCTGTCTCGTTATATTTCGAAAATGTGGGATTGAAAAATTGCTAATTTTTTCAACCTTGAAAAATGTCAGATTTATAAATAACAAAGTCGATGTTTCGAAAATTACCACTGTCACAAATCTCGCGAGTTCGATTCGTATATTCGACCAAGGGTGGTTAAAAGGGTTATAAATTCTGAAAAATATATCAACTTTTGTAAATTTGGGAAACTGAATTTTGTACAGACGACGTGAAGAGAGAACGTAGTAAATTCTCAACCATTAGAATTTGCTTTTATTTCGGCATACGTATTTGTAGTTCGCATGCATGTAGAAAATGGGTAATACAAGGGTGTGTAAAAAGGATGGCGGTGGTTTCGAACAAAAAGCTAATATATGTTTTGGCGAAATGATGGCGCGAAAATACATTTTTCGTGCTACGTAGACTAGAGACGTACACACAGCAGAGAGCATGGAATGAAGTTTACGACGATACGAAAATACAATTTGGACGAATGGTATCGTAAAAACAAGAGCAGCATTGAGAAAGCCATTATTACGCGTATAATTTTCGCCAAAGAGTAAGGGTAAAAATTGGAAAAATTTCATATCGTCGTCGTCGGTTGCGCGCGGAATTATTTAAAAAGACGTAGCAATGCATATAGAGAAAGCGAGAGAGAAGTACATAGAGATAGTTACAGGGAGTAAAAACACGTCTACCCGGTTGCACCAGCCGAATACAAAAATATTAAATATAACCTGACCGAAAAAATAAAAGGGTTGTTCGGCGTGTACTGAAATTCCGTTATAATCGCGAAACGAAAGGATTCTTCGCTTTATACTTTATTCTTTTTTTTTCTTTTTTCGCTAAAAACTTCACAATGAACTTTTTCATCTTCTTTTAAAATGTCATTGTAAGCGTTTTCACGTTTCCTTAATTATCTACCGTTATTATTATTATTTTTCTTCTACGACTAAAAGAACGAGCTCCCGTTGAAAATAAACAAATCCTCGACGAGTTCGTAGTAGGTATACGGAAAGGTACGCGGTGTTTCTGTCTCCGTCCCTATTTCTCGCTGCCTCTCTCACCGGAGTCTTTTTAACAGGTTTGCACAAAACGGCGAAATATTTCTTGGTAATTTGAATTTTTTCAAAATCTTCTTAACGGTAATCTTCGCAGCCGTCTGTGTTTACAGTTAAGGTTTTTTATATTTTCTTTTTCATTATAACAGGTACCTAACGCAAAAAGGCATAGTTGTACGATTTTAACGAGCGCTAAGACTTTCATATTTCTATGTTTTTCTCTTTGTTTGGTCTTTTGTGCAAATATCGATCTTAATCGTCAAAAGTGAGCGTTTCTGGGTAAAAATTTTGTCGAAAATGTTGCGGATTTTTAAGATTTTTGATTGTTTACTTCGGCTGAAATATAATGGATGGCAAGTAGTTGAAGGAAGATTTTTGGCAGTTTAGTGAAAAGTAAAACTTATTTGGTAATTCTGGGAAAAAGAAAATTTTTTTGAAAATTTTGATAAAAAAAACAAAACTTTTTCACAATTTTTAACAATTTCTGTAAAAAATCAAATTTTTTTGGAAAGCAAAATTTTTTCAAATTCAAGTTTAAAAGAAGTTTTTTTTAAAATAAAGGACTTCCCATTTGCATTCACATGGATCCATTGTTTACAATACAGCTTCAAAAACTGACCTAATTAAATTAACTCCAATCACCAACCATGCATTAGATTTATCAATAGGAGCGTTTCGAACTAGCCCAATAATCAAACTTATAGAGGATTGTGGAATTACTTCTCATACAAGGAAGAAGAAACTACCCGTACAACAATTGTCAACGTCAACATTTACATTGATTACGTTTTTTTCCAACATAATGATGGAAAAAAGAACAAAAAGTTATTTAATAGTAATCTTCTGTCCATAAAGAAGCCAGGTTAATGAAAATTTTCAAAATTTTCTCATTATTTCTGATACCTTGACATGCGATGTTGACATGTTGATGTAAAAATAGATGCTCAAAATTTACATCCACAACTATGTCGACCAATTTTTCAGAATTAAAATTTCTGTTTTAGTGTTTAAACGTTCAGTAAACATTTAAAAATATGATCTTTGTTTGAAGAGAGAAAAAAATTGTTAATGGCCTTGATAAAATTATTCACTTTTCCATAGTTTGGAGTTGTCAATGTTATGTCGATGTGAAAGTCAATCGTCTGCAAATACATCAACACTAACATTGACCAAATTTTCAAAGATTTCTCAAATTTGAAAAATTAAGTTGATATTGTGGATGTATTTGTTGATATCAAATTTCACATCAACATTAACATCAACATGTTGTCGACATAAAAATGTATTAGTTTAGTACTCTTAGATAACCTATTGCACCTTTCAGTATAAAGAGTTTAATGTTCAACTACTGAATTTATGGACTTTCTGTCTGTACTTCTCAGAGGTGGCCTCCACGTCAATGCTGCTTTCACTTTCAGCATGAGTAATGGCTACCTAAGTGTGTAAGAGAAAATAATTTTTGGAGAAAAATTTCAATTTTGAAACTAAAATTCAACAATTTTGCGTAGCTGGACATCAGTGTAAATTTTGATGCCAGTGTCGATCCATCCACATCCATCACATTTGAACCCCACATGTCGATGTAAATTTCGACCCTGTGTCGAGCCAATTGTCAACATAAATACCGATCAACATTGGTTGACAATTACATCAACAATTAGATCGACACAGAGTCAAAATTCACATCAACATGTGGCATCCAAAAGTGACGGATGTGGATGGGTCGACATTCATATCGAAATTAGCATGGTCATTGTTGTACGCGTATTTAGCCCTAAAACAATATGTCAAAATCGCTAAAAGTACTGGTCATATAAATCATTACAAAACATTCCACTCTCACCTTCAACACAAATATGGCACATACAAACCATTTGGATACAGAACAAAAGAGCTAATAGTTTCATTAGGACTTGACCCACTCAACATACCTCAGATCAAAAGCTATTGTAAACAGTACTAATTTATTATACCAACAAAAAATACCACCTACAGATCAAATAGAAGAGAAGAGGTGATTCTAGCCAGAATTTGAATCAGACATACTTAGGGGACCCTGCTCTATAATGGCACAGTTCCTAAGATGGCGCAATTCAAATTTCTGGCATCTGGCAATGCCGATGTAAAAACCAACTGCACACTGTCTTAGTGCTTCACATCTTTGAATTTTCAATGTAGTTGTACCTGCTCGAAAAATTAGGGTACCTTGCTTTCTTGAGGACACGTCATTTCTGTTTTTTTGCTTCAAAAATTGATCGTTGCAATTTTTTGCCAGAAACTCTTCCAAATTAGTTTCATTACTAAAAGTGACTGAAGGTATCTTATAATGTGCAAAATTTCATTCACTTTTTAATGTGGTACTCAGTTTTTTTCATTAGTGTTTATGTTCATTCAAAATTGACTAAAATTTGAATTTGTATAACTACTCCTATGATGGCGCAGCCGCAAAAGCAGAGCTTTTCATCAACAAAAATGGACCAGATTTTGGTGAATCATGTAGTAGTGTATATAGTGTGTCTAATGTTACATGTTTCTGTTCAAAATATTTCAAAAAATGTATTATTGCAAAAAGATTGCAGCCTTTAAACAAATAAAATGGGATAAATTAGGGATCCTAATGCATTCAACACGATAATTTCAATCAATTTCAAACGATACAGTTGAAGTTTTACTTTTAAAATTGTATTTGCGCCGTCTTGAGGATGAATTTGCGCCATCGACGCATTTGACCTTACTTACAATTCATTCGATTGAGACAAGAGTTTGAAACCAAAAGTTTTACATTTCTGGTGGTAAGTAGTAGATAGCCTGAGGGACCTTCCATCAAATTTTTGTCCATTTTGGTTGGAAACTTCAGGAGTACCAGGCTTTGGGAAAAAAATTGCACCGTCTTAGGACAGGGTCCCCTAGGTACTGCATTAACACACAGATCACTTTTTACTGAAAAATCCCTCAAAAAATGTGACACATTATAGAATCATGTAAAGTAAGTAAGTAATTGAATTGATCACAAAAAAGAATCGACATCTCGACATCGTGAAAATAATTGTCTGTAGTGGTCAGAAAAACTGCTAAAACAGTTGTGAAAATTCATAAAAATATTTCCAAAATCCAAGGTCGTCTGGCTCCCAGTCTAGCTTCCAAAGGTCGTTGACCAGTCTGTGTGGCCACTCAAGATTGTCTATCCTCCTGTCTGGATTGTAAAGGTTATTGACCCATTTGTCGGGCCTCTCAAGGTCATCTGTCTGCCTGACTGATCTCTTAAGGGGTCATTCCATGCCAAATCGGCGGATTTTTGCACGAGGGGTCTTCGATTTTTTTCAAAATCAGATCATTTGTAGAGGTCATCAAACGATGACGAATGACGCAAACCGGACATTTTTTCGATTTTTTTTGACGGAGCTGTGGCGCTTCAAAGTTCTCCAAAATGGCCGAAAATGGAAAATTTCAGTTGCAAATTGCTCCGGTTGTACGTGGTATAGAATTTTGAACTTTTTTTCAAATTGTAGTACTTTGAGAGGGTAATCGACGAGTGATGTCAAAATCAGTGTTGCCACTTTCAAAAACCTAAAAAAATCGATTTTAAAACTTATAATTTAAATATAACCACGATCTCGGCGAGTAAAAATTCTGAAAAAATTCTCAGTTTTAGTCCTTTTTATATAGAATAACATATCAAAAAATTGGACTGGCATCTTTTTTCATTTTCGAGAAAAAAAAATTACAAGTTTTACAATTGCTGCAAAAGTACCATCCGAAACCTAAAAAATGAAAATTTTTGCATTTTTGAAATATTTTACCAATGTGTAGACGATAATGTGAAAAAAATCCCCCTCCCCCCATTTGTCAACGAATTGACATTTTTCGTGCTATAAATTTTTATTTCAAGAGTGAAATTAATGCATTTTTCGTCAATTTGTCGACAAATTGGGGGGAGGGGGATTTTTTTCACATTATCGTCTACACATTGGTAAAATATTTCAAAAATGCAAAAATTTTCATTTTTTAGGTTTCGGATGGTACTTTTGCAGCAATTGTAAAACTTGTAATTTTTTTTTCTCGAAAATGAAAAAAGATGCCAGTCCAATTTTTTGATATGTTATTCTATATAAAAAGGACTAAAACTGAGAATTTTTTCAGAATTTTTACTCGCCGAGATCGTGGTTATATTTAAATTATAAGTTTTAAAATCGATTTTTTTAGGTTTTTGAAAGTGGCAACACTGATTTTGACATCACTCGTCGATTACCCTCTCAAAGTACTACAATTTGAAAAAAAGTTCAAAATTCTATACCACGTACAACCGGAGCAATTTGCAACTGAAATTTTCCATTTTCGGCCATTTTGGAGAACTTTGAAGCGCCACAGCTCCGTCAAAAAAAATCGAAAAAATGTCCGGTTTGCGTCATTCGTCATCGTTTGATGACCTCTACAAATGATCTGATTTTGAAAAAAATCGAAGACCCCTCGTGCAAAAATCCGCCGATTTGGCATGGAATGACCCTAAGGTCATTGACCCGCCTGTCTGGCTTGTCTGGGTCATCTGTCAACCTGTCTGGCCTCTTGAGGCCATTGACCTGTCTTCTGTACGTCCTTTCAAGGTCGTCTGTTTGCCTTTCAGGCCCTATACCTGGCATCTAAAGGTCACTGAACTACCCGTCTAGCCACTCAAAGTTGTCTGTATTAAAACCTGAAAAAAATGTACTAGGGGGGTTGAAATTGGGGATCCGGCCTAAAAGTTACTATATGTAGTACTCTTTCCAGAAATTCCACTCTGGCAGTTCAAAATAATAACAATGACATTTTCCTCATCCCTACCTTCCATAAGAATTACTCTGATCGCCATTATTCGTCTAAAAAAGCAAACAAATGACCAAATAAGGGCAAAGGAAGAGAAGAAAATTTCCAAAATGAAGCCTACTCTTCCCCATTATTGATTTATATTTCCCTTCATAATAAATCTTAACCACCATCCAGCAGGTAAGACAGAAAGATACAATACGCTGCCGAGTAACACCAAATCTACAACACGCTGACACGGTTACAGCTCCAACGTACCTACCTACCTACTTACCTACCTATATAAGAAAGATAACACACAAAACAAAACGTTAACTTAAAGTTACCCCGGTAAATCCTAATTACTCGGGACACAAAATATACGCTCGAATGATTGTGCTTAGTCGCGCGCGTGCTTCAACCACGCCAACTTTTGCGACTTCTGTCACGTAGCTCTATAGTATACATATACAACAAAACAAGTCCGGCAGACTCCGGTTGACCATAAATAATTGTAACGAGACCGCAAACCCCCTCCCCCCTCCTCCATCCTTCATCCCTCTTGTTTCTGGTACACTTATATCAATCGTAGTACACAACTGACCGCGACGACGTGTCTCCTCATCCTCGCATAAATATATTATACAAATTGCGTGAAATTTCTAAATGCTGAAAAGACGTCGTCGTCGGTCGCTCGCATCTTTTCTCTATACTTTGTGCGGAGACTGGAGAAATAAATGCTGCTTCATTTGTGTTACATCACTCAGCGCCAGCTATACTCGGCTGCTGTGCTCCTTTTAGTTATGTACATACTATGCTTTGAGTGATATTGATGGCTGACGAGGAGCGCATCTCAATAAGCAGCATTCCCGACTATTTTTTCTCAATAAGTAGGTAGTAATGCCACATCTTCGCATTCGCAATGTGTATAACCAAACCACACTATATCTGTCACGATGAATGTCTCCTATCGTAAGCTCTTAGCAGTGTCCATCATGATCGATGGTAATACGACGACGAGTTGGCATCACCACCACGAGGAGGCTACACCGCAGGATGATGAAGACGACTTGGACGGGGCCAGGGGCGACGCCTGACGGCCACTGGCCAGAGATCTTACCCACGGATATTTACAAGTAGAGTAATTTCGCCCGGTTAGCTCGAGCTGTGTAAGTGCATATATATGAACGGTCATCGAAGGCTATTTAAAAAGGCGAAATATAAACATTACCGTGATATAAAGCACACTCACCACCACATAAGAGCTAGAGACGAGAGTATAGTATATGTAATATACGTATAGGTACTGAAAAGTAGTATAGAAAAACAAACAAAAACCCATTTCATAAATCATTAATAAAACATTCAGTCCATTCTGCAAAGCAATTAAACCAAAAGGTAAAAATAGTACTTTTTTTTTCTCCTTCTTTAAAAGATTGTCTGCAGACTAATCATTTCTTTCATAGGTAATAATCGCATTTCCAAGTAGCTATTTCTCTCTCTTGTTCTGCTCATCGTTGATGTAATAGTAGTAGTAGGGTCTGGCAACACTATACACATATACCATTACGTGCAAGCACATCTATAGTACTATACTCAGGTAACTATATTTGTAGTTAGCGTATAGATATAATAAATAAAGAGCGAGTTTTTAAAAGACAGCAGCTACTTTACAAACATTCATTCCTGCTTCTAGCTATATTAACATCACATGTTTACTTTGCTTTCAGTTTTCATTAACCCAATGATTTATTATTATTAATTTTTTAAAAAACAACTTGTCCTTTTATGACAAGTTATTACCGCGTAAGAAAGCCCGCTATATATACGTTTAAATTATCTTTAATATAATTTCTATAATACTGTACAGTGTACTGCAGTGTACTCTCAACACACACCGTATAAATATATCTACGTGTATTATAGGTAAATGTAAGGCGCTCGTACGTGTATTTGTACACATTATACACCACAATCAACCGTATTATGGTATCTCTATGTACACCCCGCACTTCCACCCTCCTCCCCCAGCCAATACTCACTATAAGGTACGTCTACGTCGAGTTGCCGAGTCGTCGACGACGTCGTCGTCATCCTAGGAATATAGGAACTACCTACTTGTGCTCCAAATTATAATACGCTCGGTTATTATAATCTTTTGAATTTTTAATTCGATGCTTGTCAACGGTAAACGATAACGTTTATAATTAATTTAGCTAAAATTGATTAAGGCGCTTTTATACTTACATCGTCTGTGTTGTAGTACGAGTACTTCAGGTATATGGCAAAAAAACCAGCCCAGAATAGTCTGCTTGTTCGATATGTGGGCCATTTCTGACATCACATCGATGCGATGAACACCATCATCGGTGGTGTTGTTTCATGGTCGACTAGGTGGTCTTTGGATTTTCTTTCTTTTTTTTTACTTAGGAAGGTAGTAGGTACTCTTCTTCTGGGATTTTACAGCTTGTTACGGTTTGCGTTGCATTTTCGGTTTCTGTTGTTGTTTTTATTCTAATTTGAAAGGTTGACTTTTGAAGTACCGCTATATACGAGTAAGTAGGTATAGAAATTTCGACATGTGTAGAAACTACTCGAGGAGGAATTTGCGTGCATAGTCTATTTTACCTGCGAATATATATGTAGTATGGTATGTAAGAGTAAACTAGATTTTCGAGCCTAATTCGTATAAAGATAGCCTTCAGAAATACTTGGAACGTTTCGAAAAGGGTAGGAGGATGTTAATGAATTTTCTATGTACTAATCTGAAGATGGTAAATACGTATTCGACTATATGACGATGGAATCTCATTTTGACCTCCTCATCGGAGAATTGAACCAGATTTCTGTACAGTGAAGAACCTAAAGGTAAAATCTACGAATCATGTGGGAAAATAGTCTAGTCGAATTAGCTCCAAAAAATGGCTCCGCTCGCACTGAATGTAAAAAGCGATCTGACGACTGATTCTGAATCTAGAAGTTATTTGGAAAAAAATAAGCTTGGGTGCCATTTTTTTTAGACTCCTCCCCTTCCGAGGGTCCACCCCCCTTTCTTGAAAATGATCGTATCTCCCCTTCTATTGGTCATATAGAAAAATGTTTCAAATAAAAGTTATTTCTTGAAGGCTTCTCTACATTTTTGGTTATTACAAAAATTTCATTTGGAGCAACCCTTGCCCCACAAATTTGAAAAATCCACTTTGAAAAATACTCAAAATCACAATATTTGCATTTAAGGTAGAAATTATTGAAGATAGTGCCAAAGTGATGATCACATAAGTTAATCAGAATAAAATTTCCTATCCAGAAAGATTTTGATAAATTTCCCCAACCCCTCCCGCTCTGAGGACCCCTCGCCCCCTTGCACGTATCACCCTTCCAAATAGCCCCACGAAAAAAATTCCAAGTAAAAACTGTTTCTTGAAGGTTAAAATACATTTCTCGAGAAAAAATTTCATTTAAGAGCAGCCCCTACCGGCCACACCTTCCAAATTTGGAAAATCAATTTTTTTGAAAAAAAATCACATTATTTGCATTTATTGCGAAAATTACTGAAAATAGCGCAAAGGTGATGATTACTTCAAGTATTCAGAGTGAAATTTTCTATCCAGAGATATCTTCATCACTCCTCCTCCCCTCGCTCTCGTCGTCACTCCTCTCTTCCCCCTCCCGCAGGTTCTACCCTTTCTATAAAATTTAATCCTTATTGGTATGAACGACTACATCAGAAAATCACTTTGAAATTTTGGATTTAGATTTTCATAGTTATTTGCAGAGCTCAGATATTCTTAAACAAAAAGAGAGAAGTAGGTACGAGTGAGTCGAGATTCTTAAAAAGTGAAAACAATGAAAAATTAGGTGAGTGTTGCAGATCATGCGGCGAAAAATACGGCACCTGTTCTACAAATTTTGCGAAAAAAATGAAGAAATAGTCAAATACCTACATAAATGATACAAAAATTTGAAATTGAGCAAAATATTCCATAAATTCTTAGGTAAGTAGGTACATCGAATAGGTATTCTCTAAAAACACAAAAAATTCATTTCTAAATGTCTAAATATAGTTTTCTTTACTTGTGATTTTAATCTTGAAGAATAGAAATAAAATTAAAATGACCTTTTCACAATCCTTAAAAACCAATGTGTTTCTCACATTTAATAATGAAGAAGTTAGCATTTCTTATTCCTTCTTCAATTTTACTTATGATGAAATAAAACGCTCTATTTTGCATTTTTGGTCGTGATTTCTTGAAGGTTTTTTTATAGTGGCATTGTGGCAATAGAAAAGTTCCACAAAAAAGTTAAATGTGTAGATTTAAATGGAGGTATTTATACTTTCCATGGAATTTTCCAAGTAAAAGTTGCAACATTCAAATTTTACCTGGACTGGGGAACAAAATATAAAATTAAGAACTTTTTATCAAAGTAAATGATTAGTTATCAAAATTTATAAGAAATGTTGGTCTATTATTTTATGTACAAGTTTAGAGGTTCAAAAGCGTTTAAAATTGGGTTTGAAAAATTCCTTGATTTTTCTATTGAAATTTTCTATTGCCACTATACCTAATGAAACCTTAATTCTTACTCAACAATATTAGTAAAATCGTCCAGGAATTAAATTTTCCAGTAAAATGACACCGATTTATTAGGGAATATTTTACATTTTAGAGCTTAAGTATTTTGACATTTTTAAGGGAATATTTAAGCGCATATTTAGGGTAGTTTACGAAAAAAATCTCCGAGCCGTGCTAATTATAACTATGAAATCCAAAATCCAAAATTTTAAAGTGATGTTTTGATTTTTGATGAAATGATTAAATTTGTGGGTAGGGGAAGGGAGGAGTGACGACGAGAGCGAGGGGAGGAGGAGTGATGAAGATATCTCTGGATAGAAAATTTCACTCTGAATACTTGAAGTAATCATCACCTTTGCGCTATTTTCAGTAATTTTCGCAATAAATGCAAATAATGTGATTTTTTTTCAAAAAAATTGATTTTCCAAATTTGGAAGGTGTGGCCGGTAGGGGCTGCTCTTAAATGAAATTTTTTCTCGAGAAATGTATTTTAACCTTCAAGAAACAGTTTTTACTTGGAATTTTTTTCGTGGGGCTATTTGGAAGGGTGATACGTGCAAGGGGGCGAGGGGTCCTCAGAGCGGGAGGGGTTGGGGAAATTTATCAAAATCTTTCTGGATAGGAAATTTTATTCTGATTAACTTATGTGATCATCACTTTGGCACTATCTTCAATAATTTCTACCTTAAATGCAAATATTGTGATTTTGAGTATTTTTCAAAGTGGATTTTTCAAATTTGTGGGGCAAGGGTTGCTCCAAATGAAATTTTTGTAATAACCAAAAATGTAGAGAAGCCTTCAAGAAATAACTTTTATTTGAAACATTTTTCTATATGACCAATAGAAGGGGAGATACGATCATTTTCAAGAAAGGGGGTGGACCCTCGGAAGGGGAGGGGTCTAAAAAAATGGCACCCAAGCTTATTTTTTTCCAAATAACTTCTAGATTCAGAATCAGTCATCAGATCGCTTTTTACATTCTGAGCGAACGGATGAGGTAATTCGACTAGACTAAAACTTGAACCGAACCGAAATCAGTGTGTTAGACAATCCTGCGTGTGCTGCTTTCCCTCCTCAATTTTTGTTAAAGATTGCAAAATACCTCTTTTTTAAAATCCAAAATTGCAAAAAAGTGTCAAAATTGCAAAGTATTTTTTTATTAGAAAATTTGCGAAAAAAAATTTGTCTTTTCCCAAATTCTTAAACAGGGTGTTTTTGTTTCAAAACTTTTGAAATCTGAATGATTAGGTATTAGAAAAAAACTATTTAGACAGCTAGCGCAGCTGTAACAGTGTGTGTAGCCTATTTCGTTACAAAAGTACACAACACAAATTTGAAATTAAAATGTGATTTTGAAATAATAGCATAACGCGATTTCGAAAAAGAAAGCACAACACAAATTTGAAAAAAAGCACTACACAAATTTGCAAAAAAAAACAACGCGAATTTGAGAAAAGCACAACGCGAATTTTAAAAAAAGGCACAACACGATTTCAAAAAAAGCACAACAAAAAAGCACAACGCGAATTTGAAAAAAGGCACAACGGGATTTTTAAAAAAAAGCATACACAACGCAATTTCAAAAAAAAAACCACTAGATTTTGAAAAAATGGCACAACGTGCTTTTTAATAACAAGCACAACGCGACTTCAAAACAATCACTACATGATTTTGAAAAAAAGATCACAATGCAATTTTGAAAAAATGCGATTTGGATTTCAAAAGCACAGGGGTGCATTCACTTTGCATGTAGAAATCAGGTATACTCGACTTCATTAGGTATAAGCAAACTTTATGATGCACAAATTAGTTCTTTTGTTTCAAGAAATTAGAAAATTAATTGGCTAATAATAGGCAAATTTCTCTGAATAAAATGATCATGTTTGGTATTTCATTTGTCAACAGGAGACAACCAACAATATTTTTGTTTCCTGAGGCAAAATTAACGTTTTTTTTATGGGTCCAAATCAGTCAAAGAACGAAAAAACCTGATTGGCTAATGCTTTGTTTATACCTAACGAAATCGAGTATACCGATTTCCAGGGCTTCAAACCCGTACCCGTACCCGTACCCGTACCCGTACCCGAATACCCGAATACCCGAACAAAAATCCATAAATTTCTGTACCCGAACCCGTACCCGAAAAAATAAAATAAGGAATACCTGTACCTGAACCCGTACCCGATTAAACTATTTTGAACCCGAATACCCGATAGATCGGGTATTTTTTCAGGTATTTCATCAAAATTGTATCAAAAATGGCGAAAATTGAAGAAAATCCCATACCTGTACCCGATACCCGTACCCGAAAAATTTTCTGTACCCGTACCCGATACCCGTACCCGATCCTCTGAAAAAATTTTCTGTACCCGTACCCGATACCCGTACCTGAAAACGTTCGGGTTTGAAGCCCTGCCGATTTCTACATGCAAAGTGAACGCACCCCAGTGTGATTTAAAAAAAAAACACTCACAACGTGATTTTGAAAAAAAGCACAACACAATTTCAAAAAAAATAAGCACAATGAGATTTTGAAAAAAAGCATAAGGCAATATTGAAAAAAAATCACAACACAATGTTAAAACAACGCGGATTTCAAAGCACAACGCGATTCTGAAAAAGTAGGTAAGCACAACACAATTTTGAAAAAAAGCACAAATCGATTCTGAAAAAAGCACATGATTTTGAAAAAAAGCACAACACAATTTTGAAAAAAAGCACAACGCTATTCCGAATACACTACGCAATTCCAAATTTACTATGCTAGTCTGAAAGCTCCAAAGCACAGTGTGATATACATATCTCAAAAGCATAATGCGACTCCAAAAGCACTACAGTTCTGAATGAACCTCTTGGGAGCACAGCAAAATCACAAATGACTGGTGGGTTCTGATTCAGGTACTGAACGTGTGTAAATGAAACACTTGCAGGTGTTCTAAAAACCTTTCTCAAAATTGAACAATAGAGAAAATTTTATAACCGCTGTGGTGTTACATTTAGGTATAAGTAAGACAGATAAGAGAATACAATGGATGATTGAAAATTAAATTTATTTTTCTAAAGGTTGTATATCAAACAAACTGACATCCATTTGGCTTTTGATATGGCCCTTTCCCCCTTTGAAATTTTTGAAATTAAATAATAAGAAAGATAACACTGTAGATAATAAATTAGATTTCTATTGCCTTTTGTGTTTGCCGATCTACCTCTTTTACAAGTGTAACACCACAGGGGTCACATAACAAATAATTTTCAAATTTTATGTAGGTAAAAGGTTTCTATGGCCTATTGTGTTTGCGGATTAGCAAATTTTATGGAAAAGATTTTACAACCACTGTGGTGTTACATAAACTTTGAAATTTAAACTGAAGTTGGCTTCGATTTTGATAAAATCTTTTCCATTGTTCAATTTTGAAAAATAAATTTGGAAATTCAACAATAGAAAAGATTTTACAACCCCTGTGGTGTTACATTAATTTTGAAATTTAACTGATGTCGGCTTCGCTTTTGATGAAATCTTTTCCATTGTTCAGTTTTAAAAATAAATTTGAAAATTGAACAATAGAAAAGATTTTACTCCCTGTGGTGTTATATAAATTTTGAAATTCAACTGATGTCGGCTTCGCTTTTGATATGGCCCTTTTCCTCTTTTTTATTGTTTTTTTAGTACAAATTTTGGTAATTAATTGCAATTACTCAAGAAGCTACTTGAGTAATTACATTTATAATTTACGACATTCCCTGCCTGAAGTTAAGCCTCACCTACGTATGAAAGACTCAAAAAAATTGGCCTATTCCTCTAAAAGAACATTCGAGCCAAAGAATTTTCCAACTTTCAGAACGAAAGTAATAGTGTGCTACGCACACTAAAAGTTTCTTTATAGAGAGAGATCACTTTTCTGATTCAAACTTCGAACATTTCTTGAATTTGAAAAATACGTATTTTATGTTGGAAAACAAAATGTGAATAGCCTGAGCGAAGCTCTCAAAAATGTGTAATTCAAAATCTAAAAAAGTCGACAAATACGCCCTCTTCTACAAAAGTTCAAAATTCTGAAAAAAGGCGAAAAATCGAAAATTTGAAAAAGTCTTATTGGAAAAAGTAGGACTTTTGGATAACATTGTTGAAAATTAGGACTTTAGTAGGACTAAAAGGACTTCCCGAGAAAAATTAGGACTAATAGGACCAGTATAGGACCTGTTAGACACCTTGTTAAAAAACGTAGTAGTTTTTTGCGAAAAAAAAATACCAAACTTTTGTCAAAACTGCAAAAAAGATCTGGGTTTTTTGGCAAATTTGGATCAGGTAAGTATTTTTCCAAACCATTGAAAAAGTTTCTGTTCTTTTCGAAATTTCGGGAAAATCATGTTTTTTTCGTGAAATTTGTCACATTTAATTGCAGAAAAGTGCCAGTTTTTCCAAAACATTGACTTTTATTTTTGTTGCTAAAAAAATAACAACAAAAAATTTTTGTGCCAAAGAAAAACTTGATTTTTTTTAGCAAAAATTGCAAAAAAAAAGTACTGATTTTCTCACAGAAGATTGCAAGAAGTCCTGGTTTATTGTATAAAAGCAGCAAAAAAGTCTCTGTTCATATAGCCACTCCAATAAAATTTGAGAGTGTAGCTCAATAAGAGCAGAAATTTTTTTAGCCACAGCTTCAGATACTCGTAGTAAAATACCATTGAAGAGTTTACAAAAGTGCAAACCTCCTGTTTACCAAATTTGAACTTCCCATCTCTCGGTTCGTTGGCGATGGCGTAGCAAATTTCATTTCCAAGACCCATCCTACAGGGTGGCCAGAAATATCGGGTACCCCTAAAAAAGTTTTCTAACTAAATACTTTGGTTGGTCACAGTGAATGACAATAATGATAACACATGATTGGTTGTTGGACTGGAGAGATAACATTCCACCAATCATATGCATCTATTTCACGTTGGCAACCTATATTTTTAATGAAAAACTTTCTTAGGGGTACCCGATATTTCTGGCCACCCTGTACGTACCTAGACCTACGATCTCGCCGCAGAACAGTTCGTAACGTCCGTATCCTCACTTTGTCGTGATGTTTCGGAAAATTGTTGTACTAAATTCAAATACTCGTACTCTACCTACGTGCGACGGATCTTTGTGCTAAAGCGACGACGGAGAAAAACTCCGGCAAGGCGTGAATTTCAAAACGACGCGACTTGAACGAATTCCGGGTCGTAAATTTTCAGCAGGGAATTTTTTTTAGCACGCTGGTAACCAGCGGCTGAATTATATCTTCGCATGAAATCTTAAACAGTCGTATATAAATACACTGCGAAAAAGAAGAAGAAAAAAATGGAACTAAGACAAGGAGGAAGAACGAACAAAGTCAACCAATGGTGGGTAAAGTTACCAAGTTACCAGCGGAGTTATTTTTCTTACGATGGGAACTTATTACGATATAAGAAGTACTCTTTGAAAAATTTCTTTTCAAAAAAATCTGTTCAAAGAAGATTCATTTTCTTGGCCGAGAAATTTTTCATTTTATCTAACTCATCCATTATTTTTTGAACTTTCTCGTTTCGCTGGCATGGCGTATAGTTTATTACTATACGAAAAAGGTTAAAGCTAATAAAACTAAAGCGCGACGAGGACGCGATGAAGAAGGCGAGACCGTTAGGTGAAAATTATTACTAAAGTTTAATATTTTCTCGAAGACAGTCACCTTATCAGTTAACTAACATCTGCGTACGATAAAAAGGACGACGGTATTTTTTAGCAGCTTCGTAGTCTACATTGTACTCTGGATCAGTGAGGTACCTCTACCTACTCTTGAGTTCTATATAGTGCGAGTGAGTAATATTTCATAAATGAAAGAAGTCTTCGAGCAGGGTAGGAGGAGCCTTTTGTGCCTTGGAGGTAACTTGAGCCTTGGCTGATGAATTTTTTCAAAAATTCTCACCTGTGATCTTCCCCATGCTGAATTTTGTGTTTCAAGGAACTATTTTAAAACCATCCGAAATAAATAATGATCATTTTACCTGTTTCCCTTTCAAAATGAAATAGAAAAAGATAACCACAGTCAAGCTCCAATTTCTTGAAATTTTTCTCGTGTAAAGCTCGAAGGAACGGAAAATTGTGGAAAATTTCACGTACGTATAAAATCCAGGCACAGGAGAATCACGTCCGCATGAAAAATTATTTTATAAAGTAACCGTCAGTTTCCTCCCAGGCACAAAAGTATATTAAGATCGAAATCACGCAGTTTCGAATCACGTACGACATTGTTTGAGGATATACGGTAAAGAGCTGGCTGGGTTTTAAGGTATGTATGTGCTATGTGCTCGTATATGATGTGTTGTTGTTTATATTAGGCAATACGTGCTGACTTTCTGATACTACAAGCACAGTACATACACTACATAGACATAGAGACCCAAAAACCGACCGACGACGGTGGTACAGAACTACAGACACAGAGCATTTTACACCGGTCTGATGTGCCATGATGATGAGTTTCGCTGACGGCGCATTCATTATTCATTTCGCTTCGTTTGGCCATATCTTCTTTAAACATTTATTCTCGAAAATTCCGTTTAATTTTCGTGGATGGAATAAGAGGATTAAACGGAAACTTGGCGATCATTATCTAGCCGAGAGGGTTGTTTTCTATTTTCAAAAATGTCGCAAGTCGCACTCTCGTCTATCTTATGTCTTGTCGCGCATGCCGCACTCGATTTCTACCCTGGCCCCGGCCTAGGCCAGCTCCGTTTTATACTTACTACGAATAAATTAGAAAATTTTCTAGCCTTTTGTGTTCTGAGTAAATGTACCGCGAACGAGTCTATTAGTTTTTAACGTCGCCTTGAGGTTTTTAAATCGTTCAGAATAAGGGCTGCGAGCAATAAGCGGACTTAATGGCGCGTTCGTGATAAAACGATGCAAGTTCACGGTGACGAGGACTGAAGCAGATGATGGGGAGGTGCTGCTGGGTGCTGGGTGCTGGATTTATACAAAACGAGTGTTTCGAATAGGTTGTATAGGCAATGGCTATCTTTTGATTCGGCGGGTGCAGGATTTCTCTCTTTTTGGTTCGTTTAATTGATAAATTTTTCAATGAGGGTGGGAATTACTCAATTTGTATAGAAGATAATTATTATTTAGAATAGTTACCTTATTATTTGTTTGAACCAGAAGATTCATTATTTAGCATTAACAGGCAGGAGAAATCTTATTTTAATCAGGTAATTTACTTGGTAATTTCTTTAAACTTATGTTCGTATCGTGAATCAAATTGCCCTTACTCAAATTAGTCAAAATTTCCCACATTTGGTATGAAGATTGCTCTTATGGTGTAGTTGGTGTACTTCGAACTGGTCGTCAGACGTGGTAAGAATGCGGAAGAATTGGGAATTTTAAAGGGATGAATTTGTGCTGTGCTTGTGCATATTATTACTAGGGCTCGGCATTATATGTGAGCAAAAAGGCCGAAATATGCATTAAATATGCGACCTTTTTTACCCCAAATATGGCCAAAATATGCGTTTTTGTTAAAAATATGTAAAGAATATGTGACTTTGATATGGATGTCATTTTGTAGCTGTTCAAAAACCATGTTCAAAGTTGTTGCCCAAATTTTACTCCGAGCTGAAACACCAAAGAAAAATGAAAAAAACAACAAAAATTCAAATTCGTAGAGAAAACATTTTCAATTTTTTTTTTTTTATTATTTTTAATTTTTTTTTCAATACAATTTTTTGCGAGATTAAAAACGTAAAATGACTGTTTTTGAGCAAATTTTTCTCAATTTGGCAAAATATGTGAAAATATGTGTGAAAAATGTGTGAAAAATGCTCGAAATACGTAAAAACGTGCGTTTTCCCCCAAAATATGTAAAATATGTAAAATGAAGTTGGGCTCAAAATGCAGGGATTTTCCTGAAACGTAAAATGCTTTCATCACTTTTAGAATCCGAGATCACCTGCAAAATATGCATATGCATATTATGCCGAGCCCTAATTATTACTCTTTGGCAAGATGTTCATTGTAGTTTGTAATGTCAGTATAGGGTCATTCCACGTCAATTCGACCAAGAAGTGGTAGAGGGGGGGGGGTCGGCGATTTTGTTTGAAATTTTTCCTGTGAAAAGACCTTCAAAAGAGATAACCAATGGCGCAAATCGCAGCCCTCTAGCCCATTTTTAAAGGCTGCTAGGGGTGTCAAAATTTTCAGTGGACTTGAAATATCATCCATTTCAGCAGTGGATTACTCGATAACCGCGAAACCTACCAAAATGGAACATTTTCCCATAGTTAGGGGTTATGAAAGGCTTTTTGGTAATATCATAAAAATCAGTATTGCCACTTTTTCTCGTACAAAAAATTAGCTCAAAAAGTTTCAAAACTTAGTTTTTACATCGTTCCGACTCTCAAAAATTCTGAAAAAAATATATTATGGACAACTTTTTATGCTGAACAACATATTAAAAAATTAGGATGGTAACATGTTGCAATGTTGATTTTAAAAAATTGAAATTTTGCAAAAAAAATGGGATTTTTTGATTTGAAACATGAGAAAAAGTTTTTATAGGTGAAGTTGACCCATTTAACACCTATTTTTACGTATCTGTTGAAAAAGTTGAAAAAACTCTTTCACTCAATGAAATGAACTCCTCACAAAAAAAAACAAAATTAGAAAAAATTCAATTTTCAATTCAAACATCAAAAAAAATTTAAATTTATTCAATTGTCTTATTTTGACCTCTTTCTGACGTATTTCATGAAAAAGTTGATAAAAATTACACTCACAACAAAAAAAAAATAAAAATTCGTTCATTTTTTGAATCTTTTCGAATTTTGATTTATTTGTGAGGAAATAATTTCATCGAGTGAAAGGGTTTTTTCAACTTTTTCAACAGATATGTATGTAAAAATAGCTATCAAATGGGTCAACTACATCAGTCAAAACTTTTTTTCATGTTTTAGATCAAAAAATCACACTTTTTTGCAAACTTTCAATTTTTTAAAATTGACTTTACAACATGCCATCCCAATTTTTCAATTTATATTGTTCAGCATGAAAAGTTTTCCATAATATATTTTTTTCAGAATTTTTGGAAGTCGGAACCAAAAAGCTTTTCAAAACCTGTTATTGTAGGGAATAGAATGATTATGATGGAAGAAAGGTCAAATAATAATCTTCTTGATAGTTGAGTTAAGTGGGGAGATTTATCAGACACCTAGTTAGCTCAAATGGGAGAATGTTTCGAATAATCAAACTGTTCCTCACATACACAGAATATACATAACTAGGGGGCTCTGCCCCCTGGCCGCTTCGCGGCCCAACCCCCCCTGAATACTCAACATAAAATTTTAAAAAAAATGTTTATCCAAAAAACACACCTTTTACCTGAAAAAACTTTTCGCAACAAAAATTCAAGAAGTATTTATTCCTGTTCCTAAAAATGTCCTAAAAATCCCATTTCTTACATGAAAAAATATACTAAAAAATGTGTACCCACTATTTTCAACAAAGATTGCGAAAAAGTATCATTTTTTTGCCCAATAATTATGAAAAATTCGTGCTTTCCTCCAAAAATAGTCAGTTTTGCTTTTTCCTTAAAATTGTAAAAATGCTCAGTTGTTTGCAAAAAATTCTAAAAAGTTTTATTTTTTCAAAAAAATTGCCTAAAAGTCTTTCCTATTGCTGAAAATTTTAGCTTTTTCGCAGCTGAAAAGCCTCGAAAAAATTGCTCATTTTTACTAAAATTATCTAATTTTTGCTTACAAATTTTTTTTCTTCAAAATTATCTAAGTAAAAGCTCAGCTTTTAGGTAAGTATTGCACAGAAATAAATTGTCTTGCTGCCAAAAAATTCTCAAAAAGTCTCTATTTTTCGTCAAAAAGTTTTGAAATAGTTAGGTAAAGGTTATAGAGAGAACAACTGATGATGAAATATTTCAAACAATTATTCAAATAGGTAGGTAAACGAAATCAAATTAAAAGGTCATATCTGCATTTAATTCAAAATTGCAATGTCAGAAATAATTGCTTTTGTCGAAGGCGCATAGCTCGAGACTGATCTAACTTTGAGTAAATCTGTCTCTGAAGTTTTCCATGGAGTAGGTGAATATAAGGCTCAAGATTGATAATTGGCTAAAATTTTAAAAATGTAACTTTTCGTCATGATTAACAGAAGACTGAAACCTACCATTTAAAAATTTGAAAAAATTAAGACCCTTTTCTAGTCTCTTTTTAATAAACTAATTTTCAAAATCGACTCTCAACATCCCCCCCCCCAACGGACACAAGAGTCACAAATTTTGATCAAATCTCCCAATTACACATAGTAAATCATCAGATCGAGATGTCTGTCCCTGCATGGATCGCAATTTTTAGAAACAGCATGGCTTGAAATTCCAATAACCAAAATTTTGACTTCTCGTCAGATTAATTTCGCAATTTTTGAAAGTTTTTCAAAAATCCAAAATTGACCACTTTCGGTGATTTCTGCTCGTTTAAAAAAATAAGCGCACATATTCAGGTATTTATTAGGTAAAATTATGAAAATTAGTCCCACAACTAATATCAACTCCCACAAACCAAATTTCCTCATTTTCACTCATTTTGAAGCCTCCAGTTTTCAGAAAAAGACACAAAAATAAACTTGAACAGCTAAAAATCAAGTCGCGGCCTATTTTCAACTCACCCCCATACTCTTTCCTCTGGCTTAGCCCTCAAAACTCGCTCTTGACGCCCCCAAACCACCTGTTGATTTCTTTTTTCGCTCTCAGAACTCCTTTTTTCGAGGTTGCCGCTAAGTCTCTTTCAGCTATTTGTAAAATGCAGCCAGTGAATACAAATTTTTCAAAAAGTTTATTTATAGGTATGAAGAAGAAATTGTTTGCTAAGCATTTGCCATAAATTTTTGCTGCAGTTTTACCAAGTGATGAATTTTTAATAATTATTGAGCTTTATGAACGAAGCGATAATGTGATGTATTTCTTATTTGCTAAGCATTTGCCATAAAGTTTTTTGCTACAGTGTTACCAAGAGATGAATTTTTAATAATTATTGAGCTTTTTTGAGCTTTAAATTGCTCCAGAAGCTTTCCTAATTGACATTTTGAACTTTTTAGATTTTTCCTGATGACCTGTTACAAAAATCTTTCCACAGCTCAAATTTCAGCTTTCTAGCTTTCATAGTTTCCATAATCATTTTTATCACCCAGTAATAAGTAACATCCGACAATATGTATATATGTAGATAAAGAAACGTACAAATATTTACTATGTACAGGTTTATTTTATTAAAGCTTCTACAACATTTTGTCTTATAATTACATAACATACCAATATATAGTATGTAACAAATGTGATCCTTTTTAATAAATAAGATAGGTACCAATGAAGATACAAATCTGGGAAGCTCATGGCAATTAACAGACATTGAAATCTTATCAAATTATATCCTACTATAATAATTCTGATGTGTGGTAAAGGTAATTGCATTCTTGCAATTTCTGTAAAAATCTAGATGTTTTCGCAAATTTTTTCTAAAAAGTTTGGCACCAAAATTGGGTATTTTTTGTGATAGGTATGTATTAGAAAAATCAACACTTTTTGTCAGTTTTGTCCAAAACTAGTACTGCTTTGTAATTTGGCAAAATTTTTTGGCTTTTTCACAACTTTGAAACAAATCAAAAGTTTTTTTAAATTTTGGCTTTTTTTCAACAAAAAAAAATTTCTCAATGTTTTGGAAAAAACTGGCGCTTTTTTTCAATGTGACAAATCTCACAAAAGAAAAAACATGATGTTTCCGAAATTTTGGTAAAAACTGGAATTTTTGGATGTTTTTCTGTACCTATATATAGTCTCTTGAGGGTATTCACCTCTGTCTGACATTTTAAGATCGTCTGTCTGTCGGTGTAAGCTCTTCTTTGACATCATCGGCCTGTCCTTTCAAGGTCATTGGCCCATCTGTCTGGTTTTCAAGGCCATCTGACTTCCTATCGGACCTCTGAAGGTCATTGACCCGTTTTTACGGATTTTCAAATCTGTCTGTTTGTCTGCCTGTCTGGACTTTGAAGGTCATTGACCTGTCTATCTGGATTATCAAGGTTATCTGTCTTCCTGTCGGGTGTCTTTAGGTCATTGACCCGTATTTTTGCCTTCCAAGATCATCTGTCTGCTCACATTAGGTCGCCCATCCTTTCTTAACCCATAAAGGTCCACTTGTGTAGGTTTACCTCGGTCTTCCCTTCACGACCTCGCCACAGTTATTACCCATGTTGCTTTCCGGTTAATTTTAAAAACCTCAGTGGTAATATTCAGGTTCATTCAGAAGTTATTATAACATTTTCAAAGATTCTTTTAGGTGGCACTCTTTTCGTTTTTTTCGATCCATTTGGAACATTTTGATTTTCTCGAAAAAGGGGATGATGGCAACTCTACCTTCTCAATCTTCAAATCCTCCGTTTATGTATTTTTTTTTTCTTATCTCATAAATTACGAATTTGGAAATTCACCGCCTTCTTTTCCATTTTTCGTGTATTATACCTCATAGAATACGTTGGTCGTTCAAGTCAAGATAATGAAGTTGTTGTTTTTTATAGTAGGGATATATTTTTCAGCATCATCGGAGCAGGAAGACGACGAGATGATATAAAATATTCGATAAATAACATACTACGTACATACATAGAGGGCTTGATCATTCAACTGGAGGAATTTTTTCGTTTGTTTCACTCGTCTCGGAACATATCCTCAGGCTTGCATTGAAAATGGACCAGCCATTTGAATAGCACAATACCTCGGAGCTTTTTCAAAAAACTGCGGAATTCCATAATACACCGTAAATCTTTCACTATTTACGTCCTCATACGAGATGGTTTCGTCCTCTGGTACCTACGTTGAAAATAACACGCTAGAAAAAATATAAAATTATACAAGCTCGCAGCTAATCTCCCTATATGCTTATACGAGTATGTATAAGGCCATAAGGGGGGAAATGGATACCAATTTAACGCCGCAGTATGGGGAAGGGGGCATATCGAAGGCATCGTGTGAAATTCACATACTCGATGTGGATGGATTTATGTATAGAATGGTCGCAGCACAGCTTCAAGATGGATGGCGATGTGGCGTTATTATAAAATATGATCTTATTGACCGCAACAGCATCGCAGCATCGACGTTTATCGACCGATGTATTAAACCATATATTACGAAGATTTTTTTTTTTTTTTCGAGAGAGAATTTCGATGTAAACAAATATTCCGTAGAAGTGGGTAATTACGTTTATGAATCGAACAGTCTCCTATATTATAGGTAGATGATACATCTGCGGTACCTATAGATTATGATGAGTACGTACGCGCGGAGCCGATCAAACGCCGGACGCGGACGTTTAACTGCTATTTCTTAAATAACCAGTTAATGCTGGGTTTCGATCGACGAGTAAGGAGCCAGAAGTAAAAGAAATATTAAAAGGCGTCGAGGTTTTTCTTTGAGGTTGTGTTTTTTTCTTCTTCTTTTACTCTTTCCCGAATAACGTCCGATTTAAATCCATACTTACAACATTAAAATTGATTTATAGTACCATTTAAACTCGCACGGTAATTTTAAGTTTAGTGTACGTACAATAATAGTAACGTAACAGTTTCAGAGTTTTGAAATTATTGCGAAGAACGCGCGCGTTTTAATACGAAATTATAGCTTGTGATAAAAGATGTTCGAAAATGTATAGGTTTACGAATAATTTCTATTCATTATTCCCGTACCTCTGCCCTGCTTCCCCCTTCATCGTCCCAGGTAATAAAAATTATCCCCCTGTTGTACGGGTTTGCTTTGCTCTGGCTCTGGCTCTTGCTCTCTCTGCGTCGTCGTCGTCGTTGCATTATTTTACACAAAAGTATAAATTATATAAGTCGACTCGATAATAAAAGGGTAGCTACGCGTAGTCGAGAGGGTTTTTATAAAGATTTTTTGGCAGTTTTGTAGCAAACGTTTCTGCTTTTTTTTCCCATTTCATTACGTGAGTACAGGTATCCCTAGACATACATATAAGCAGCCACCTACCTATTGAATTGTTAACGACGAATTAGCATTTACTAAAACACGCGAATTATATGTACCCCGACAGATGCACACATACCTATCTACACGTTCACGGTAGCGTTTTTATTAAATGGTGGTAAACGAATGATCATCGTGTACTATAATCGAACAAATCGGTCAATTATTATGGGTTGGTCCGGACAGGTGAAATTTTTGTACAGGTACTTGTGTATGAAGTAAGACCGAAATTGCTATTAGGGTAAAAGGTTAATTGAAGCTTTTAGTGCGGAGAAATGAGCATAATTAAATACGATTGCTATGCATTGGGGTTAAGAGCATTGGGGCCTAGAAAACAGCTGACCTGCTAGGGCCGGATTTAACATATTCGCGCTCCCAGGCAATCGGAAATTTTCCGCCCCCCCCCCTCCCGCAAGACTTTTTTGGCAGAATGTACGCAATTTCTGAAGAAGAAAAAAACTAAGTGGAGACTGTTGTACCCCGACCATAATGTACCAGGGAACACTTTGCTGGTGTGAAGCGCACAGCGCTCCTGGCGGCGATTTGACATAACACACATGTGAAGTAGTATTATGAGTCCCACCATATAAAATTTCATAAAAATTGGTGGCCATCTTCGTGACAAAAATTGATAAAATGTATTTTATGCATGTAAAAGTAATTATTTTAATGGTTTTGTTAAACCTACTGACAATAAGAGATTGAAATATTTCAAAATTGTATCACTGTTGCAAGTTAGTACATTATACCAGCTACTGATTAGCGTCCTTGGATAAGCTTGAAAACATCAACTTTTTTCAAAATAATTTTTTTTCCAAATTTTCATGGGGTCTTGTACCTTGGAACAAAGTGACCTAATGTACTACGGAACACCAATTTTTTGCATTTTTTACTACTTTTTTTTAGCTATGCCCCGAAGTAAAGCATCAAAAAATGTATATAGGTAGTTAGGTACACATTGCTTCAGAAAATTTACCACCAGCACAAATTAGTTTCATTTTTTGACTTTCGAACTTTCAAAAATTCAAATTTTACCCATTTTTTATGAAAAACTCAAAATTTGATGAAATTGAGATTTAAAAACCTCAAATGGTGTTTTTGAAGTCTAAAAACGATAAGCAATAGTTTCGAATAGTTAATCAGAAGCTTCCAAAAAAATGTTAGTGAAAAATTTATTGCGTTTCACGGTGCATTATGTGGTGTTCCCTGGTACATTACCCCAATGTACCACGGAACGAAAATTTTCAATTTTTTGAATGCAAATTGTGGCCATAGTATGTTATGAATGGAATTTTCTATACTCGTAATTTATTCCTTTTTAAACGCTCTTTCACATGGGCTAAACAGAAATTACTAAAATTTTGAATTCTCAACGCTGGACGCAAAAAACGAAAAATCATTCCGTGGTACAACACCTTCTCCTTAAGTCAAGAAGCAAGACTTTGAAAACTTTTGCAATAATCAGCTTACATTATAAAAAGTAATCATGTGCCAAAAAAAACAACATTTTCCTTAAATGTTCTGAAGATGTGCGAGACTTTTTGACATTTTTTACAATAAAACCAACACTTTTTAGCCATTTTGCTAAAAAACGAAATTCATTTTTATTTTTTAAAAAGCAAAACTCTGACAAATTTTCGCGAAAAGGAGGGCTTTTTGGCCTAATTTCTGACAAAACTGTTCAAAGTTGTGAAATTTTTAACAAATTGAGTTGAAAAAGCAAGAATTTTTGATAATTTCAGCCAAAAAACTGAAAATAATGGTATAGATATGGCAAAAAAAAACAACATTTTTCACAATTTTGGTGAAAAAGGCAAAACTTTTGTACAATTTGGGGGAAAATGAGACCTAATGTAGGTTTCCCCAAGCTCATATCAAAATTTTGGCGCAAATGAATAATCCTTAATATTATGTTTTTTGAATTTTTTTCCAAAACAACTCAAAAACAATTTTTCAAAATTTGGTATCCTAATCCCGACCACCTCCAAAAAGTTAGGTACCCTAATTCTGACCACATTTGAAAGTGCAGCAACCAATAAAATACTATTTCACATGAAAATACAGTAAACGGCCTAAAAGATAATGTAGATTGAACCTTCCCCCAACTCATATTAAAATTTTGGGGTTATAGAATAATTCTTTATGGCTTTTTGTCATTTTCTTCCCGAGGCACCTCAAAAATGACTGTTTGAATTTGGTACCCCAATCCCAACCACCCTGAATTTACATGATCTTATGGGTAGTTGGGACTAGGAGACCCATATTGTTTTACACTTTTGTAAACATTTTCTATACATACCTGCGATTGATTACAAAAACAGCAATACCATCAAAATCTCAGTTTAATCACGATCACAAATCATATTTTTTAACACCACAAAATTAGTTATAACAAGTTGAAAATATTTGGTGATAAAAAATGGTGAAAAACAATTTTTTGATCGTGGAATTTCTTCAAATTCAATTCATTTCGCGAGTTTTGGCTTTACAGTGGCTGGGAATGGCTCAAAATAATTGTCTATGATAGAGGAACACGTTTATATCACTTTTCAATAGGTAGCGCTAATAACAAACGAGATATACATGGTGGTCGGGATTAGGCACTGGGTGGAATAGGGGTGCTTTACCCTTATGGATAGGCAGCTCTAAAACAAATTTTAAAAAGCTCAACACATTTCAAAACAAAGTTCTTCGCATCATAAACCACAGCCTGTGGTTTATCCACAATTCACAAATACATTGAGAATTAAATATAACAGATCTGTACACTCATGCTCTAATAAAATTATAAGTATAAATAAGTACACATTGTAATATGTCAAAATTATCAAATTTATGTAATATTCTTTTACCAACCACAAACATAAAATTAAAATCTAAATTAATGCAAGACTTATTATAAAATAACGTAAGTTTGTAATAGTACTTTATGTACTGGTACAGTAAATAAAATATGATGATGATTTTTGAAAGAATTACACCACATATAATTCTTGAAATTTTACAGGGATAGAGAGTGATTTCAAAACGATTTATCCGCAGTTTGGTCACATAGTTCTGAATAAATAACAACTGGCAATAGAACGTGGACGATATTTTGAGAATTTTAATTTTACAAAATGATTCTAACCTGAATCTTTAATCAAAAAAAATTCCGGTAAATTTTTTTGAAACCCATAACGAGCAACTGAAACGTAAATTTTGGGTAGGTAGTCAACTTTTAACCGTTTGCCTGCACATTTTTCTTAGTCACCAACCTTTAACCCTCAACGGATTTTTTTTTCGGTTCTCACTGATATTCTTCAAGCAATTTTTGTTTCAATTTTTGAGGTTGAGCTACCACATTTGAATACTGTGGAACACCGCTCACAAATGGCAGAGCAATCCAGCTCTTCAGCTTAGCTGATCCCTCTAGGAACACAAAATTGAGACCCAAGAAGCAAAAATTTGTTTGATTTCCTTCCCCCTGTGCGAAGGATCTCGGATAATTCCTGAAATATCCGAGGAGCTGCTTGATGGCTGGAAAAGCAGTTTTATTGGCATTATTAGTAGTTTGAATTTTGATAATATAATTCATCTTCAAATCCGTTGTCTGTAGGATATCTCCGTTTTCTTCACTGCTTGTAAAATTAGTATCAGTGTTGAACTTCACACCCTCTTGATAGTTGATAGATGCGGCAAGAAGAAAAAATCCCAACCTTTTTGCCATCTCTCCTGGATTCATATTTTTGTTGCTAGGGTTTATATAAGATCTGAATTGGAAAATGCTCAAAATTTTCATCGCCTTTTCAGTATCTTGGGTTGACATTGCTCTACTAAATTCGACTAGTTCATTAGAGTAATCTTCGTGGATAAATTTTTTTTCTTCTGGAAGGTACATCGCCAAATTATACTCTATAGCTTCTTCCATTTCCTTATTAGGAAATTTAAATGTTACACTAAGCCATTCACCAGTGTTCAAATTTCCGTTCCGTTTGCAGTTAGAAATGGTGTAGTACCCGTGTGAAAACATCCACAGGTCCCGCGGGGTCTTATGGCAGTTAGGAGACTGTTGTACACGATAAATATACCTTACGTCTGTGTCCATCATTGAATAAAACCGCATGAAATCTTCCCAGCATTCATTATTCTCATAGAATCGATGGACTAAGAAACGCATCGAATCCGTTGGCGTGCAATAGCTGCCAAATTTTTGTTTTTGTAAGCTTTCCATTGCGGAAACAGGGTTGAAAACTTCATTCGCATCACATTCTTTTGAAAATTGGTACCCACCGTGCCAGTTTCTTAATCCATCCAAAATTATTTTTTCATGCAATGTGGGATTATCTGATATGTTTTTCACATTCTCAGTAGCATCTCTGTTTTGGGTCCATTTTTTCAAATAAGGACTCATGTTATTTTTGATTTCGTTTTCAGTGAAACCAAATGCTTCTGCCAGATATTTATCTAATGTCAGGTCACTGAAGACATTCATACCTGAACTTTCCATGAACATCACATTTAATTTTAATACACCGGCAAAGAATGCTAGACCGACCTTATCAGTGCTGGCCTTGATCAATGTCATCATCGATTCAAGGTGGTATTTAATTTCTGTTGCCAGCTTTGTATTGTTCAGCACTGTGTATGCATGATGGAATGGATAATCATACTCGTCCACCAATATGGTGACTGGGTTGTAATTGATAAGGTATAGCTTCCTGATAAGACAAATCAAATCGAAATATTTTTCATCAGCATTCACACTATAAGTTTTCGCGATACGTTTCAGAAGAGATTCATACTGACTATCGAATTCTTCTTCTGTGTTGAAGTTTGAAATTTCACCGAAGTTGAGATGAATAACTGGAAATTCCTTCCATTTTGGCAGAGGCTCGCTAGATTCATGCTTATTCCATGGATAATGCTTTGTATTTCCCACTGCGTCAATTGCTAGTCCTTTGAACATGTCTTTTTTCCCTCGAAAGAAATCCGCCATCATGTCTAGAAATGTCGTTTTACCAAAACCAGGAGGCCGAGTAAGAATGATGAACTTGTTGCCTTTCAATAGCTTCATTAAAAATGGTGTCTTGTCAATGTAGAGGAAATTACTTTCTCGAATGATCTGCCAGGTATGATTCCTCAGTGGTAAAGGATGGCCCGTTTGTTCGAATGATGTTTGTGATGTGCATAAGTTAACATTGGATTCACTTTTATGTACATTCATTAATATTATTGAAAAGAACGTGAAAAATATCGCACATGTCGCGAAAAGAGGCATGTTCAAGTTCTACTTATACGTTTCGAATTATGATCTCTTAATGAGAATGTTACACGAATGAAATAGAAAAATTAATTTGAAAAATAGAATTTGTACAAGATGTTTGTGTGAAGGAGTACATACGAGTTGTGAAAAAAATTCTCATACAGACAGTGGTTTTTAGTTTTGTGATGTAGATAAAGATATCAATCTAGGCCTTGATAATCGAAACATCATTATTAATTATGTGAAATTGATAGTCTTTTCATTTGGATAAATTATCACTGAGCCTAACTGACTTAATGAGCTATTTACCAAATGAGGCATAGTTCAATAATGATTCCCATATCAATTCAATTTATACTGATATTTAATCGAATGTAGGTTTTCTAGGTTTCCGTGTTCGGGAATTGATCTGCTTTGAAGAGTGTAAAAGTACCCTACCCAATTAGTCAACTCACAAAACATCGAACTTTCAAAGAAAAATCACATCGTTCGGGATGTTGAAGTTTTGAAAAAGCTCAAATTCTTCTTTTCTGACATATTATTTTTTTCAATAGCAACTCCGCAACATGAGTAAAAAATATTTGGGTCATTCCATATCAATTCGATCAAGAAGTGGTAAGAGGTGGGGGAGGGGGTCGGCGATTTTTTTTGAAATTCTTCCTGTAGAAAGGCCTTTTGAAGGGATGACCAATGGCGTAAATCGCAGCCCTCTAGCCCTTTTTTGAAGGCTGCGAGGGGGTGTCAAAGTTTTCAGCGAACTTGAAACAGCATCCATTTTAGCAGTGGATTACTCGATAACCGCGATACCTACGAAAATGAAACTTTTTCCAACAGTTAGAGATTTTCAATGGCTTCTTGGTGATATCATAAAAATCAGTGTTGCAACTTTTCTTTGTATGAAAAATCAACTCGAAAAGTTTCAAAACGTAGTTTTCATATCGTTCTGACTCTCAAAAATTCTGAAAAAAATATATTATGGACAACCTTTTATGCTGAACAACATATTAAAAAATTGAGGTGGCATTAAGTCGTAAGTAAAGTCGATTTAAAAAAATTAAAAGTTGGATTTTTTTTCGAAAATGACCCTATTTTGAGGATCTTTAGTTCAGCCACATGCATATGTAAGGAAATTTTTTGAACAAAGAGAATTAATTATGAATAATTCTTCTAATTCAACTCTCACACATCAACAACAACTACATAGTACTCGTAGTTTTGGGCCATTTTTGAGCCTCCAGCGATTTTTCAATTTCTCCAGAAATTACAAATTTATCTGGAAGTGCCAAAAAACGAAATATTGCACACTTTACTTTGATCAGTGTTTATTGGGCACCTTCTGGACCGTTCTAGGAAGATACTTTTTGACCAATTTTAGTCGGGGAGCCCGCATAAGGATCTATTGCACCCCCTCCCCCCCCGATCCTTCGGGACAGCTTTTTTCTTAAAGGCGGAGTCCTAAGGAACATTTCTAGCCCTTGTACTAAAAAAAAAAGTGGCCCTACTTACAAAATGGCGGCAATTTTGATTGACAAGTCAGCCGAAATCGCAGATTTTGCGTTCCAACATGGGACTTGTACAAAATTGTTTAAACCTTACAAAGTAGATCGAAAGATCAGGCAAAAATTTATCACCTGTCAAAATTTCAAGTGCTAAAGTGCCTTTTTCGATTTTTGGTGAATTTTTGAAAATCAAATTTGAGCCAAAAAAGAAGGAAAAAATCAAAATTTCATCAAATTGTTCAAGAAAGCTGAAATTTAGGATATACCCAATTTTCGACACGCCAAAACGAGGAAACTGTTTCAAACAGTTTTGAGCGGTTCTTGAGCCTCCAGTAGATTTTTGAAACTCGAAATTTCCCAAATTTTCATCACATGGAGATGGAAAGCCGAAATTCATTCTGCAAACTGATTTCAATTCGCTACGAAGTGGAATGCTGGTGGATTTCAAGTCGTTTTGGAGCCTCCAGTGACTATTTGAAAGGTTAGTATGGAGGTTTTTTGAAAATTGAAATTTCCAAAAAATAGCCGGAAGCTTCAAAATTATTTGAACCCACCATGCAGTCGACTTCATAATATTGTATTGAAATTAGTTTGCGAGGTAAATTTTAGCTTGCTAACTCTATTTGATAAAATGTTTTGGGAATTTCAAGTTTCAAAAATGTGGCGGAGACTCCAGTAATTTTCAAAAAGTCACTGGAGGCTCCAAAATAACTTTAACCCACCAGAAGTCGTGTTCAGAGGGTGTTAAAATCAAAGCGCAGAGTAAATTTCGGCTTTCCATCTCCATTTTATGAAATTTTGAGGAAATTTCAAGTTTAAAAAATCTGCTGGAGGCTCCAGTAATTTTCAAAAAGCTGCTGGAGGCTCCAAAACGACTTGAAATCCACCTGCAGTTGACTTCGTGGTGCATTTAAATTAGTTCGCAGCGTAAATTTCGGCTTTCAAACTCCATTTTGATGAAATTTTGTGGGAATTTCGAGTTTCAAAAATCTGCTGGAGGCTCCAGAACTGTTCAAAACGGTTTGAAACAGTTTCCAATCGATTTGGCATGTCAAAAATAGGGTATATCATAAATTTTAGCTTTCTTGGTCAATTTGGTAAAATTTTGATTTTTTCTCTCATTTTTGGCTTAAATTTGATTTTCAAAAATTCAACAAAAATTGAAAGAGGCATTTTAGCACTTGAAATTTTGACAGGTGATAAATTTTTGCCTGATCTTTCGATCTATTTTGTAAGGTTTAAACAATTTCGTACAAGTCCCATGTTGGAACGCAAAGTCTGCGATTTCGGCTGACCTGTCAATCAAAACGGCCGCCATTTTGTAAGTAGGGCCACTTTTTTTTCGAGTACAAGGGCTAGAAATGTTCCTTAGGACCCCCCCCCCCTTCAAGGGAAAAGTTGTCCCGGAGGATCGACGGGTGAGGGGGTGCAATAGATCCTTATGCGGGCTCCCCGACTATTTGTAAATTCCAGAAAAATCTAAAAAAAAATCAATTTTCAAAGAAGGTATGAAATGAAAACAATTTGAGAGAGTGTCCAATGAGCACCGTCGATAGTTGAAGGTGCTGAAGTTAATTTTTTTGGTTGTTTTACGTGTAGCAATTTAAAATACCTGGAGAAATTTTAAAACTCACCGGAGGCTCCAGAAAGTCCAAGTTGTTGTTTTCATTAATTTTAAGTATGAAAAAACAAACCATTTCCCGAAAAATACGTTAATATTTTTCAGGAGGGGGAGTAAGTCCCAAAATTTGTGTTCCATTATTGAAAAGTAGACAAAAGTAAGACGATTTCTTAAATTTTATTAGAATTAAAGGGGGAGAGGTTCAATATCACTGCTATCAATTTTTTTCACTAGGTACTTGAGAAAGCATTTCGATTTTGTTTCCAATTCAAAATGTTCAAGTGTTTAGATCTTTCCCCGAAAATTTATCACCACTTGAGAGAAAATTTTTGATTTGAAATACATATAAAATACAAGTCATTTCTTCAAAAATACCTAAATATGATTTTTAATGAATTATGGCAATTCCGAATAATTTTATACAATGATTTCGAATTTCAAATGTGTATCTAAATTTCTAATGTTTTTATAGTGGGAGAGGGGGGGGGGTTGAATGATTTTATGTGGTTTCAAATACATTTCTCTGTGGTGATGTAGAATTCAATTTTTGGTAGTGATTCATTTTTGGATTTCTTGCGATGACTTAAAATTGACTTTTTGCAGTAAGTTTGGTACAAATTTTTTTGTGAATTTTAGAATAATTTATTTTTTCCATGTCGAATGAATGTTTCAGAGGTGATTTCAAATTGGATTTTTTATAGTGTTGATTTCTACTGAATTTTGTTCAAGAATTCAAAATTTTTTTCAAAGGTAAATTCAGGAAATGTGATTAAATTTAAGCACATGCTGCAGCTAACGTAAGAAGTAAGCGTTGCTTTGCTGTCTATTTTTCATGTTTTTCTGGAAATTGGAATTTACAAATTGATCGAAAGTTTACTTTTGAACTGGTTCTTCTGGAATGTTGCGTTAACTATCAAAAACAATCGATACGGTACTCAATAAGCACCGGCCAAAGTTATGGGTGCTGAAGTTAATTTTTGGTCCCTTTATAGCGTTTTAAAATTTTTGAAGAAAATTAAAAAATTGCTGGAGGCTCTAGAATGGTCTTAAACTGCCAGGTACTTAGTTGTTGATGTGTGGTAGTTGAACTTGAGGAATTATTCAAATTATTTCACTTTGCTCAAAAAAATGTAAGTATATTTCACGACAAAGTTTTAAAATCACCTATAAAATAAGCTTTTTAGCCAAATTTTTGTAAAAAATGATGGCTATTGCGGTAGGCCCAACTTTGGATAAAAAGGTCAGGGATGAAAAATTTTGATAGTTCTCGACGTTTTGAGCTCAGACTAGACGATTCCCGGTGTGTCAGTTTTTATATATATATTTATATGTTTATAATATGTTTATATAGAAGTTTCACCGAAACTTGAAATTTTTACTTTTTCAATCAAGAGACGTTCTAATGAATGAAATAAGATGAAACTTGGAGAATAGGGTTCTTTTGGGAGCTAGAGTTGACCCCTGCAGTGGGGAGGGTCAAAGTTGAAAATTACAGAAAGGTCATTTTTTTGGAGGGGCATAATATGGCCCCAAATGAACGAAAAAGGTCCAAAATCATACCATAGGTCAACACCTCCATTGTGATCAACATATCCAAATTTCAGCTTCCTAAGTCATCCCCACCTTATTTTAAGTGAGAAAAACCACATTTTACCCCTATTTTTGACCCCCTCACCTCTAAAATTGACCTTAGGAGTCCAAATTTTCAGCATACAATGAGAGGGCGCCCCTTGAGTTCTTTTTGCAGGTTTCAACCTTCCAACCCCATTTGACCCCTCTCCAGGGTCAAAAAAGTGGATTTTTGCGTGTTTTTTGACGTTTAGTCAAGCCTACAGCCCCTCCAAATTGACCTAGAGGATCCAAATTTTCACAGTACAATAAGAGGATGTACCCGAAGTGCCTTTTGCATGTTTAAACCTTCCAACCTCATTTTTACAGAAAGGTCATTTTTTGGAGGGGCATAATATGACCCCAAAAAAAATGAAAAGAGTCCAAAATTATACCATTGGTCAGTACTCTCATTGTGATCGACATATCCAAATTTTAGTTTCCTAGGTCATCCCCACTCTGATTAAGGTGGGAAAAACCACATTTGACCCCTATTTTTGACCCTCTCACCCCTAAAATCGACCTTAGGAGTCCAAATTTTCAGCATACAATGAGAAGGTGCCCCTTGAGTGCTTTTTGCAGGTTTCAACCTTCCAACCCCATTTGACTCCTCTCCAGGGTCAAAAAAGTGGCTTTTTGCGTGTTTTTTGACGTTTAGTCAAGCCTACAGCACCTCCAAATTGACCTAGAGGGTCCAAATTTTCACAGTACATTGGGAGGATGTACCTGAAGTGCCTTTTGCAGGTTTCAACCTTCCAACCTCATTAGACCCCTCTCCAGGGTCAAAAAAGTGGAGTTTTTCATCAATTATACGGGTTTTTTGAAAATTTTGACGTTTAGCCAAGCCTACAGCCCCTCCAAATTTACCTAGAGGGTCCAAATTTTCACAGTGCATTGGGAGAATGTACCGGAAGTGCCTTTTGCCAGTTCAAACCTTCCAACCTCATTTGATCTGTTTCAGGGTCAAGACAGGTTTGTTACCACATTTTTTGAAGGAGGAAGAAGAGAGTTGGGCGAAGCTCAAGGGGGGCGCAGGGGACGAATATAAGAAGGAAATAGTGCAAGGAGAGAGTTGGGCAAAGCTCAAGGGGGGTTTAGGGGGGACGAACACAGGCGAAGCACAGGAGCGAAGCGAGGGTGCGAGTAGTTCAACTGAAGCTTAGAACATGAAAAAAAGACATCTGCTGGAGGTAATTGGGCGAAGCCCAAGGGGGGCAGGGGGGACTAGCTCAAGGGGGCAACACAGGCGAAGCACAGGAGCGAAGCGAGGGTGCGAGTAGTTCAAGAGCCCTCAATATTTCTGGCACAAAAATTTGGCTCTTACGTAGCGGCAGACTGCTACGACTTTTTTACTTTTCTATCCACCCTATAAGTACATAAATAAGGTAACATTACCTATTATAAGTACAAATGCACAAAAAATATAATACTTATGGTAACGATATCACAAAAATTTACTTTTCAACTTCTTCTTCAACCGAATTTAATACCAATAAAATACCCCACCTTCGCGTCCATTCGCTTAATCCCAATTTGCATACAAAATATACTTTTATTACTAATAATTTGAAAATTTTTATTACATCGGTTGTTTTATTTGTCTATAAATTACACGGGCATTCGTATTTCTCCTATGAAATTATATACTTACTCTCTACTGCAACTGCCATAAAATCATGAAAAAATAATACCACTCTTAAATAAATAAAAATAAAAAATAACGACGTTTCACTGAACCATCTCGTCTGTGTATGCTCATGTGTACCTATTTCAGTATACTCGGTAAGTAGATCTCATATCGGTATTTAAGTACGGTAATTAGGTGACATACGGCGAGGTACCCTACTGAGCTTTTAATGCATAACAGTAGGCGACAATTTCATGGTAAAGGTCGACTGGACCGGACCCATTAACAGCTTGGAAAGATTTACTTTCACTTCTGGGGTATTTTGCAATATATCTATCAGTCTAACACAAGTGTTACGGAGGTAACTAAACTTGCTTTAATCATATTACCTATTTTTTCTGTTCACCCTTTCGCACCTAATGAAAGCTTTTTAGAAAATTAATCGTATTAGAAGAGCTTTTTTCAATTTTCATGATAGTGGAAAATACGTAGAAAGCCAATGTGATGTAATTTTCATTCCATACCCCTAATAATTTTGATTTTTTTGAAATGTAGGTTGTTCCTTTTCGAAGAATCAACCTCTCTTCTTCAACCATCCTCGAGAAACTGTTAATTTTTTTTTTTTTTTTGAAACCCTGCTTACCTATAGGTATGCATTGCATTTGTATATACGCACCAGCAGCCTTGTGTAATGTGTAATTCAAGTGATGATATATTTTTCTCGAGCCTGCGTATATATATAAGGTGATTAATATTCGATGTTAGAGTTTGAATAAGAATCGGTAATTTATTCGGTATATTATTACGGCGTTGGGCAGCTTCTACGGAGCGCAATCTACAGCTTCGATGTGATTAATTGAATACATAGTTTGCTAGTTTTTTTCTCTTCGACTTTTGCGACGGACGCTCAGCAGGAGGTGTATGAGCGCATGTACGTTAGGTCATTTTTTTACTACAGCGACCGGCTGACCACGATGGTCATAAATAACTTAATTGCCGCGATCTATCTAAACCGAATGATAAGGTGCGATTTTCAGGTATTAGAAAAGCGTGTTTCAAGGGTAACGATGGGGGCGAGACAGCGAGACTGCGAGAGAATAAGGTGATAGTGCCTAATTTAGAAATATACGCAGGGTGTCAAGCGCAGTGTTTTAATGCTGGAGTTAAGGTGGAGGAGGAGAGTGTGGTGAGATGTTTGACGACCTGACGAGTTTATATGTGAGAGAGTATTTTAATAAGGTGATACGATGCTTTTGGTTCAATCTTTGTCCCATTTTTTTTCTGTCGGCTGTCAGGATCTTTCTTCCCACCAGTTACAAATAAGTTTGAATAAAAAAAATTCTCGATAAAGATTAGGTACGTATGTACTTAAAGATTCCTCTGAATCTAAAATTTTCCTTCTTTGAAATTCGTCGTCGTCGTCGTTTCCTTATAAGCGGTAGGCCTATTGGCCTGTCTGCTGTGGTGTGGAACCTGTTGAGGATGAGCCTGAGGTATCAGTGAGTTTCCTCCTTGGTCTCCCTCTGCTTCTTTTCCCCGTTGGTGTATATTGGAGGACCTGTTTTGGTGATCTTGTTTCCTCCATCCTTTTGACATGATTTCTCCAATTTTCAGAAATATTTCTCATTAATTATACTTATTATTATGTATGATCATTTGATCAATCATCATTCAATATTATGGGTGTGGGGTGGGTTGGTCCAAAAAATCAATCAAAATATTTCTATGTACATACAACATTGTTAATTTTGCCTTTGTGAATAAATAATTTACCCAGGCGAATAGCATGTTAAATGAATTCAAATTCAAAGATTTCTTTGACCCCAAAATACCTTTTGACATACTCTTAATTTGCTTCAATTGATCTAAGTTTTTTGACACAGATTTTCGATAGATATTTTTGAAAGCTGGTTTTCAGTACAGTAGGTAAAAAATCTTGAACTTTTATATGACAATTTTCAATAGATATTAAAATCAAAAATTTTACTTATGAAATTGAAGAAATTTCAAGTTTTTTGACACAGATTTTTGATCGATATTTTTGAAGATTTTCACTTAGATAAAGTCGAAAATTCAACTTGTATGAAATCGAAACTAAATCTTAAGTTTTTCGACGTAAATATGTAACTAATTTTGCTGGGATTGCATGACACTTTTTCTTAACAAATTCAGTGCTTAACAACAGTTTTGAAGGATATTTTCGGTTTTCTGCCGAAATTTTAATCTATTTTTGATAGGTCACGTGATGGTATTTTTTTCAAATAAGTAAGTATACCGAAAATAAAAATATACGAATTTCAGTAAGGTAAAAATCCTTTTAAAATGTCTCCACAGCACTTTTATTGAAATACGAGTACATATTTGCATTTCCCGCGAAATTCTAACCCATTTTGATAGATCGTACGGTACTTTTCCAAACATTTCAAAAATTCAAGTGTTTAAGTCCCTTTTTTGATTTTTGATGAATTTTTGAAAATATGTAAAATTTTGGCTAAAAATGTGAGAAAAAATCAAAATTTAACAAAAATGACCTAGAAAGCCGAAATTAGGGATGTAGGTACCTTATTTTCAACTTGCCAAATCGATTGGAAACTGTTTCGAACTGTTTTGAGCAGTTCTGGAGCCTCCAGCAGATTTTTGAAACTCGAAATTCCCACAAAATTTCATCAAACTGGAGTTGGAACGTCGAAATTTATTCTGCAAACTAATTTCAATACGCTACGAAGTAGGCTGCAGGCGGATTTCGAGTCATTTTGGAGCCTCCAGCGAGTTTTTGAAAACTACTGGAGCCTCCAGTAAATTTTTGAACTTGAAATTTCCCCAAAATGTCATCAAATGGAGATGGAACGAAATTTCCTCACTCCAATTTCAACATGCTATCAAGTCGGCTGCAGATGGGTTCAAGTCGTTTTGAAGCCTTCCGCAATTTTTTGAAAATTCCTAGAAACTCCAGCTGGTTTTTGAACTTTGAAATTTCTTCAAAATTTTATCAAATGGAGTTAGCAAGCCGAAATTTACTCTGCAAATTAATTTCAATACAATATGAAGTTAACTGCATGGTGGTTTCAAAGTGGCTCTGAAGCTTCAAGCTACTTATTGGAAATTTTGATTTTTCTAAAAACGCCATGAAACTTTTTAAAAAGTTGCTGGAGGCTTCAAAATGACTTAAACTCACCTGAAGTTGTCTTCAGAGGGTGTTAAACTTTGAATGCAGAGTAAATTTCGACTTTCCATCTCTACTTGATAAAATTTTGGGCAAATTTTAAGTTTCAAACATCTACTGGAGGCCCCTGTAATTTTCAAAAATCTACTGGAGGCTCCAAAACGACTTAAAATTCCCCTGCAGTCGATTTCATAGCTTATTGAAATTAGTTTGCGGAATTAATTTCGGCTTTCTAACTTCATTTGATGAAGTTTTGCGGGAATTTCAAGTTTCAAAAATCTACTGGAGGCTCCAGTAATTTTCAAAAAATTGCTGGAGGCTCCAAAACAACTTGAAATTAGTTAACAGAATTAATTTCGGCTTTCCAACTCCATTTGATGAAATGTTGTGGGAATTTCGAGTTTCAAAAATCTACTGGAGGCTCCAGTAATTTTCATAAACTTGCTAGAGGCTCCAAAACGACTCGAAATCCACCTACAGTCGACTTCGTAGTGTATTGAAATTAGTTTGCAGAATGAATTTCGGCTTTCCAACTCCATTTTGACGAAATTTTGTGTGAATTTCAAGTTTCAAAAATCTACAGGAGGCTCCAGTATTTTTCAAAAAATTGCTGGAGGCTCCAAAACAACTTGAAATTAGTTAACAGAATTAATTCCGGCTTTCCAACTCCATTTGATGAAATGTGTTGGAATTTCGAGTTTCAAAAATCTACTGGAGGCTTCAGTGATTTTCAAAACATCGCTGGAGGCTCCAAAATGACTTGAAATTATTTTGCAGAATGAATTTCGGTTTTCCAACTCCATTTTGATGAAACTTTGTGGGAATTTCGAGTTTCAAAAATCTGCTGGAGGCTCCAGAACTGCTCAAAACGGGTTGAAACAGTTTCCAATCGATTTTGTAGGGGGAGATTATGCAGATCTGTGGTGCTAGTTACTTCGATCCTTAGCTTCTAGGAAAGGATTCACGAAAGTAACGAATCTCTCTACATGAACAGGACCCTCTGAGTACCATTGGTTCAGTCCGAGAACCTCACGGGGGCCCAACCCTAGATATCGGTTGGGGTTTGAGCCAGAATAAATAAAACTCGTAAATTGGGAATTTACTCCTTGTTATTTCCTCTGGGTGAGTGACCAAGCCACCAATATCATCATAGGACGAATTTGAGTGTTGGGAAACGAATATTAATTACGTAAATAAGAACACAGATCTTCTTCAAGTACATCTAATTATCTCAAATTACGAGAAAAGAACAACATGAAGTTGATATCTCTTGAGAGTAATTATTGGAGAAGGAAAGGGAGGTTGAGAATTACTACAAATTCGTAGCCTATTCTCGGATTGGTATTTTTTGGATAAAAAATTGGTAAAGAAAAGATAAATACCTGGGATTGTGTTGAGTTGGGAAGACAATATAATTAATTCCAACCATACTAGGAATTAATTAAAAATTGCTTGTTGTATGGTGATACACTTCCGGAAGTTCCAATACACCTGACTTTATAGAATTAATAATTATAGGGAGTATCACAAGTCAGTGTGAAAAGATTCCCTATCCAATTAAATTGGACACGTAAATAAGAGGCACTTCCGTAAATAGTGACCCCTGAGCTCCACGTACTTGGCTAGTTTCATCCACTGCGTTATAGAACGAATAGAATTAGTAGAATGAATATTCTGACCCCCGAATCCACACTGGTAGCCCCCTAAGCCTCGGAGAGTCTAGGAGAGCTGACCAGGCAGTTCGGCAGTACATTGGATACTGACTGTACAGTGGAACTAGCAACTATGAGCTAAGGGTAAAAATGAGTCTGGACCAAGCAGCAGAGGCAGCGGATGCGCGCGTTTCTGGGCTATGATTGGTTAAATATTGTGTCATGAGATCGCGGAAATACCCATGTAATGATGGTATCCGCGAGCTGAATATTCGCGTCAGGTTGGGCAATATAGTAAATGTTTTTTCTCCCAGTTAGGTAGCAGAAAAAGCTGTTTTTTCTCCCTCTACAAATGCCCCGATTTAGGTGACAGATGAACAAGGGAGAAATATGGTACGTAAATCAATAAGAAGCGGGAGAACAGAATCAATAGAATCAATAATCTTCATATTCAGCATCAGTAATCTGCATGCCCAACCTATCAGCTAATCAATAGAATTAATAGAATCAATGATGATCATCCGCGCCCACTGCCCCGAATTATGTAGTATATTTACGTGCTTGTGAAGTGTGTACCGGAAGTAATAGAATTAATAAGAAATCCCTACAACTCAATCAAGATATTCCAGGGATAAAGATAGAAGAAAGGTACATGGAAAATTAAACTCAAGAGTAAAAAATACAAAGTAGAAAAATGCATAAAAAGTTACAAAATACAGTAAGTGAAAAATGCATAAGTAGTTAAAGTAGAGAATAAAAAATAACAACAATATTTACAGTATGAAAAAATGAAAAAAAAATATCAGGTATTTTCGTAAATAAAAGGTGAAACTTGAAAATACAATGAACTGGAAATATTCAAACGTATGTAAAAAATTCATTTCCATGTATGAGAATAAAATTGTAAAAACTCATTATTAATTGTAACATTTTTTTTTTTTTTATTTAGGAGTACCAATGGGAAGAATACATACCGCATTGAAATCGTGTAGAGTCAACTTACATGAATGCAGAATCAGTGAAGAAGGTAGGTCTAAATTATTTACTGTGTAATAATCTAGCTTCTTGGTATGTCGACTGAAAGCCACTATGATATGTGGTAGGCTATCATAAATTGAGTTCTGATGATGAATTAATCGAACTAATATAATATTTTCGGCTTGTTTTCCCTGGTACTCGTGTATGGTGTTTACAGGAAATCCTCTGCTGGCTAGTATTTGCTTTTCGTTTTGCGTAAATACTAGGTAATGAGAATCAATAGAATGAGGCAAATTATTGACGTTTTTCAACGTATGCAGGTTCATTTCGTCGTATACTTGTGAAGTAGACAGCATTTCGTGTTGATAAAATTCTGATAATAATGCTGTGGTGGTAAGACTGCATCGAAATGAAATGTTCAAAAATTCTATTTCCGCAATTAAATACTCAGGAATGCAGGAAAAATGGATTGATGGTAATGGCGAACGATTAATATACTGTATTTGATGTCTGTCTCCTACTAAAATTACTTCTGAAGCTCGAGCTTTCTCTACTGCAAATATAATTTGGCCAAAGTGAATTAAGAAAGCTTCATCAATAAATATTCGGGAGTAGTGAGATGTATTTTGGCTCATCAAATAAGAATCAATAGTTCGGTAATTTCGTCGTAGAATAACTTCATCAATTGAAAATCCATTTTCCTCATTATAACGCCTGCGAAAATTCTCTGCACTGTCTTTCGTTGGGAATAAAACCAAATCACCAATGCTTCGGGTATTATCTAAGATGTAGGTAGTTTTACCGCAGCCTGGCACGCCTTGAACTAATTTGAAGCGAGGAATTAATAAATGTTGAAGATTGATATTTTTGCACGCAAAGAACAAATCATAATCGCTGAGAATTCGAGTATCTTGCGTAACTACCAGTTTATTAGAATTAATTTTGAACGAATGAGAATTAATATCTGAAAATTTAATTAAATTAATTCCATCACAGGCGTATTTGTAACTACTATGTCGAGGTGTTTGAGTAAATTTATTAGAATTGATGTCGTAGATTCCCAAGTCAAAGTTAGTTAGAGTTAATTTTTCTGAATTTTCGCAGCTAGAATGGATAATACTGGCATTCCATAGCGCTAAAATAGAATTTTGGTACCAAATGTTGATTTGCTCATTTGCGGCATAGAATAAATATGAATAAATATTTTCTTGTAAATCAGCCATTTCTGCAAAATTAATAGAAATAATAGAATAAATAGAAATAATAAATCAGGTTTCAACTAAAAGGTTGTACTCGTTGTAAATGAACAAATGACTAGAAAATAGAAATAATTTACATACTCTTCGAAATAATGAACAAAAAAAAAAAAATAAATCTCGTCACCGAGAAAAAATAAAAAGAAAAAATTGAAAAAATAATACTAGCTTTTGATTGGCTTGAAAATTGAACTATTTTTTTATGACGTAACCAGCGTTATCAATCACCGAACTGTATTTATCTATTTTAGAAAAAATGATAATTGCGAAAATGTCGATAGAATTAATAATACATGGTAATTAATACAAATCATTAACGTCGTTTTTCAGCTCTTCTAAAGCTCGGAGAGTTCGGTCGCTTGAGGTATGGTTTTCGTAGTCGCTTATCAGCTAGATATGGAATTAATCCCAGCAAGATTTCGAGATGGTAGCTCTGCGATAGTACTGGAAGATCGTTCTCGGCCGGATCCTGTCTATCGATGATCGTCTCAATCTCATGGAGGTAAATTATTCGTCGAGTGCTGCTTAACAATACAGCGGTGTACCGGAGCCAAGCGCGAAAATCTTTGCAGAGTTGAGTGTTCTCTTTGGTAATAATCGGTGGTAGTAAGATTATTTTCGATACGTGTGTATTCTTTATAAAACAAATCAGTTCCTTCGCGTTGTAACAGCATTTATTGAATGTTTCTTTCAGTAAATCATGGCAGCCTATAGATAGGATAATTCTTCTCGGAACTAGGATCTTGTGATGCTGGATGTTATGCATCAATCGCTTCGCTGAAATATTCGTACCAGACACCTTTGAATTGTCCCACATCTTTCTAACCCTTTTCTCTAATTGGACCGTAATCGCAATTTTCGTTGACCAATTTGTCTTCTAAATTATCCCATGTAATTGGGAGAAAAACATCTTGGTAGCTGCCATCAAAGCGACGAATTCTGATGATATTTTCGGCTTTATTTACATAGCGAAGCGGATAACAGTTGTCCAATGGGTACATTTTTCCAGGAATAAATTGAAATAATAGAAAAAATAGAAATAATAGCACAAATTAAAATTTTTCTTCTTAGATGAAATGATATTTACACAGTTCTGCAGCAATGAGTAATTTCGTACGAATCAATAGAATGAATAGAATAAATAGTGGTTAAATCAATATTTATTTGTATTGGGACATTCGTGAGCAAGAGATGTTAGCTGAAGCTGGTTGATAAATATAATGAACAGCTTTTGAAATGAAACTTGCGAGGTAGGTAGAAAACTAATCAGCATGTTAGGACCGAAGGGTCGGAGGGCATTTGCGACCAATCAGGAAGCTCGGATAACAACTCAACGAATTTCATTCGCTGCTCATGGTTGAGCAGGTTCAAAATCAAAGAATTAACGTGTTTAAAACGCCTTCTACCTGTCCGCGGCCCGTCTTCAGGTGCGTCAGTACCTTCGTCGTAATTGATATTTTCGCGCTTGCGCATATTATATCGCAAATTAGCTTGCTGTTGAATATTTTCGCGGGATTTTTCATCTGGAACTACCTGAGATAAAACAGCATCAAATTGCTTGGAATCATAATCATTATTTTTCTTACGAAACCGCTTGCGAATCTGAGTAAATTGATCTAATTTCTCTTCATCGTTCATTTCGCTAAATTTACGAGTTTTCTTCTTTGATGGAGCTTCTAGCTCTTTAATAAAGTTTTCCAGTAAATCTCGATGCTCAGCAAATTGCTTCATTCTTTTCTGTAAGGAACGGTCATCGTATTTTGAGCGCAATTTTGGTTCTTCGCGTAGCTGTTTAAGATGATGTAGGTTAAGGTAGGTCGTAATTTGACGTACGTTGATGAGCCTCTTATCACTCTTATCAGCAACTTTTTGAACTTCGTAACAATTTTTCCCCGCGTGAGCCACCACTACATATGGCCCAAACCTTTTTGGAAAAAGTTTAGCTGAAGCTCCTTTATCTGCCGATGACAGTCTGTGATTGGTTATCATGATAAGTTCACCTGGCTTAAATATTCGCGGGTCACCAAAACGCTTATTATGTTTCTGCTCCCGGGATTGAAAATCTAGCTCACGCTGCTCCTTGATATATCTGATAAGAGCTTGATGATTCGTAAGTTTATCAGCTGCTGCGATGTCAAATTCAGTAGTATATACAGCTTTACGAGCGAGTCTATCAGCGGTGAAGTTGCCAAAATCAGTCTCTCGCGCATAAACATGAGTAAGTTCGAATAAGTCAAATTGAGATTTCAGCTGAATGATTTCTTTAAATATTTCTTGATGATGAACTGGCTTCTTTGCAGAGTTTTTCCAGTCGTTATCAGTCCATTTAGAAAAAGTATCATTTACAGCTGATGTTAGATATCGGGAATCAGAAATTATATGTAATCGAGTAATTCCTTGCTTAATAGCAATTTTCATTGCGGTAAGTAGAGCAATAGCCTCAGCTAAGTTATTAGTCGGTGTATAATTTTCGTGCTTGATTCTTTCGGAAACATTTTGTTTACCCTCAGGATGCCAGCAGATGCCAATTCCAGCGATTGCGTCGTCTGAACCGTTATTAGCGCATGCGCCATCGATCGATACCCAAACAACGTTATCAACAGAAGTGTAAACATTGTTGAGTAGGTCAAGTTTCGAGTTCATTAAATCTTCGCTGGTGATAGATGGTAAATCTTGACGTTCTTTCTTCTCCAGTAATTTGCGTAAATGATATTTGGCATTGAATGTTACTCTTCCAGTAGGAAGATCAGTTTCAAATTCTGCAATTTGCCATACTTCATCTGGAGGAATGTTGACATCGTTCGGCGTATTATTAATTTCTTCTTCAATTTCCTTGACGTAAGTATTCCATCCATGGTGTGAATACGCACCATCTGCATTAACATTCATTTTAATCCGCAAACGATCTCCAATAATGCGCATAGTTCTCTCAACCAGATTTGATTGAGGATTGTGCGCTGTTGAGTGTCCAATCGCTATCTTATATTTCTTCAATAATTTACGCCAAATCTTGTTGGTAAATTGAGTAGCGTTATCTGTAATTATTTTACGAATTTTATACTTTTTAGAATGAATTTCTTTAATTACAGCTTCCATAGCGTTGGCAACAGTTTGCTGGAGAATATCTTGAAGTGGTGATAACCAAACTTTTCCAGAGAAAACATCCTTCGATACCAAGAGATATTTCGGCTGATTGGAATAATTTGAAATCGGTCCAAGAATGTCTACAGAGATCACATCAGCAAGTCCGTATGAATTAGTATATCCAAATTCGAGTGGTTTCTTTTCTGAATAAGTTTTATTTGCTTTGCAGTGCAAACACTCGCTGGTGATAAAACGAATAAAATGCTTCGCATTGGATGAGTAGTACATACGACGGAAAATAGCTTCAAGCTTGTTAGCTCCAACGTGGCCGTAAGTCTCATGAAGAAATAGAATCATGTCTTTGAAGATTTCGTCGGGCAGCACTGGAACACGGCTCTCATCTGGGTAATTGAAAATTAATGTTTCTTTGTTATCAATCACTTCAATTGAATAACGTTTAGCTAGGTTATTTTTAATTTGTACTCCTCTCGCATCTAAAAATTCATCTGGTGTTTTTAATCGACGAAAAATATCTGCGCATTTTGGATCACGTTTCTGAAATAAACTGAGACGATTGAGATAATCCAATAAATGAGAACGAATACGCAGTGAGAGGTCATTTTCTTCGGTAATGAAATTGGAACAATTCGCACTGTTAATAGTTAGTTCGGGAGCCTGCATTCCGAACCATTTCTTGTGTCTTCTTCGTAGGTCGTAAATCAAATTGTAGCAGTTAAATAACGTAATCCATCCAGCGGCTTTTCTGTGAACCTCTGCGATGGTCTCAAATTTATGTACAATTGAAAGTAAATCGCTACGAACATGAATTGTTCTGCCATGGAGCCATAGTTGTAGTTTTTTGATGCTTTTGGCTAAGGTATACATTTCTCGTTCAATTAAAGTGTACTTCTTTTGATGCGGCTTAAAACTATGGCTGGTAAATAGAATAATTTCGTCTTGTCCTTCGTAGTTTTGATACAAAACAGCATTCATAGCATCATTAGATGTGTATGTATCTAGGTACAGGTCTATCTTGTCTCGAGCTGGAACTAATTCGAAGTCTTTCGTATATTCTTGCTTCAATTTCTCGATAGCTGCATCTTGCCTTGGTCCCCATTCGAAGGGTACATTATCGCAAGTTAACTCGTACAAAGGTGCAATAATTTGTTGATATTGAGGAATAAATCTTCGATATAATCCGGTCAAGCCAATCAGCTCGAGAATCTCGATTTTATTCTTGAGAACAAATTGACCGCGTTTCGTGTGTTTTGCGATGTAATCGTTAAATTTATCAATTTTACATGACTGCTTTGAAATTCTGCCAGGGCTAAGATCGAATCCTAAATGCTCAGTTTTTCCTTTGAAAAATGTAGTCTTTTTCGCATTTAAACGTAGATTGTTGATTCGTAGAATAGTAAGAACTTCCACCAATAATTCCAGCATGTATTCGAATGTTGCAGAACGAAGAAGAATATCGTCGACGTATTTGGTGATTCCAGCTTTATCCGGGATGATATCGTTGACCATATTTACAAACAGCGCTGATGAAACTTTCAAGCCATATGGCAAACGAATAAATTGATAAACGCGTCCATCGACTTGAAATGCACAATACTTGCGTGAAAATTCATCCATGACCAACTGCCAAAATCCTGATACGAAATCGAGCGTACAAAACAGCTTTGCTTCAGCATCTTGAGTAATAATCCTGTCAAGTAAACCAGCTTCATTGTAATTCTCTGCTAATATTGGATTTAAATCCACAGGATTCAAGCAAACGCGGATTTCCCCGCTTTTCTTGACGTTGATTACAATGGGGTTTACATAAGTTGAATCTGAAGGTTCAATGACATTTGTTGCCATCATTACTTGAAGTTCCTTACGTAAGTCATTCATTAATTTCTTTGATGGATTATACTTAGCTCCTCTGTATCGAATATCTTTAGTTGGAATGTTGAATTTTAATCGAACTCTTTTCCCGGTATATTTTCCAGGAAACTTTGAAAATATGTCACGAAATTCGCTCAAAACATCGAAAGCTCGTTCAGCTTGAGAAACAGTAATTCTTCCAGCAGTAACAGCATCTTGAAGGTCAGCTTCCAGTCGTTCGATAAATATATCTGGACCGTCGTCTATAACTCCATCAAGTAATCGGTGATAATTGTTAAACATATCTGTTCGTCGTAAAATGTTGTTCATTTCTAATCTGTATTCATCTTTCAGTTTCCCGCCGAAAATATTCAGCTTACCTTCGTATTGCTCAGGCGTCAAAAAGTCTACCACTTCAGTATGTACTTTTGTAGATGGCCGGCAGAGTGCTTTTCGGCGCTTGATTCTCGGTTCAATTCCAAGATACTCCATCGACTGGGTTCCAATTAAAAATACATGATTACAGCCTTTCAGCACATAAAAAGGTATTTTCAGTGCGTGTTTTCCAAAGTATAATGTCGGTACAATAATGTATCTTGCTGTTTCAGCTTCTTTTGAATCAGCTAACATACAAACAGCTGGATTCTCTAGTTTGATAAAATCCAATTCATCGGAATGGTGTCGAATTAGGTGTAAAGCTGTTTCCTCTGACATTATATTTGGCACTGCCCCAGAGTCAAGCTGGGCTGGATAACAGGAATTTCCAAGTCGTAGTGGAATTACGCAGGTAATGGTGTCATTTCTTTCGTGTAATAATTGCGATTTTAAATTATCGTTCATTTCGGAGACTTTTATCGGTACTTTCGTAAAAGATGATGATTTCAAGGCGTTTTGTTCTTCTTGATTGACAGATATGCGATTAACCATATTGACTGAATATGCTGGAAAATAACGATACTCGGGAGAAGAAGACTGGGATTCTTCGTCTTCAGCCTGCTCATCTTCCTGCGCTGAATCGTGCTGGACATTTGTTTCGGGAGCATTTGCGTCGGGCATACCGGAAATGTCATGCGAGTTATCTGTTGTCTCGGTGAGAGTGTCTGATGTATCGCTGGCAGATTGATTTAAGGTATGCCCCATTTCAGCTGCAGCTTCTTTATTAGGACAGTCTAATATTTCTTGAATTAATTTTAATGAATTCGCTGTCATATGTTGTAGTGAGCCATCTGGTCGAGCAACAAATCGAGCATTCGTGTCATCTTCGGTAGTCAAATCAGTAATGGTTACAGGATCACGTGAATCCATGAAGCGCTTGGTTGGATCGCAGAAAGTCTCAAGAAACTCAAGAATTCTTTCTCGTCCGGTAATTCCAAGGTTGTAATAATCGCTTTTGTCGTTTAAATAGAAACAATTTTTATCAGGAATCACATTGTCATTTTCATCGCAGGCTACGGTATACTTGGTTCCAACGAGTATATTTTCCACAACTTCAGCGAAGAATATTGATGGATACAGCGAATAGCGTACGTTGCGAGTTGAACAGACATCTAGAAGGATATGACGAAAATCGAGCCATCTCTTGAATGAAGTTGTTGGTTCATCTCCAGCTTTCGGACGAACTGGAGGAAATATTACGAGTATGTCTTTAAATTGTTTATTTACTAACAGTCGAATTATTCTATCGAAATAATTCTGAACGTATTTCATATCGATTGATGAATTATTCAGCTCAAAATCGCCCATCGAAATTAATACATGTTGTTTGGTGAATGAAGCGTTTTCAATTTCATGAGCTAATTCTTTCAATAAAATGACCTCTTTTAAATAAGGTTTTTTATCGAAGTCTAGTTCTGGCATTCCATATTTGATATAATAAGCCAGACCATCACCAATAATTTCGTAGTCATCGAGTGCTGATGGAATTCGATCGAAAGTAATAGAATTAATAGAATTAATTACAACTCCTCGTCCCCCGCTTGGCTCGCAGGGGACCTCCTCAAGTTTTTTGGCTTGACAACTTCAACTTCAGAGTCTTCGCCGTCAGAGCTTGAGTCAGTATCTCGCTCCTGATGATTTTCTTCTTCTTCTTCCTGATTGTCCATTAATGACTGATAAATATAGGTGCACTTTTCCAAATCTTCGGCAGTGATACCTAAGGAATTCAAATATTTGGTTGGAAAACGGAATGAAGGTTTCTTCGGTGGTTGTTTAGGGTCTTTGGATGCCCCAGCGCCGGTGTTGGTACCACTGGTACTTGGTATAGCGTCGTTAGCTTTCGGGGCATTTTTCCCTTATTTCCAAGTTTATTGAACAAATTTTTGATCGCACGTCGATCAGTATTTCGGTTCGGAGTGGACATATATGGCGGTACCCAAAATTTAGTATAAGGAGGAATGGTTTGATCGTTAACTTCAGCGTTGGCATTAACGTATTCTTCATGTCGACGCATAACTTGCAGTTTTTTCTTGAATCTGATGCGGTCTTCTTTGCATTCGGTGAATTCAAATCTCAAATCCTTCGGTACTTTTAGATAGACAGTGTCCAGCAGCATTGCATCAGTAATATCGGAGTCAGCCAATACATTGAACCACTTGAGTAAAATTCCAGCTATTTTCTTCGATGATTTCTGATTAAACTGCATCTTGAGAAAGTGACTTCTGGCATTATTTTGTTCAACGCCATCCCAAACTTTCTGTACAAATCCATCACGATATTTGAGATATGGTAATTTTGGATTAACGTGCTCCTTATACGCCTTGGCTTCATCGCTTTGAATAATTTGCGCAAATAAATTACGATACTGAAATTCGCTAGCGCGCTGTTCTCGCATAAAATGTTCGAATTTCTCAATGAAGCTCATTACTTCATATTTGTTGGTATTATCGTAATAAATATCAGCTTCGCGTAGATGTTTAGCTTTAAGATTCATTTTTCCTTCGAGGAATTCTAAATCATACCGCAATGTACGTTGACGAGGTTTAACTCCAGTGTCTTTTGTTTTAGATTTATTTCTTCGAGCAAATACACCGGATTCATTGAATGGATTAATATTTCCACCGCCATCGTCATCGTCATCGTCGCTGCTGTCATCATTGTTTCTTCGCGAACTGGAATCATGTCCACCACTAGAACCCCCAGGATCAGAACGGCGATCGTTATTTCGAGTAGTAGTAGATACTTCGTTACCGATTGGTAAAATATCAGGATCTCTGGACGGGTACTTACCGTGCACATTATAATAGAATAAATCATCGACAGAATAAGTAAGTTCAGTTGTTGTATCTTGAATCATATCGGTTTTTCTGTCAATTCTTACGGTATCTTTCTTTAAAGATTCAAACATCTTGTCGTACATTCCAAATTTACGCGAGGCTTTTCCCAATTCTTCAGTCAAATATTTCTCCAGATTTTTATGATCTGATGAGCGTTGTTCTTGAAAAGTAAAATACACATCTTTGAGATCTCCTCTCGTGGTCGAAATTCCAACTTCAAGACCTTTGATGCGATCCTTAACCGCAGATGTTCGAGCAGCCCATCCGGTATTTTCTCTCTTGATCCAGTCTATGATTCCTTGAGCGTGAGCCAAAGATACAGCTTGATCATTTTCCGGTAGTACATACTCAGCTACCTCAACAGCAGGATAAGGTGCCTCAGGATTAAAATCATCAAAACAATATACTCGGCCAGCATCTTGATCGACGTCATTATTTTCATTTTCATTTGCCCCAGCCTCAGCATCAGTATTCACCGCGACGTTACGAGTTCTAGGTCTTCCTTCACCGTTGTCAATTTCTTCCTCAGCGTTAGGATCAGCTTGAGGGATTCTTCGAATAACTGCTGGAGGGGGGACCTGTAAATTTATTTCTGGAACGTCTCCAAACATGTCAATCCAATGATAAGTTTCTTGAAGTTCTTCGAATTCATTTTGGGTAGCGTCGGGATCGTTGTCGTCTTCGACAACAGTTGACAAATTAACACGTGTGGGCTGGGTTTCCACTGTTCTTCTTGGAGTGGAAGTCGAGGGCTCGAGTATAGTTCCGTCTGGAAGAGTGTATCGAACTTTCTTCTTTCCGCCTTCAGTAGAAATAATTGGACTAGCAATCACTGATTGCTGCTCAGGAGTAACCTTCTTTTTTGAAGCGTAAAATCTCTGGGTTTCGGTAATAAATCTCGACGTTGCTCCTCGCTCAGAACTTTGAGTCGGATGTCCGAGTTCTGCATTTCTTCGAGCAGTAGCGCGAGTCCATGGCTGACGCGTTGGCTGCGCTTGAGGTTTTGGACGAGTCGAGGTTTTTCTTGATTTTCCATTAGAGGTACGCTCTGGATCGCCGTTGCTCATCTTTTCGAATTAGTACTTGCGTAAATTGCTGGAGTAGTGTAATTTATTGAATAAATTAATCGTCGAAGTTATTCCTGTTGTTACGTACGATAAAATATAGAATTAATTGAATCTTTATTAGAATGAAAAAATTAAACAGATGTTGTCGTATAATGTTTCAGGAATACTTACGTAGCTGAAAAGCGAGCTGATTAATTTCTCGAAGAGTTCAGATAAATACAGTACTCCTAATATTACAGCAAGTAGAAAAAATACAATTTGGCAAGGTAAGCGCAAATGTGTCCAGAGAAGTATCCACATCAATAGAATAAATAGAATTAATATTTTATTTATTTTCCAGTTTCGAAGGCGCTGATTGGTAACGTAGAAATAATAACTCAATAATACTCGCCGCGTCGTATTTAGTAACTAATAATTAAACAGGTATCGAAATAATATCCCAATTCTGGAAAAACAAGAATATTCGTAGGAATATTTTCCCCAAGTTCGCAATGATAGAATTAATAGAATTAATTACGTGGATTAATTAGAAATAATTACGCAAATAACTGCGGTCGAATTAATATTCAGGAACTGTAGTGTATTTGAGTTCCGTAAAACTTGTTCCAAAATATTGAAGAATTTCAAAGTCTTGAAATAGAATCAATATTTGAATGAATAGAACAAATAGAGAGCAGTAGACAGCTTGATGTGAACAGGTCAAGAGTCAATAGAATAATGAAGCTTCTGTTCTCTTACTGCTTGGGTATCGACCTACTAATCATACCGCGAGGGGGGTGTGTCGTCGTATTTCCAGGAGTAGGGATGGTTAATCGCGAGTATTGCACAATATATCGCCGCTGGCGTTAAAATATTTCGTTGATAGCGTTTAAATACTCGACCGTGCCGATGTTATCTCGTTGATAAATTCTGGATCTTTCTGTACTGAATAAATTTGTAAGAAACTTCGCGAAAGAAGATAACGATGCTATCAGCGGCGCTAACCAGCATCAAGTACCTGCTATCCATCCGTAAACGATAGGGCTCGCAAAATATTTGAATGATGCTGATAAGGAAGCTGCAAAACTACCTAAATATAGAACAAATATCTAACGGTGCTCGCGTAATCGCGAAGGGTAGACAATGGACTAGTATTTTTATCTTGATATAGGTATTTGTGGATTTTCCCAGCTGCCGATTATTGTGTAATTTTTCAGCAACGAAATAATCAATTGAGATAACGATTGATGTTGAATGTGTCGAGTGTACGAGATAAGGATCGTGTAAATACCCGCGGCTATTGTATTACGTTAAAAATACTTCCGTTATCTTGTTTAAGCGCCAGCTTTGGTCAGGTTCGCGTGTATTTTAATCGGACGTGTCTAAGAATAGAAATAATATGAGAATGGGAAAAAACCCAGTGCAACTTTTGTCACACTTTCAAACCTGTCGAATTCTTGTTCAAGGTCATTTTAGGTTCGTGGAAAATCCCATAACGAGTGTAAAAAGAAGCGATTTTCGTTCCATGGAAATAAATAGAACAAATAATCGTCATTTTGCCGTCATAATTTCTTCCATAAACGAACGAATAAATACGCGATTTCTGGTACTTTCCAGTGTTGTGATTGGATGAACGGTTAGAATAATCATCCAATGAGATTCGCTGGTAGTAAATTACGCATTTTGGACGTAATTTTGCGAATTATTTTCGCTCATAAATGCCATAAACATACTCTCGTACCATGTAGAGTAGAATCAATAAGTGAACGAATAGAATGAATTTTAATTTAAATAGAAATAATACGTAATCGAGTGAAAAATGTACTTTTAACTGCTACATGACGAAAAAACACGTTCGGATGCGTTTTTCGACCATATACTTCGAGGTAATTTGTGGGTATGTTGCCCCAGGGGGTGTAAAAGGTCCACAGGGGGCTGGAATACGAACAAATACTCGTTTTTTCTGCAGTAAAAGGGCGATTACGTGTGTAAATGCGAAGATTTGCGAATTAATTGATATTTTCGAGTTGGTAAAATTACGGTGATGGGTAGTAAATCCGAGCTCGTGAATATTTCACCACCATAAACGTTCGTTGAAAGTGAATTAATATTCCATCCGTGGGTACTTTTATGGAATTAATAGAATCAATAGAATTCATAGAATTAATGAATTTTCACCTTCAATCTTCGTGATAGAATCAATAGATATTTTCGCAAATCTTGATGTTGTTTGGCATGAATTTTAGAATCAATCGCTGACTTATGGAATTTTTTCCATTGGCGGGGTTAACAAAAATACATGGATGTAATAATTACGAAAAATTCTGATTCCCTCTGCAACTTTCTCTGTAATCCTGATTCGTCTGCGCAAACGAATCAAACACCCAAATAATAGGAGAAGTAATCAGTTTTTTGGTAAAATACTGCATCATACTGGAGCTAAGATTTTCCTAACAGAAATATCTTGCTATGAGGAAATAATTTGAATTAATGAGAACTAATAGAATTAATAGAACTAGTAGAATCAATAATGCTGATTATTTCCACACCTATGGGCTGGTACACCCATAGGAATTTATCTTGAATTAATATTTAAGTAAATATCTTCGTTCCCCACCAGGGATGCCAAAATGTAGGGGGAGATTATGCAGATCTGGGGTGCTAGTTACTTCGATCCTTAGCTTCTAGGAAAGGATTCACGAAAGTAACGAATCTCTCTACATGAACAGGACCCTCTGAGTACCATTGGTTCAGTCCGAGAACCTCACGGGGGCCCAACCCTAGATATCGGTTGGGGTTTGAGCCAGAATAAATAAAACTCGTAAATTGGGAATTTACTCCTTGTTATTTCCTCTGGGTGAGTGACCAAGCCACCAATATCATCATAGGACGAATTTGAGTGTTGGGAAACGAATATTAATTACGTAAATAAGAACACAGATCTTCTTCAAGTACATCTAATTATCTCAAATTACGAGAAAAGAACAACATGAAGTTGATATCTCTTGAGAGTAATTATTGGAGAAGGAAAGGGAGGTTGAGAATTACTACAAATTCGTAGCCTATTCTCGGATTGGTATTTTTTGGATAAAAAATTGGTAAAGAAAAGATAAATACCTGGGATTGTGTTGAGTTGGGAAGACAATATAATTAATTCCAACCATACTAGGAATTAATTAAAAATTGCTTGTTGTATGGTGATACACTTCCGGAAGTTCCAATACACCTGACTTTATAGAATTAATAATTATAGGGAGTATCACAAGTCAGTGTGAAAAGATTCCCTATCCAATTAAATTGGACACGTAAATAAGAGGCACTTCCGTAAATAGTGACCCCTGAGCTCCACGTACTTGGCTAGTTTCATCCACTGCGTTATAGAACGAATAGAATTAGTAGAATGAATATTCTGACCCCCGAATCCACACTGGTAGCCCCCTAAGCCTCGGAGAGTCTAGGAGAGCTGACCAGGCAGTTCGGCAGTACATTGGATACTGACTGTACAGTGGAACTAGCAACTATGAGCTAAGGGTAAAAATGAGTCTGGACCAAGCAGCAGAGGCAGCGGATGCGCGCGTTTCTGGGCTATGATTGGTTAAATATTGTGTCATGAGATCGCGGAAATACCCATGTAATGATGGTATCCGCGAGCTGAATATTCGCGTCAGGTTGGGCAATATAGTAAATGTTTTTTCTCCCAGTTAGGTAGCAGAAAAAGCTGTTTTTTCTCCCTCTACAAATGCCCCGATTTAGGTGACAGATGAACAAGGGAGAAATATGGTACGTAAATCAATAAGAAGCGGGAGAACAGAATCAATAGAATCAATAATCTTCATATTCAGCATCAGTAATCTGCATGCCCAACCTATCAGCTAATCAATAGAATTAATAGAATCAATGATGATCATCCGCGCCCACTGCCCCGAATTATGTAGTATATTTACGTGCTTGTGAAGTGTGTACCGGAAGTAATAGAATTAATAAGAAATCCCTACAACTCAATCAAGATATTCCAGGGATAAAGATAGAAGAAAGGTACATGGAAAATTAAACTCAAGAGTAAAAAATACAAAGTAGAAAAATGCATAAAAAGTTACAAAATACAGTAAGTGAAAAATGCATAAGTAGTTAAAGTAGAGAATAAAAAATAACAACAATATTTACAGTATGAAAAAATGAAAAAAAAATATCAGGTATTTTCGTAAATAAAAGGTGAAACTTGAAAATACAATGAACTGGAAATATTCAAACGTATGTAAAAAATTCATTTCCATGTATGAGAATAAAATTGTAAAAACTCATTATTAATTGTAACATTTTTTTTTTTTTTATTTAGGAGTACCAATGGGAAGAATACATACCGCATTGAAATCGTGTAGAGTCAACTTACATGAATGCAGAATCAGTGAAGAAGGTAGGTCTAAATTATTTACTGTGTAATAATCTAGCTTCTTGGTATGTCGACTGAAAGCCACTATGATATGTGGTAGGCTATCATAAATTGAGTTCTGATGATGAATTAATCGAACTAATATAATATTTTCGGCTTGTTTTCCCTGGTACTCGTGTATGGTGTTTACAGGAAATCCTCTGCTGGCTAGTATTTGCTTTTCGTTTTGCGTAAATACTAGGTAATGAGAATCAATAGAATGAGGCAAATTATTGACGTTTTTCAACGTATGCAGGTTCATTTCGTCGTATACTTGTGAAGTAGACAGCATTTCGTGTTGATAAAATTCTGATAATAATGCTGTGGTGGTAAGACTGCATCGAAATGAAATGTTCAAAAATTCTATTTCCGCAATTAAATACTCAGGAATGCAGGAAAAATGGATTGATGGTAATGGCGAACGATTAATATACTGTATTTGATGTCTGTCTCCTACTAAAATTACTTCTGAAGCTCGAGCTTTCTCTACTGCAAATATAATTTGGCCAAAGTGAATTAAGAAAGCTTCATCAATAAATATTCGGGAGTAGTGAGATGTATTTTGGCTCATCAAATAAGAATCAATAGTTCGGTAATTTCGTCGTAGAATAACTTCATCAATTGAAAATCCATTTTCCTCATTATAACGCCTGCGAAAATTCTCTGCACTGTCTTTCGTTGGGAATAAAACCAAATCACCAATGCTTCGGGTATTATCTAAGATGTAGGTAGTTTTACCGCAGCCTGGCACGCCTTGAACTAATTTGAAGCGAGGAATTAATAAATGTTGAAGATTGATATTTTTGCACGCAAAGAACAAATCATAATCGCTGAGAATTCGAGTATCTTGCGTAACTACCAGTTTATTAGAATTAATTTTGAACGAATGAGAATTAATATCTGAAAATTTAATTAAATTAATTCCATCACAGGCGTATTTGTAACTACTATGTCGAGGTGTTTGAGTAAATTTATTAGAATTGATGTCGTAGATTCCCAAGTCAAAGTTAGTTAGAGTTAATTTTTCTGAATTTTCGCAGCTAGAATGGATAATACTGGCATTCCATAGCGCTAAAATAGAATTTTGGTACCAAATGTTGATTTGCTCATTTGCGGCATAGAATAAATATGAATAAATATTTTCTTGTAAATCAGCCATTTCTGCAAAATTAATAGAAATAATAGAATAAATAGAAATAATAAATCAGGTTTCAACTAAAAGGTTGTACTCGTTGTAAATGAACAAATGACTAGAAAATAGAAATAATTTACATACTCTTCGAAATAATGAACAAAAAAAAAAAAATAAATCTCGTCACCGAGAAAAAATAAAAAGAAAAAATTGAAAAAATAATACTAGCTTTTGATTGGCTTGAAAATTGAACTATTTTTTTATGACGTAACCAGCGTTATCAATCACCGAACTGTATTTATCTATTTTAGAAAAAATGATAATTGCGAAAATGTCGATAGAATTAATAATACATGGTAATTAATACAAATCATTAACGTCGTTTTTCAGCTCTTCTAAAGCTCGGAGAGTTCGGTCGCTTGAGGTATGGTTTTCGTAGTCGCTTATCAGCTAGATATGGAATTAATCCCAGCAAGATTTCGAGATGGTAGCTCTGCGATAGTACTGGAAGATCGTTCTCGGCCGGATCCTGTCTATCGATGATCGTCTCAATCTCATGGAGGTAAATTATTCGTCGAGTGCTGCTTAACAATACAGCGGTGTACCGGAGCCAAGCGCGAAAATCTTTGCAGAGTTGAGTGTTCTCTTTGGTAATAATCGGTGGTAGTAAGATTATTTTCGATACGTGTGTATTCTTTATAAAACAAATCAGTTCCTTCGCGTTGTAACAGCATTTATTGAATGTTTCTTTCAGTAAATCATGGCAGCCTATAGATAGGATAATTCTTCTCGGAACTAGGATCTTGTGATGCTGGATGTTATGCATCAATCGCTTCGCTGAAATATTCGTACCAGACACCTTTGAATTGTCCCACATCTTTCTAACCCTTTTCTCTAATTGGACCGTAATCGCAATTTTCGTTGACCAATTTGTCTTCTAAATTATCCCATGTAATTGGGAGAAAAACATCTTGGTAGCTGCCATCAAAGCGACGAATTCTGATGATATTTTCGGCTTTATTTACATAGCGAAGCGGATAACAGTTGTCCAATGGGTACATTTTTCCAGGAATAAATTGAAATAATAGAAAAAATAGAAATAATAGCACAAATTAAAATTTTTCTTCTTAGATGAAATGATATTTACACAGTTCTGCAGCAATGAGTAATTTCGTACGAATCAATAGAATGAATAGAATAAATAGTGGTTAAATCAATATTTATTTGTATTGGGACATTCGTGAGCAAGAGATGTTAGCTGAAGCTGGTTGATAAATATAATGAACAGCTTTTGAAATGAAACTTGCGAGGTAGGTAGAAAACTAATCAGCATGTTAGGACCGAAGGGTCGGAGGGCATTTGCGACCAATCAGGAAGCTCGGATAACAACTCAACGAATTTCATTCGCTGCTCATGGTTGAGCAGGTTCAAAATCAAAGAATTAACGTGTTTAAAACGCCTTCTACCTGTCCGCGGCCCGTCTTCAGGTGCGTCAGTACCTTCGTCGTAATTGATATTTTCGCGCTTGCGCATATTATATCGCAAATTAGCTTGCTGTTGAATATTTTCGCGGGATTTTTCATCTGGAACTACCTGAGATAAAACAGCATCAAATTGCTTGGAATCATAATCATTATTTTTCTTACGAAACCGCTTGCGAATCTGAGTAAATTGATCTAATTTCTCTTCATCGTTCATTTCGCTAAATTTACGAGTTTTCTTCTTTGATGGAGCTTCTAGCTCTTTAATAAAGTTTTCCAGTAAATCTCGATGCTCAGCAAATAGAGCGGGCAAATAGCGGTTTTAAAAAGGAAAAAATTGGCACATCAATTTTTTCTTCGGGAATGTGTTCGGATGGACCCTCTGAACCACCAAAAAAAAGCCGACTCTCCTATCCCTGGAGGAAAATTTTTTAGGGGGCTGAAACCGGTTCCGATTCACGTTTTTTGCGTTTTACTCCGTAAATATTAGGTTTTTGAGAAAAACTACCATGACGAAAAATGTTCCCCTTTCAATTCTCGACAATTTGATGCTACGCTCGATATCCATTGCTCAAGGGGGGTGTCCAAAAAAAGGGGTGAAAAGAGTAGGTGTTTCAAAAAAGGTCAGTCCAATAAATTAATCAAAATTACCACTTAAAATCATTCGTTTTGGCTCAAATTTTTTTTACAAAGTCTACTCACCCAACTACTAATCAAACTATCGTTGGTTTGTCTTCAACCCTCCTCGGGGGTTCGTGAGGGTTGCTTGATTTTTCAAGTAACACACTACTGAATCATATATTTGAAAAACAAATCTGGACGTGCGATATATCGAATAGTATGTTTTCGAGGTCGCTGAATACGAATATGAACTCATTTTTTGCATACAACCCCTCAAAGCCCCTCTGTGCCCCAAAATGGGGGTCAAAATTTTGAAAAATCGTGAAAAGTCGAGTGATATATCGAATGGTACGTTTTCGAGGTCGCCGAGTGCGAATATGAACTTATTTTTAGGGTCCCACCCCCCAATGTCCCTCTGTGCCCCAAAATGAGGGTGAAAATTTTGAAAAATCGTGAAAAGTCGAGTAATATATCGAATTGCATGTTTTAAAAGTCGCTGAGCACGAATATGACCTTATTTTTTGGGCCCAACCCCGCACAGCTCCCAACTGCTCCCAAAAAATACAAAAATTTTGAAAAAATGTGAAAAGTCGAGTGACATATTGAATGGTGTGTTTTCGAAATCACTTTTTTCCTGCTCTACTTACGATCCCTCAAAATCCCCTTACGCCCACTAAATAGGATAAAATTTCGAAAAGTCACCAAAACGCCCCCCAAATAGGATAAAATTTCGAAACGTCACCAAAAAACGTGTAATACGTCGAATAGTATGTTTTCAAGATCGCTGAATACGACTACAGACTCATTTTTATTATTTCACTCATTTTACTATTCGAACGTCTTATACTAACGCCACAAAATTATCCTCAATGTCTTTAGTAGGTAAAATGTCAATCTTCTTGTCTATCTCAGTGTTTTCATTTCGATTGTTTTCCTGTAAAGTTTTCGATTTCATTTTTTACAGTAGACTCCCAATTATCCGACTTTCAGGTTATCCGACTCACTTTTCGCATTATCCGACCCACCAAGGTCGGATAATCCAAAAAACATCTAATTTTTGATTTTGGAGTGTAAATAATGATGCAGGATTCAGCATTTTGTATTCTAACAGTGTTATTTTCCTTGAAATCGATCCAACTTATCTCAAAAAATTATAATTTGAGTCAGTATTTCATTGCCTTATGTACAAAAGTACGTTATTTTTGTTTATTAGATATTTTTTCGATTCTTTGTTCCTGTTTTGAGCCAAAACTTGATTTTCTGAATGAAAGCTTGTCGTCACAAGCTTATGCACTTCATTTTTACGCTTAAAACATCAATTTTGGATTATCCGACTTTTTTGATATCCGACCCACCTTACACCCCCGATTAGGTCGGATAATCGGGAGTCTACTGTATTGGCTACCAATCGAAAACAAAATGAAATCATTTTTTTTTTATGTAAGAAAACATCGAAAATTAGTAGTTCGTAGTTCGTGTTTTTTAAAAAAAAACATGCCATTCGATATATCAGTCGACTTTTCACGAGTTATCAAAATTTTGACCTTAATTTTGAGGCACAGAGGGGCTTTGCGGGGCTGTAGGCAAAAAATAAGTTCATATTCGTACTCAGCGATTTCGAAAACATACCATTCAATATGTCACTCGACTTTTCACATTTTTTCAAAATTTTGGTATTTTTTGGGGGCAGTTGGGAGCTGTGCGGGGTTGGGCCCAAAAAATAAGGTCATATTCGTGCTCAGCGACTTTTAAAACATGCAATTCGATATATCACTCGACTTTTCACGATTTTTCAAAATTTTCACCCTCATTTTGGGGCACAGAGGGACATTGGGGGGTGGGACCCTAAAAATAAGTTCATATTCGCACTCGGCGACCTCGAAAACGTACCATTCGATATATCACTCGACTTTTCACGATTTTTCAAAATTTTGACCCCCATTTTGGGGCACAGAGGGGCTTTGAGGGGTTGTATGCAAAAAATGAGTTCATATTCGTATTCAGCGACCTCGAAAACATACTATTCGATATATCGCACGTCCAGATTTGTTTTTCAAATATATGATTCAGTAGTGTGTTACTTGAAAAATCAAGCAACCCTCACGAACCCCCGAGGAGGGTTGAAGACAAACCAACGATAGTTTGATTAGTAGTTGGGTGAGTAGACTTTGTAAAAAAAATTTGAGCCAAAACGAATGATTTTAAGTGGTAATTTTGATTAATTTATTGGACTGACCTTTTTTGAAACACCTACTCTTTCCACCCCTTTTTTTGGACACCCCCCTTGAGCAATGGATATCGAGCGTAGCATCAAATTGTCGAGAATTGAAAGGGGAACATTTTTCGTCATGGTAGTTTTTCTCAAAAACCTAATATTTACGGAGTAAAACGCAAAAAACGTGAATCGGAACCGGTTTCAGCCCCCTAAAAAATTTTCCTCCAGGGATAGGAGAGTCGGCTTTTTTTTGGTGGTTCAGAGGGTCCATCCGAACACATTCCCGAAGAAAAAATTGATGTGCCAATTTTTTCCTTTTTGCCGCTGCTTTTTTACGTTATTTTCCCGCTCTAAAATTGCTTCATTCTTTTCTGTAAGGAACGGTCATCGTATTTTGAGCGCAATTTTGGTTCTTCGCGTAGCTGTTTAAGATGATGTAGGTTAAGGTAGGTCGTAATTTGACGTACGTTGATGAGCCTCTTATCACTCTTATCAGCAACTTTTTGAACTTCGTAACAATTTTTCCCCGCGTGAGCCACCACTACATATGGCCCAAACCTTTTTGGAAAAAGTTTAGCTGAAGCTCCTTTATCTGCCGATGACAGTCTGTGATTGGTTATCATGATAAGTTCACCTGGCTTAAATATTCGCGGGTCACCAAAACGCTTATTATGTTTCTGCTCCCGGGATTGAAAATCTAGCTCACGCTGCTCCTTGATATATCTGATAAGAGCTTGATGATTCGTAAGTTTATCAGCTGCTGCGATGTCAAATTCAGTAGTATATACAGCTTTACGAGCGAGTCTATCAGCGGTGAAGTTGCCAAAATCAGTCTCTCGCGCATAAACATGAGTAAGTTCGAATAAGTCAAATTGAGATTTCAGCTGAATGATTTCTTTAAATATTTCTTGATGATGAACTGGCTTCTTTGCAGAGTTTTTCCAGTCGTTATCAGTCCATTTAGAAAAAGTATCATTTACAGCTGATGTTAGATATCGGGAATCAGAAATTATATGTAATCGAGTAATTCCTTGCTTAATAGCAATTTTCATTGCGGTAAGTAGAGCAATAGCCTCAGCTAAGTTATTAGTCGGTGTATAATTTTCGTGCTTGATTCTTTCGGAAACATTTTGTTTACCCTCAGGATGCCAGCAGATGCCAATTCCAGCGATTGCGTCGTCTGAACCGTTATTAGCGCATGCGCCATCGATCGATACCCAAACAACGTTATCAACAGAAGTGTAAACATTGTTGAGTAGGTCAAGTTTCGAGTTCATTAAATCTTCGCTGGTGATAGATGGTAAATCTTGACGTTCTTTCTTCTCCAGTAATTTGCGTAAATGATATTTGGCATTGAATGTTACTCTTCCAGTAGGAAGATCAGTTTCAAATTCTGCAATTTGCCATACTTCATCTGGAGGAATGTTGACATCGTTCGGCGTATTATTAATTTCTTCTTCAATTTCCTTGACGTAAGTATTCCATCCATGGTGTGAATACGCACCATCTGCATTAACATTCATTTTAATCCGCAAACGATCTCCAATAATGCGCATAGTTCTCTCAACCAGATTTGATTGAGGATTGTGCGCTGTTGAGTGTCCAATCGCTATCTTATATTTCTTCAATAATTTACGCCAAATCTTGTTGGTAAATTGAGTAGCGTTATCTGTAATTATTTTACGAATTTTATACTTTTTAGAATGAATTTCTTTAATTACAGCTTCCATAGCGTTGGCAACAGTTTGCTGGAGAATATCTTGAAGTGGTGATAACCAAACTTTTCCAGAGAAAACATCCTTCGATACCAAGAGATATTTCGGCTGATTGGAATAATTTGAAATTGGTCCAAGAATGTCTACAGAGATCACATCAGCAAGTCCGTATGAATTAGTATATCCAAATTCGAGTGGTTTCTTTTCTGAATAAGTTTTATTTGCTTTGCAGTGCAAACACTCGCTGGTGATAAAACGAATAAAATGCTTCGCATTGGATGAGTAGTACATACGACGGAAAATAGCTTCAAGCTTGTTAGCTCCAACGTGGCCGTAAGTCTCATGAAGAAATAGAATCATGTCTTTGAAGATTTCGTCGGGCAGCACTGGAACACGGCTCTCATCTGGGTAATTGAAAATTAATGTTTCTTTGTTATCAATCACTTCAATTGAATAACGTTTAGCTAGGTTATTTTTAATTTGTACTCCTCTCGCATCTAAAAATTCATCTGGTGTTTTTAATCGACGAAAAATATCTGCGCATTTTGGATCACGTTTCTGAAATAAACTGAGACGATTGAGATAATCCAATAAATGAGAACGAATACGCAGTGAGAGGTCATTTTCTTCGGTAATGAAATTGGAACAATTCGCACTGTTAATAGTTAGTTCGGGAGCCTGCATTCCGAACCATTTCTTGTGTCTTCTTCGTAGGTCGTAAATCAAATTGTAGCAGTTAAATAACGTAATCCATCCAGCGGCTTTTCTGTGAACCTCTGCGATGGTCTCAAATTTATGTACAATTGAAAGTAAATCGCTACGAACATGAATTGTTCTGCCATGGAGCCATAGTTGTAGTTTTTTGATGCTTTTGGCTAAGGTATACATTTCTCGTTCAATTAAAGTGTACTTCTTTTGATGCGGCTTAAAACTATGGCTGGTAAATAGAATAATTTCGTCTTGTCCTTCGTAGTTTTGATACAAAACAGCATTCATAGCATCATTAGATGTGTATGTATCTAGGTACAGGTCTATCTTGTCTCGAGCTGGAACTAATTCGAAGTCTTTCGTATATTCTTGCTTCAATTTCTCGATAGCTGCATCTTGCCTTGGTCCCCATTCGAAGGGTACATTATCGCAAGTTAACTCGTACAAAGGTGCAATAATTTGTTGATATTGAGGAATAAATCTTCGATATAATCCGGTCAAGCCAATCAGCTCGAGAATCTCGATTTTATTCTTGAGAACAAATTGACCGCGTTTCGTGTGTTTTGCGATGTAATCGTTAAATTTATCAATTTTACATGACTGCTTTGAAATTCTGCCAGGGCTAAGATCGAATCCTAAATGCTCAGTTTTTCCTTTGAAAAATGTAGTCTTTTTCGCATTTAAACGTAGATTGTTGATTCGTAGAATAGTAAGAACTTCCACCAATAATTCCAGCATGTATTCGAATGTTGCAGAACGAAGAAGAATATCGTCGACGTATTTGGTGATTCCAGCTTTATCCGGGATGATATCGTTGACCATATTTACAAACAGCGCTGATGAAACTTTCAAGCCATATGGCAAACGAATAAATTGATAAACGCGTCCATCGACTTGAAATGCACAATACTTGCGTGAAAATTCATCCATGACCAACTGCCAAAATCCTGATACGAAATCGAGCGTACAAAACAGCTTTGCTTCAGCATCTTGAGTAATAATCCTGTCAAGTAAACCAGCTTCATTGTAATTCTCTGCTAATATTGGATTTAAATCCACAGGATTCAAGCAAACGCGGATTTCCCCGCTTTTCTTGACGTTGATTACAATGGGGTTTACATAAGTTGAATCTGAAGGTTCAATGACATTTGTTGCCATCATTACTTGAAGTTCCTTACGTAAGTCATTCATTAATTTCTTTGATGGATTATACTTAGCTCCTCTGTATCGAATATCTTTAGTTGGAATGTTGAATTTTAATCGAACTCTTTTCCCGGTATATTTTCCAGGAAACTTTGAAAATATGTCACGAAATTCGCTCAAAACATCGAAAGCTCGTTCAGCTTGAGAAACAGTAATTCTTCCAGCAGTAACAGCATCTTGAAGGTCAGCTTCCAGTCGTTCGATAAATATATCTGGACCGTCGTCTATAACTCCATCAGGTAATCGGTGATAATTGTTAAACATATCTGTTCGTCGTAAAATGTTGTTCATTTCTAATCTGTATTCATCTTTCAGTTTCCCACCGAAAATATTCAGCTTACCTTCGTATTGCTCAGGCGTCAAAAAGTCTACCACTTCAGTATGTACTTTTGTAGATGGCCGGCAGAGTGCTTTTCGGCGCTTGATTCTCGGTTCAATTCCAAGATACTCCATCGACTGGGTTCCAATTAAAAATACATGATTACAGCCTTTCAGCACATAAAAAGGTATTTTCAGTGCGTGTTTTCCAAAGTATAATGTCGGTACAATAATGTATCTTGCTGTTTCAGCTTCTTTTGAATCAGCTAACATACAAACAGCTGGATTCTCTAGTTCGATAAAATCCAATTCATCGGAATGGTGTCGAATTAGGTGTAAAGCTGTTTCCTCTGACATTATATTTGGCACTGCCCCAGAGTCAAGCTGGGCTGGATAACAGGAATTTCCAAGTCGTAGTGGAATTACGCAGGTAATGGTGTCATTTCTTTCGTGTAATAATTGCGATTTTAAATTATCGTTCATTTCGGAGACTTTTATCGGTACTTTCGTAAAAGATGATGATTTCAAGGCGTTTTGTTCTTCTTGATTGACAGATATGCGATTAACCATATTGACTGAATATGCTGGAAAATAACGATACTCGGGAGAAGAAGACTGGGATTCTTCGTCTTCAGCCTGCTCATCTTCCTGCGCTGAATCGTGCTGGACATTTGTTTCGGGAGCATTTGCGTCGGGCATACCGGAAATGTCATGCGAGTTATCTGTTGTCTCGGTGAGAGTGTCTGATGTATCGCTGGCAGATTGATTTAAGGTATGCCCCATTTCAGCTGCAGCTTCTTTATTAGGACAGTCTAATATTTCTTGAATTAATTTTAATGAATTCGCTGTCATATGTTGTAGTGAGCCATCTGGTCGAGCAACAAATCGAGCATTCGTGTCATCTTCGGTAGTCAAATCAGTAATGGTTACAGGATCACGTGAATCCATGAAGCGCTTGGTTGGATCGCAGAAAGTCTCAAGAAACTCAAGAATTCTTTCTCGTCCGGTAATTCCAAGGTTGTAATAATCGCTTTTGTCGTTTAAATAGAAACAATTTTTATCAGGAATCACATTGTCATTTTCATCGCAGGCTACGGTATACTTGGTTCCAACGAGTATATTTTCCACAACTTCAGCGAAGAATATTGATGGATACAGCGAATAGCGTACGTTGCGAGTTGAACAGACATCTAGAAGGATATGACGAAAATCGAGCCATCTCTTGAATGAAGTTGTTGGTTCATCTCCAGCTTTCGGACGAACTGGAGGAAATATTACGAGTATGTCTTTAAATTGTTTATTTACTAACAGTCGAATTATTCTATCGAAATAATTCTGAACGTATTTCATATCGATTGATGAATTATTCAGCTCAAAATCGCCCATCGAAATTAATACATGTTGTTTGGTGAATGAAGCGTTTTCAATTTCATGAGCTAATTCTTTCAATAAAATGACCTCTTTTAAATAAGGTTTTTTATCGAAGTCTAGTTCTGGCATTCCATATTTGATATAATAAGCCAGACCATCACCAATAATTTCGTAGTCATCGAGTGCTGATGGAATTCGATCGAAAGTAATAGAATTAATAGAATTAATTACAACTCCTCGTCCCCCGCTTGGCTCGCAGGGGACCTCCTCAAGTTTTTTGGCTTGACAACTTCAACTTCAGAGTCTTCGCCGTCAGAGCTTGAGTCAGTATCTCGCTCCTGATGATTTTCTTCTTCTTCTTCCTGATTGTCCATTAATGACTGATAAATATAGGTGCACTTTTCCAAATCTTCGGCAGTGATACCTAAGGAATTCAAATATTTGGTTGGAAAACGGAATGAAGGTTTCTTCGGTGGTTGTTTAGGGTCTTTGGATGCCCCAGCGCCGGTGTTGGTACCACTGGTACTTGGTATAGCGTCGTTAGCTTTCGGGGCATTTTTCCCTTATTTCCAAGTTTATTGAACAAATTTTTGATCGCACGTCGATCAGTATTTCGGTTCGGAGTGGACATATATGGCGGTACCCAAAATTTAGTATAAGGAGGAATGGTTTGATCGTTAACTTCAGCGTTGGCATTAACGTATTCTTCATGTCGACGCATAACTTGCAGTTTTTTCTTGAATCTGATGCGGTCTTCTTTGCATTCGGTGAATTCAAATCTCAAATCCTTCGGTACTTTTAGATAGACAGTGTCCAGCAGCATTGCATCAGTAATATCGGAGTCAGCCAATACATTGAACCACTTGAGTAAAATTCCAGCTATTTTCTTCGATGATTTCTGATTAAACTGCATCTTGAGAAAGTGACTTCTGGCATTATTTTGTTCAACGCCATCCCAAACTTTCTGTACAAATCCATCACGATATTTGAGATATGGTAATTTTGGATTAACGTGCTCCTTATACGCCTTGGCTTCATCGCTTTGAATAATTTGCGCAAATAAATTACGATACTGAAATTCGCTAGCGCGCTGTTCTCGCATAAAATGTTCGAATTTCTCAATGAAGCTCATTACTTCATATTTGTTGGTATTATCGTAATAAATATCAGCTTCGCGTAGATGTTTAGCTTTAAGATTCATTTTTCCTTCGAGGAATTCTAAATCATACCGCAATGTACGTTGACGAGGTTTAACTCCAGTGTCTTTTGTTTTAGATTTATTTCTTCGAGCAAATACACCGGATTCATTGAATGGATTAATATTTCCACCGCCATCGTCATCGTCATCGTCGCTGCTGTCATCATTGTTTCTTCGCGAACTGGAATCATGTCCACCACTAGAACCCCCAGGATCAGAACGGCGATCGTTATTTCGAGTAGTAGTAGATACTTCGTTACCGATTGGTAAAATATCAGGATCTCTGGACGGGTACTTACCGTGCACATTATAATAGAATAAATCATCGACAGAATAAGTAAGTTCAGTTGTTGTATCTTGAATCATATCGGTTTTTCTGTCAATTCTTACGGTATCTTTCTTTAAAGATTCAAACATCTTGTCGTACATTCCAAATTTACGCGAGGCTTTTCCCAATTCTTCAGTCAAATATTTCTCCAGATTTTTATGATCTGATGAGCGTTGTTCTTGAAAAGTAAAATACACATCTTTGAGATCTCCTCTCGTGGTCGAAATTCCAACTTCAAGACCTTTGATGCGATCCTTAACCGCAGATGTTCGAGCAGCCCATCCGGTATTTTCTCTCTTGATCCAGTCTATGATTCCTTGAGCGTGAGCCAAAGATACAGCTTGATCATTTTCCGGTAGTACATACTCAGCTACCTCAACAGCAGGATAAGGTGCCTCAGGATTAAAATCATCAAAACAATATACTCGGCCAGCATCTTGATCGACGTCATTATTTTCATTTTCATTTGCCCCAGCCTCAGCATCAGTATTCACCGCGACGTTACGAGTTCTAGGTCTTCCTTCACCGTTGTCAATTTCTTCCTCAGCGTTAGGATCAGCTTGAGGGATTCTTCGAATAACTGCTGGAGGGGGGACCTGTAAATTTATTTCTGGAACGTCTCCAAACATGTCAATCCAATGATAAGTTTCTTGAAGTTCTTCGAATTCATTTTGGGTAGCGTCGGGATCGTTGTCGTCTTCGACAACAGTTGACAAATTAACACGTGTGGGCTGGGTTTCCACTGTTCTTCTTGGAGTGGAAGTCGAGGGCTCGAGTATAGTTCCGTCTGGAAGAGTGTATCGAACTTTCTTCTTTCCGCCTTCAGTAGAAATAATTGGACTAGCAATCACTGATTGCTGCTCAGGAGTAACCTTCTTTTTTGAAGCGTAAAATCTCTGGGTTTCGGTAATAAATCTCGACGTTGCTCCTCGCTCAGAACTTTGAGTCGGATGTCCGAGTTCTGCATTTCTTCGAGCAGTAGCGCGAGTCCATGGCTGACGCGTTGGCTGCGCTTGAGGTTTTGGACGAGTCGAGGTTTTTCTTGATTTTCCATTAGAGGTACGCTCTGGATCGCCGTTGCTCATCTTTTCGAATTAGTACTTGCGTAAATTGCTGGAGTAGTGTAATTTATTGAATAAATTAATCGTCGAAGTTATTCCTGTTGTTACGTACGATAAAATATAGAATTAATTGAATCTTTATTAGAATGAAAAAATTAAACAGATGTTGTCGTATAATGTTTCAGGAATACTTACGTAGCTGAAAAGCGAGCTGATTAATTTCTCGAAGAGTTCAGATAAATACAGTACTCCTAATATTACAGCAAGTAGAAAAAATACAATTTGGCAAGGTAAGCGCAAATGTGTCCAGAGAAGTATCCACATCAATAGAATAAATAGAATTAATATTTTATTTATTTTCCAGTTTCGAAGGCGCTGATTGGTAACGTAGAAATAATAACTCAATAATACTCGCCGCGTCGTATTTAGTAACTAATAATTAAACAGGTATCGAAATAATATCCCAATTCTGGAAAAACAAGAATATTCGTAGGAATATTTTCCCCAAGTTCGCAATGATAGAATTAATAGAATTAATTACGTGGATTAATTAGAAATAATTACGCAAATAACTGCGGTCGAATTAATATTCAGGAACTGTAGTGTATTTGAGTTCCGTAAAACTTGTTCCAAAATATTGAAGAATTTCAAAGTCTTGAAATAGAATCAATATTTGAATGAATAGAACAAATAGAGAGCAGTAGACAGCTTGATGTGAACAGGTCAAGAGTCAATAGAATAATGAAGCTTCTGTTCTCTTACTGCTTGGGTATCGACCTACTAATCATACCGCGAGGGGGGTGTGTCGTCGTATTTCCAGGAGTAGGGATGGTTAATCGCGAGTATTGCACAATATATCGCCGCTGGCGTTAAAATATTTCGTTGATAGCGTTTAAATACTCGACCGTGCCGATGTTATCTCGTTGATAAATTCTGGATCTTTCTGTACTGAATAAATTTGTAAGAAACTTCGCGAAAGAAGATAACGATGCTATCAGCGGCGCTAACCAGCATCAAGTACCTGCTATCCATCCGTAAACGATAGGGCTCGCAAAATATTTGAATGATGCTGATAAGGAAGCTGCAAAACTACCTAAATATAGAACAAATATCTAACGGTGCTCGCGTAATCGCGAAGGGTAGACAATGGACTAGTATTTTTATCTTGATATAGGTATTTGTGGATTTTCCCAGCTGCCGATTATTGTGTAATTTTTCAGCAACGAAATAATCAATTGAGATAACGATTGATGTTGAATGTGTCGAGTGTACGAGATAAGGATCGTGTAAATACCCGCGGCTATTGTATTACGTTAAAAATACTTCCGTTATCTTGTTTAAGCGCCAGCTTTGGTCAGGTTCGCGTGTATTTTAATCGGACGTGTCTAAGAATAGAAATAATATGAGAATGGGAAAAAACCCAGTGCAACTTTTGTCACACTTTCAAACCTGTCGAATTCTTGTTCAAGGTCATTTTAGGTTCGTGGAAAATCCCATAACGAGTGTAAAAAGAAGCGATTTTCGTTCCATGGAAATAAATAGAACAAATAATCGTCATTTTGCCGTCATAATTTCTTCCATAAACGAACGAATAAATACGCGATTTCTGGTACTTTCCAGTGTTGTGATTGGATGAACGGTTAGAATAATCATCCAATGAGATTCGCTGGTAGTAAATTACGCATTTTGGACGTAATTTTGCGAATTATTTTCGCTCATAAATGCCATAAACATACTCTCGTACCATGTAGAGTAGAATCAATAAGTGAACGAATAGAATGAATTTTAATTTAAATAGAAATAATACGTAATCGAGTGAAAAATGTACTTTTAACTGCTACATGACGAAAAAACACGTTCGGATGCGTTTTTCGACCATATACTTCGAGGTAATTTGTGGGTATGTTGCCCCAGGGGGTGTAAAAGGTCCACAGGGGGCTGGAATACGAACAAATACTCGTTTTTTCTGCAGTAAAAGGGCGATTACGTGTGTAAATGCGAAGATTTGCGAATTAATTGATATTTTCGAGTTGGTAAAATTACGGTGATGGGTAGTAAATCCGAGCTCGTGAATATTTCACCACCATAAACGTTCGTTGAAAGTGAATTAATATTCCATCCGTGGGTACTTTTATGGAATTAATAGAATCAATAGAATTCATAGAATTAATGAATTTTCACCTTCAATCTTCGTGATAGAATCAATAGATATTTTCGCAAATCTTGATGTTGTTTGGCATGAATTTTAGAATCAATCGCTGACTTATGGAATTTTTTCCATTGGCGGGGTTAACAAAAATACATGGATGTAATAATTACGAAAAATTCTGATTCCCTCTGCAACTTTCTCTGTAATCCTGATTCGTCTGCGCAAACGAATCAAACACCCAAATAATAGGAGAAGTAATCAGTTTTTTGGTAAAATACTGCATCATACTGGAGCTAAGATTTTCCTAACAGAAATATCTTGCTATGAGGAAATAATTTGAATTAATGAGAACTAATAGAATTAATAGAACTAGTAGAATCAATAATGCTGATTATTTCCACACCTATGGGCTGGTACACCCATAGGAATTTATCTTGAATTAATATTTAAGTAAATATCTTCGTTCCCCACCAGGGATGCCAAAATGTAGGGGGAGATTATGCAGATCTGGGGTGCTAGTTACTTCGATCCTTAGCTTCTAGGAAAGGATTCACGAAAGTAACGAATCTCTCTACATGAACAGGACCCTCTGAGTACCATTGGTTCAGTCCGAGAACCTCACGGGGGCCCAACCCTAGATATCGGTTGGGGTTTGAGCCAGAATAAATAAAACTCGTAAATTGGGAATTTACTCCTTGTTATTTCCTCTGGGTGAGTGACCAAGCCACCAATATCATCATAGGACGAATTTGAGTGTTGGGAAACGAATATTAATTACGTAAATAAGAACACAGATCTTCTTCAAGTACATCTAATTATCTCAAATTACGAGAAAAGAACAACATGAAGTTGATATCTCTTGAGAGTAATTATTGGAGAAGGAAAGGGAGGTTGAGAATTACTACAAATTCGTAGCCTATTCTCGGATTGGTATTTTTTGGATAAAAAATTGGTAAAGAAAAGATAAATACCTGGGATTGTGTTGAGTTGGGAAGACAATATAATTAATTCCAACCATACTAGGAATTAATTAAAAATTGCTTGTTGTATGGTGATACACTTCCGGAAGTTCCAATACACCTGACTTTATAGAATTAATAATTATAGGGAGTATCACAAGTCAGTGTGAAAAGATTCCCTATCCAATTAAATTGGACACGTAAATAAGAGGCACTTCCGTAAATAGTGACCCCTGAGCTCCACGTACTTGGCTAGTTTCATCCACTGCGTTATAGAACGAATAGAATTAGTAGAATGAATATTCTGACCCCCGAATCCACACTGGTAGCCCCCTAAGCCTCGGAGAGTCTAGGAGAGCTGACCAGGCAGTTCGGCAGTACATTGGATACTGACTGTACAGTGGAACTAGCAACTATGAGCTAAGGGTAAAAATGAGTCTGGACCAAGCAGCAGAGGCAGCGGATGCGCGCGTTTCTGGGCTATGATTGGTTAAATATTGTGTCATGAGATCGCGGAAATACCCATGTAATGATGGTATCCGCGAGCTGAATATTCGCGTCAGGTTGGGCAATATAGTAAATGTTTTTTCTCCCAGTTAGGTAGCAGAAAAAGCTGTTTTTTCTCCCTCTACAATTTGACAGGTGGAAAATAGGGTATATCCCAATTCAGCTTTCTAGGTCATTTTTGTTAAATTTTGATTTTTTCCTACAATTTTCGCCATAATTTGATTTTTAAAAATTCATCAAAAATCGAAAAAGGCACTTTAGCACTTGAAATTTTGACACGTGATAAATTTTTGCCTACTTTTTCGATCTACTTTTGTACGGTGTAAAACATTTTGTGCAAGTCATTATGTTATGGAGTGAGACGTTGGTCAATCTCCCCTCCGTTGTATCAAATAAAAAACAAAAACATTGACAACTTTTGTAAAAAAATAAATAAACACGAAAACACCTTCTTTGAAGAGATGAAACTGGAGTAGACACGTAGCAAAGTACAGATAACACGTTAGAAAAAATTCAAAAAAAACATTAAACAAATCCATCACAATGTTTGTATGATTTCGACGAAAAAAACGAGCCAGTTTCAGATTTCCCATTACACCTACATTTGTTGTACCTACATTTATCTAGATGCCTTTTTCTTTATCTCAAATTAAAAAAAAAAAAAAAAAAAAAAAAAAAACAGCAACAAAAAACCCAGAAAGTGAACTCGCACGCGGGCATATCACACAAAACGCATCCAAATCACATAACTCTCGTCAGATCCTTAATCCCCGTATAAATTTTCCCTCAAACATCCTGTTTTGGAGCATTTCACGCTCGCAGCGGTGGCGGTTTAATCTCACGTCTTCATCACTCAAACCGGGCGATTATTTCGTATTCAGACTTGAAAAATATGCGTTTTTAAACTATTTTTTTTTTCTTCTTCTCTGTAACATGTATGGTTCTCTTTCTCGCACTATGTGTATGTATAATGTGGAAACCACCTACGTGGAATTTAGCCATGCTCTACGTCCCACGCCGTTTGTCAAGAGACGTTCGCTTCATTAACGACAAAAAATAATTTATCTTTTAAATTTACAACCCTTTCTATGTTCTATTTAATATGTTTACGATCTGTCGTTACGTGTGTGCGTCGCAAACAGCACAAGGTAGCTTCTTCGACTCATTCGCATTATTGCTACTGACTTTACGATGAGGAAAACACCTCACACCTCGTCTATATACTTCATCTTTCTTACTCATTCGAGCGAGAAAAATTCATATTTTTTTTACTCTTTAACCGTGTCGCTAATTTCATTATAATAAAGCGTAACTGTGCAATATGCATGAGACTATGAGAGTCGAGTTGATTTTACCTCGCCACACGCATATCGCGCACACATTCTCTCATTCGTCGTCTATGTTTATTTTGACAGCATTTTTTCCGCTTCCAATTAATGACTCGTAAATCTTCGCGTAATCCCAAAACAAAAACACGTGTCTGACAAAAAATTTCGCAGATTGAAAATTCTTCCACGAAACGCAGTACGTCTTATAGCCAAGAAATCGAGGACCCTTAAATTAAAAAATATCTATTAAAACGAGGATAATCTCGTGGAAATCTGTTTCTCGGTGTATTTGACTTATACGTTAAAATTAGAACTCGTAAAAATTTTAGCCAGTGATAATTTTATCGCTATTATGTCAAAATACTCGTAGGTACCTAAGATATTAGATTAGTTAATTTACGACTACCGATGAAATTTATATGGACAAAGTGTGCCAGAGCTCGTGTAAATGTCCTCTCTGCTAGGCTTCAGTTTTTTTTTTTACGATCTTCAGCGTCGTCATAGTCAATGCCAAAGCATAATATAGAGCCAGTTGTATAATACATATCTATTTACCTAATGTAGTTTTCAGGTATCGTATAGTCCTCCTCACTCCTCTGCAGTTCTCCTAACATCCACGTGGACAAACACCTCTTACTTATAATGAAACGATCCTAAAAACAAAAGCGAACCCATTGATCTAGTTTTTTATACTCCCTTTCAACTCATCGTATAAATAAATTATATAATCGTAAATTTTTTTCTACTTAAAAGCTAATTAATGGATAACAATAGTTACGAGGATAAATTTACTCCATCTTTCAAACGTCCAAGTCCAACTAACCGTTTAAATTATGTCATGTACTTATGTCACGAGTATTATGTGTAGATATATAACTGTACGAGCATCGTCGTCGTAATTTTCCGCCAGCTTTTATCACGATGAAAAAATATTTCCCTTCGTAAATCTTAATAAACGCGAGCCGCTTTGTTTCATCTGCCTGCCTGCTCCTAGAGTTAAACGACTCTTCTCCCCGTTCTCAGAGAACAGTAGTTGGCCGGATTTAAGGAATTTAAAAACAAAAATCTTGATTGTTAAACATTAAGAAAAAAAACTTGGAGCAGCGTTCGTGTAAACAAAACGTCGGTCGTAACCGTCGTAAAGATACGTATTAGTGGAGGGAAGAGGGGAATTGGGTGTAAGGTGTGAAGGAAAAATTTTATGATAGGAATGCAAACACTAAAAGTGAAATAAAGGACTTTTTTTGCCAAAAATTTTAAAAATCTCAAGTTTTTTAAAAATTGTTCGCCCGCCTAAGGATCTATTGCACCCCCCGTCGATCCTCCTGGACAACTTTTTTCCTGAAAGGGGAGTCCTAAGGAACATTAGCCCTTGTACTCAAAAAAAAGTGGCCTTACTGACAAAATGGCGGCCATTTTGATTGACAGGTCAGCCGAAATCGCAGATTTTGCGTTCCAACATAGGACTTGCACAGAATTTCTCAAACCGTACAAGAGTAGATCGAAAGATCAGGCAAACATTCATCACCTGTCAAAATTTCAAGTGCTAAAGTGCCTTTTTCGATTTTTGGCGAATTTTTGACAATCAAATAGGTATACAGGCCAAAAATGTAGGAAAGACTGAAAATTTTAACAAATTGACCTAGAAAGCTGAAACTTGGAATATATCCTATTTTTGACCTGCCAAATCGATTGGAAACTGTTTAAAACCGTTTTGAGCAGTTCTGGAGCCTCCAGCAGACTTTTGAAACTCGAAAATGGAGTTGGAAAACTGAAATGTATTCTGCAAACTGATTTCCATGCGCTACGAAGTACTGCAGGTAAATTTCAAGCCGTTTTGGAGCCTACAGCGACTTTTTAAAAATCACTGGAGCCTCCAGGGAATTTTATTAAACTTTAAATTTTTACAAAATTTCATCAAAATGGAGTTGGAAAGCTGAAATTTACTCTGCAAACTAATTTCAATGCGCTACGAAGTACATATTGCAGGTAAATTTTGAGTCGTTTTGGAGCCTCCAGCAATTTTTTTTAAATTACTGGAGCATCCAGCAGATTTTTCAAACTCGAAAATGGAGTTGGAAAGCTGAAACGTATTCTGCAAACTAATTTCCATGCGCTACGAAGTACTGCAGGTAAACTTCAAGCGGTTTCGGAGCCTCCAGCGATTTTTTGAAAATCACTGGAGCCTCCAGAGAATTTATTAAACTTTAAATTTTTACAAAATTTCATCAAAATGGAGTTGGAAAGCTGAAATTTATTCTGAAAACTAATTTCAATGCGCTACGAAGCACATATATATTGCAGGTAAATTTCAAGTCATTTTGGAGCCTCCAGCAATTTTTTTTAAATTATGTACTGGAGTCTCCAGCAGATTTTTCAAACTTTAAATTCTTACAACATTTCACCCTCTGAAGATGACTTTAGGTGGGTTCAAGTCATTTTGGAGCCTCCATCGATTTTTTGAAAATTACTGGAGCCTCTATAGTAGATCTTTGAAACTTGAAATTCCCGCAACATTTTACCAATGGAGTTGGCAAGCTGAAATTTACTTTGCAAACTTATTTCAATGCGATATGAAGTCGACTGCATGGTAATTTCAAATGGTTTTGAAGCTTCCAGCTACTTTTTGGAAATGTCAATTTTCCAAAAAACGCCATACGACCTTTCAAAAAGTCGCTAAAAGCTCCAAAACGACTTGAAATGCACCAGCAGTCGACTTCGTAGCGAATTGAAATTAGTTTGCAGAATGAATTTCGACTTTCCATTTCCGTTTGATGAGATTTTGGGGAAATAAGTTTCAAAAATCTTCTGGAGGCTCCAGAAATTTTCTAGATAACTGCTGGAGGCTCCAGAATTGCTCAAAACGATTTGAAACAGTTTCCAATCTATTTGGCATGTCGAAAATAGGGTTTATCCCAAATTTCAGCTTTCTTGGTCAATTTGGTAAAATTTTGATTTTTTCCCTCATTTTGGGCTAAATTTGATTTTCAAAAATTCGCCAAAAATCGAAAAATGTACTTTAGCACTTGAAATTTTGACAAGTGATAAATTTTTGCCTGATCTTTCGATCTACTTTTGTACGGTTTGAAAAATTTTGTACAAGTCCCATGTTGGAACGCAAAATCTGCGATTTCGGTTGACCTGTCAATCAAAATGGCCGCCACTTTGTAAGTGGGGTCACTTTTTTTGAGTACAAGGGCTGGAAAAATGCTCTTTAAGACTCCCCCTTTAAGAAAAAAGTTGTCACGGTGGATCAACCGGGGGGAGGGTGCAATAGATCTTTAACGGGCTCCCCGACCAACAAAATTTTCGATTTTTTTCTCGTCTTTTGGAGGCCTTTATACGAGAGATTCAATATCGTTTTGTAATGCATAGAATGATTTTTCAGTTAGGAGGGGGGGGGGGAATTATTCAGAAGGATTCTGACCAACAATAATTGGAAATTTTCGAAAACTTTTTTACATACCTTCTACTTTAATTGATTTTCATTATTTTAAAATTTTTCCACATTTTGGAAAGCTTTACACAAGACGATCAGCGTTATTTGTGGAACAGAAGACAGTTTCTCTGGAAAAAGGGATTACTTACCTAGGAGAATTTTGGCACAGAAATTACACCTTCGAAAAAAGTTTGCTGTTTTTGACTCATTTCATTTTGATGCTTTATTTTTTCCAAGTTTGAAGTTGAAGAGGACTTCAAGTCTTAAAATTTGAAATGCTTCACACAAGAGGATTAAAATAACTAGAGTCCTGTTAGAAGGGTTTTCTTGAAAAAGGGCTTATTTAGAAGAATTCTGACGCAAAAATGGAAATTTTTAAATATTGGTTTTATTGGATACTTTTCATTTTTTTTTTTTTTTTTTTACTTAAAATGGACTTTAAATTTAAACTTGATGAAAAAAAATCATAAAATGAAGAATTTTTTCTCATAAAACTTAACAACTTCAGGAGGGGTGGGAGTACCAAAAATTGGAACGTTTAAATGTAAGCCATCCTAGTATGTAATTAGGGTAAACAGCATTTTCACTAAATTTTAAAGAATGTTTAAAAGCGGTCAGACCCCCCCCCCCCATCTTCCTCCCACAATTATTTACCCGTGTAGTCTTAGTACATTATGAAAATTTCGTATCTATGGTGGTCTCTTGAAACCTGAAAATGATCTCATTTTCTGTATCAGGGATAGGTTGAAGAGGAAATAATGCTATTGCAAAAACCTAGTTTCAATTCCAAAAATTTCCATTTCAAGACTTTTTTAAATAGGTAAGTAGATGAATTTTAGAATTAATTTCTCATTTGAAATATGTATCTGTTACCTTCCCCTCCCGTCATTCATCCCCATTTTGCCTTTCTCAGCGTTTCTACTTTCTACGAATTTTTTCACATAGATTTTCTCATAATTCATCAAGAAAAATGGACTGGTTTGGAATCGATTCTCAGGTGATTCTTTTTGTAGAGAAATTTTTCATAATACATTATTACGACAGTATAACGTGAATTTTCGAACTTTTTTGATTGTCTTCTCAAAATTTCTGGAAAACCCATTTATTCATTAATTTCCATACTAATTAGGATAAGTAGATTTTCTTATACTAAGTACATGGTAATGTTATAATTTTGAGTCAGAATGAGAACCCGATCAATGAGAATGATGGTATTTTCCCACCTAAAAATTCAACTTTTCAATTTTGAAAATCCATGGTAAATTATAAGTATTTAACGAAGAAGGTATTTTGGCTTTTTTTGAAGTTGGAAGTTTTTTCACGTTTTCTAACATCCGGCATTATTTTCATTTTTTCATTTTTGAATGTTTTCATTAAAAAAAAAAAAAAAAAAAAAAAAAAAAAAACATACTTGTAATTTAAAAATACTGGAGGTATTTACTTTTAATATTTACCCATCAACTTGATTCCCTTTTCCACGTTTATCGTTTCGCATAATATAAAAGCCACGTTAATTTTGAGCACGAATAATTTTTGCGAAAAATCCCGACATTTATTCACCAAGGGGAAAGTTACACGATGTAAATATCTTTTAATTTGCGTTGGCTATTGAGCGACAAAATAGCTACTTATAAGTTGTAATTTTTAAATGGCACAATCTTTCCCCATTTTCTTATCCTCATACACATTTTCGTTAGGTACCTATACTCTGTCATCTGCGAAAAGTTACTTTTTATGATAAGAATTTCCTACACTCGAAAAAAAAACTGCACCGAAACATCCATCTAATAAAATATTGAAACAGTGTGAAGATAGCAAGCATCCAGACAAACACATCTGAAATTTTCATTAAATATACTTCCCAAATGGATTATAAAGTCATCCCTTTTCCCCATTCGACCCTCTCCTCACCATCGTTGGTATTAGTACTACGTTTAAAAATGAAAGATATAATGCGAAAATAAAAAAGAGCACCACTGGCAACAATAGGTGGGGGATAAAAACAATAAACGAAAACAGGCGTAATGGTTTTAGAAAAACGGCCCCTCCTTCCCCTCTCTGCCACATTGGTGCATCGTTATACTTGGTTTTATGGTACTATTATGCTTGCATTTTTTCCCTCAATTCGCTTCGAGGGTTGATGAGAGCAGAAAAAAATTCAAATTTATATTTTTTAATTTTCAAACCATCGTTGTTTTGTTATTATACCGCGAGGGCAATTAAAAAAGAGGGGCTAATTTGACCCACTCCTCGTCGTCGTAGTCTATATAAGCTTTTTAAAGTATAAAGTACGAATTAACGAGGGCAAAAAATTCCTTCATCCCCCAAGAAACCGTTGCGTTGAGAGTTGTAAAAATCTCGAATGTAGGTACTCCGAGTACGTTATCTTCTTCCCTCCTCTAACCATCTCAGCTTTTATCTTATCGTTGTTTTTGGAGGATAGAGTAAATATATGTACGATGTGTAGTACCTACCTACAATTTTATGGCAGCCCCAACGGTCTATTTTCGTTGCTTGGTAGGTAAAGGTAATCTGGTAATTTTTTTTTTTACTTTCTTTATGATTGTAGTATGTACCTTTACCTATACTTCTGTACTAGTTCTAAAGTATACGGTGTAAGCGATAAATTATCTCAGTGTAAACGTATCTATCCTATTTCTTCTTTTTTTTTTTTTTTTACTTCTCTGTTCTTTCCTCTTTTTTTTCCTTTTCTTTATAGCACTTCGAATGTGTGTTTATTTCGTTACAAAGATGACGACGTATTTATGAGTTTAATTTCTTCACGAGCTCGTTCCCACATACCATTCTGGTGCCTGCTTCGACCTGGAGTCGAGCAACCGGTAGAATTCAATTTTTTTTGCATTTCGTTTGAATGAATTTTTTTCCTGGCGAATATTTCCGAATGTGGGACATGGAAATATCTGAGTTGTTGACTTGATTGGTTTTTTTTTACGTAGGTAGTTCTATGATTGAGTCGCAGCATACATCGCCTCTTTGCTCTTTGAACAACTTTTTTTTTCTTTCAAAAATGACCTTATTTTGAGGACTCTAAGTTCAGCCAAATGCACAGATAGGGAGCTTAAAATTTCTCTGACAAGGAATTTCTTGAAGTAGCACTCTCAGATTTGAACAAAAGCGAGCTACATTAAAACAACATGTCCGGAAACCCCTGTAATCGAAATTACATCGGCTAAAGTTCATTTCTATGTTTTTAAGCGAATTTTTGGAAGTCTAAAAAAACGAAAAAACTGTTTTAAGGGCGATTTTCAAACTTTTTTATGAAAATATAATTTTGTTTGAGCAAAGTGAATTATTGTAACAACTAGTAGGTAATCGTAGTTTTATCCCATTTTGGAGCCTCCAGCGATTTTTCAAAAATTACAAATCTCTCTGGAAGCGCCAAAAAATTACCTATTGCAACTTTGGTCGGCGTTTACTTTGGGTGCTTTTTGGACCAATTTGTAAATTCCAGAAAAAGCGAAAAAAAAAATCAATTTCCAAAAAAAAGTATGAAATGAAAACAGTTGCTGAGAGAGTGTCCAATGACCGACCAAAGTTGAAGGTGATGAAGTTCATTTTTTTGGTCCTTCCATAGCAATTTAAGATGCCTGGAGAAATTTTAAAACTCACCGGAAGCTCCAGAAAGTCCAAATTGTGATGGTTTTCAAGTCTGTTGTTGATAAAAATCCGTTCATCGTGTGCCTTCTTTCAAGATTTTAGTGGTCTTGGTCTGAGAAAAGTTATATTTCAATAGGTAATAAATATTTTGTGTTGCATTCAACAATTTTTTTGATCAACATTTTATTCTTCATATTTTCTGTCCTGACTATAGGTTGGTGACCTCGAGAGTTCAGACAATGACCTTGAGAGTTCAGACACATGGACCAATGACCTTGGGAGTTCAAACACATGAATCAATGACCTTAAGAGGCTAGACAGAAAGATAGACGACCTTGGGAAGCCCAACAGACGGGCATACAGACGACCTTGAGAGTTCAGACACATGAATCAATGACCTTAAGAGGTTTGACAGAAAGACAAACGACCTTGGAAAGCTTGGTACACATCAGGCATAATGACGACTGTGAGAGACTAGACAGGTAGGTCAGTGATCTTGAGAATTCAGACACATGGATCAATGACCTCAAGAGACTGGACAGAAAGACAGACAACCTTGTGAAGCCTGGTAGACATGCGTACAGATGACCTTGAGGGGGCCAGGCAGGTAGGTCAATGACCTTAAGAGTTCAAACACATGGATCAATGACCTTGGGAGTTCCAACACATGAATCAATGACCTTAATAGGTTTGACAGAAAGACAGACGACCTTGGGAAGCCTGGTAGACAAGCATATGGCCAATATTGAGAGGCTAGACAGGTAGGTCAGTGACCTTGAGAGTTCAGACACATGATCAATGAGTACGCCAATCACAGTCCGAGTCTGCAGCCTCTCTGGAAGACAGAAAGCCCGATGAAGACAGAATTCCCAAGGAAGACTTGAACCCTGATGATGACTATAGATTTAAGATGTAAATATAGATATTTTTATTATATATAGTTTGTAAGAGGTGGTCAGTGCTGAAGAAAATATATAAGTAGGCATTTTCCATCTCATATATCCAAATGCATGTAGATAGGGTTTCAGTGTAGATGGTAGTTTGTATAGGTATGGCCCTTAAATGTAAATGTAAATAACTTTTTATTACTTGCATACATTTTCATTTTTTCATTTTTCGTTTCCCAAACCAAATCATAACCCAGAAGAAAAAAGAAGCCAAACTATCCAGAAGTCGAGATTGAAGACAATCCTGGATGAAGATATCCAAAATTGTAATTAAGGTATATAGTTTAATTTAGAGAATAACAACAATCATTAGTGTGGGTGGTCGGTGTGAAGCCAGTAGCAAATGCACTGACCGCCCCACAAATATCCCAATGTACCTCGTGGCCTTTTAACTAGGGGCCTCAACTTGTTGGGACCACCCCTAGGTGAAATTTCTCCCCCTTCATACTTCACCCTGAGACGGGTTGGGGGCTTGATTTGCTGTCAGACAGGTATGCGTGAATAACAACTCCTGGAACGTGGCAGAGACCGGGCCTTAGGCAACCGCCTAGGGGCTTGGGCATGGGTGGACAATCCGTCTCACTCTCCCCTTTCCCCTTCCTGTCCCTTGTCTTAATCTTGGGGTGAAGCTGTATTTCAACTTTAGAAGTAGTAATATACTCTAGTAACCTTAAGATTAAGATTGTTTTTCTTTTAATAATTGAATTGATCCCTCGGCACCTAGTGCGTCCGAGGTGTTTACCCCCCCCCCCCCCCCCCAAATGACTTTAAAAGACCAGACAGGCAGGCAGGCAACCTTGGGAAAACAGAATACCAAGTCAATATGATGAAAACCTGGTCCAGACTAGATCAGATCAAATGGTCAAGCTCAGGCTGCGGAAGATCTCAGCATAAAGCTCAAGTTTGGCCCTTTAAGTCATATCTGATCAAGCATCGTTTAAAACTTTTTTTTTGAAGAGGAGACTTACACCCATTTTTCCTAAATTTTCAAAAATCACCGTTCTGCGGAATGAAGTCTCTCGGATTTTGGTATTACAAATTTTGGACAGACCCGCTCGCAAAAAACATCCCCATGTCAAAAAAATATTGTGGCCCCGCCATTTTGAAAATTTAGGGGTTGAAGAGTCAACCTCGCATCCCCTTTGTGCAGCTTCAAAAATCCAAAATACTTACCTACGTCTTTTCTGACATCTAAGACCAATATCTACAAAAACAACACTGCATTTTTTGAACCGTAAAAATTCAGACAAATTTGACCTCAAATTTTTTTTTTGTAAGTTACACTATAGACTTCACTTGACTTGTCCAATATTTGGAAAACATAATAATTTTGTTTAGTTGAAGAAGTCTGGTTATTTTTTGGTACCAAATACCAAAAATTTCAACAAGTAGAGTAAGTGGTAGTAAAATGAACCACCTAAGCCTTTTTTGAGATTACTCTTCACCAAATTGACCATTTTTGGTCATCGAGGGCTTAAATGATAGATACATGTGTCTATTTTAATAATATTTGATAAAACTATACCTCACAATTTATATACAGGTGGAGCAATTTTCATTTTGGTGAAGGTATCAAAAAAGGGGGTCTGACTTTGTGGGGTAGTAAAATGGACCACAGCAAAAAACACTTCAAAAAACGCATGAAAACACTTAAATGGTAGAACAATAGAGCACCTTAGCTTTTTTTATTTTTGTGATTACTTTTCACCAAATTGGCCATTTTTGGCCATCGAGTGCTTAAATGATAGGTAAATATGTCTAGTTTAAGAAGATTGAATCAAATTACTTCGCAATTGCCTAAATCAAATCAAAAAATAGGAATTATTGTTGTGGTCCATTTTACTACCTCACAAAGTATAACGGATACAAATACATTACAGATGAATTTCATTATGAAAGCTCGAGCCAAAAAAATATGTCCAATAGATGAAAATAAAGCTGAAAGTATGTACTACTTAACTCAAGTTATTGTTCAGCAAGAAATAAATTTAAAAAAATACAATCTGCATTCCAATCAAAATGTTTAATTTTTTATTGAAAATGAGAAATTCACACATTTCAAACAATAAACTGCCTTATCACTTCGAAAGTCGGAAATAATGAGTGATGGTCACCTAAAATGAAGTATCAGGTACAAATAACACCAGTTTCTGTCATTTCTCACCAGGTTGCGCAAGTGGATATCACTGAAACTACTGGTGGTCCATTTTACTACCACTTACTCTAGCTCTTTTTTCATAGGGACTCCCACAACCACGTGATCGATTTTTTTCAAATTTCTATAGAAAAAGGACAATTTACATCCCTCATTTTTTTCAGACAAGCCACCTCTCTTCACTTTCATACCTCCACATCCACAAATCAACATCCTGCCAATCGTTTCAAAAACTCCCATTCGTTTCTCGCATTTATAATACGATTCAAATAAGAAAATAAAAAAATTTATCGCGAGGCCAACAACGAAACGCCGCCGCCAAAGTGTCTCGCGCAGATACCACGAACTGGTTGCGGAAAACCACAGGAATCCCAACTCCGCAGCTGCGGCTCATCGGTAATCGCTGTTGGAAAAAATAAACATTCAATTAAATTCATAAATATATCGAACAGTACTATACAGCGATACACGGCTGTCGAAGTATCTCGACATAATACCAATTCAACTGGCCAGATTTATGCATCTATTTTTTCGCGGCCAAGCTCTGCCCTTTTCTCTCTCTCTCTCTCTCTCTCTCTCTCTCTCTCTTTCCCTCACTCCATCCAGCCCATTATGCGTTTTTTTTCGCCATAATTAATAGGTGTTAGCGAGAGAGTGAGGGGAGAGAAAAAAACAAGCTGATGAAATGTTACGGGCAAAGGTTGATGGGTAAGTATACACAATTTAAATACGATGGGCCGCGGTCTAGTAATGTTGGAAATTGCTTGAAATAAATAATATAAATAACGGATGTGTTTTTTTTCCCTCTGCGGCATGGCAGGGAGAAGGCTTACAGCGTTATTGCGGCCCCAAGTGCCACGCCGCACACCGTAAAACAATTTGTTTTTGCTATGCCACAAGTTGTCAGATTTGTGATGTGTTATCTCGGTCGTGTAATTAATGGGCTTGAAAACGCGCTGGATAAATTTAAGAATAACACGACACTTTGTGACAGTCGTTCTCAACTTGGTCACCATAGTGTATAATCCGCAACGATTAGATCATCTATATGTAGCTCTGTGGCATGATTTTGATCAAGTCAGCCTCAGAGTTAGACGATAGAAATATTCGATCAGTTCGATGGTAGAATCGAATCGATACGAGGACTGATCGATCGTGGAATCAATTCAATGCAGGCAGAAGCTGTGCAGTGAGCAATGGAAATCAACAACGATAGTTCTACGAACGGTTCGCAGAACCCCTTACATTCGACTGCATTTCTTGGCCGCAATGTATTCATAAATAGAACAACCTCCCACATATACATACTTCAGTAGTATTGTGTGATAAATGCTACACCATAAACTCGTCACCAGCTTCAAATCGGCCTCATCGTCCCTCGTGCTATTCGCACAGCTCAGCATCCCTGGCACTGGAGTACGTAGAGTGGACGTACCGACTCGAACGTCATGTCAAGAGTATTATACTCGTACGTACATTTAAACACTACGCATATACGAAGAGAAGCCGCCATGTATCACTAGACACCTCACCAATTATAACGTCTACATTTCTTACGTGTATGTTTACCTAAGCTAGTACCTACGTCTCTTTCTCCTCGTGCGCTCTTTTCGATAGCATCTCCACGCCACACGATTCTGATACTCATAAATTTTATTCGTAGATTATGATATGCGGGTGAAAAACAGCATCGAGCATAGTCTAGTCGGTCGGACGCGTTTCTATCATGATATTTCACGCCAGTGAAAAGGTTCTCAAAGGAGGAGGTACCTACCTACTCGAGTACATTTGAGATGAATTTGCCATCCGCAGTTTGTCTTCTACTACGTACCATTAAAAGCCACCGCGAAACCATATTTTTATTTTTATTTTTTTCTCTCATCCTGCCTTACATATTGCCGATGAGGTGGCGGTATTTTAAAAAGCCCCTATCATCGAACTCGTACTACTTAAATTGTTTTCGGTTCATGAGAAGATATTTGCAGAACTACCGAAGTACCGAACATATTTACAACCACACATACTATGAAGAGTTTTATTGCCTTTCGTCTACATGTAGGTAATAGGTATATAAATGAGCACTGTGTGTTTATATGCTATAATACGACACGCTCTTATGTATTGTGCATCTCATGAATCGTATCGCCATCATCTTTTAACGTCTTCATCATCGTCAGCATCAATGCATATGCAATGTGTGCGGGAAAAGTAATTTGCCAAAGATTCGTAATGCATGAGTAAGTAAGTGATATCGAAATGAGGCGATCAAACGATCGTTTCGGTTGTCGATGATGGGATAACACGCAATACTTATCGACTCGGGCAGTCTTCATTTGATGTGAACTTTTTGATACTTTGGTAAATATAATTATGACGTTTTTCCAAACGTATTCGTCAAAGAGAAAAAGGATGAATGTTGCATGTGCCTGATTTTTTGATATGAGAATAATACTATGTACATGGGTAGGTACTTAACGATTCTTTATTTGGTAAATTTCCTACAAACTTCACTTTGCTTGATGGGTGTTTCCAATAAGAGATCTATTGATGCATGAAGAATGAACCACCCTCTTTGGAGGAAGCAAAAGGTAGGTGTGGAAAGAATTTATCGAAAGCCAATTTGTAAGAAAATTCATGGGAGTTTCACAATTTTTGTATAATTATTCTTAAAAATAAAAAACCAGGAAGTTTTGAAAATTTCATTTCCAAAAAAGTGCACTTTCCATTGAAAAAATTAGTTCTGAAGAATTTATCAAAATTTACTCACTTTGCATAAAGAAAGCATGAGCTTGAAATTTTACATTCTTCCTCCAAATTTCCACTAATCTCAAGAATTTGAAAAAAAAATTGCAACTCATGTTATCCTCTCCCCCCCCCCAAAAAAAAAGTTACTTTAACTTTTTTCTGAACGGTTTCATCTAAAATGAAAAAATTTCCGTAAATTCAATTCAAGATAAAAAAAAACAAAAAAAAACATCACCATGGCCAAAAAACTCATTCAATCAAGAAAACTCGCGTAAATCTGAAACAACTTTACGACATTTTCAAGGCATTTTTATAACAAAAATGTTCTACATAAGTATTATTCGTCAAATAATCAGAACCTTCTCTTCCTGCAACCCTAAAAAAACCATCTGCTTCAACTTCAATTAAGTATTCAAAACCATGAAATAATTAGAACCGATAAAATGTTGCAGAAATTCACAGCATTTGATAATATAGTAATTTGCAAAATAATAATTCTCATCTTATAAAAAAAGGATGCTTTCAATTTTCATACTTCAGAATTAAGATTTATTTAATGAATTTAAAAAATGAAAAATTTTGAAATTTTTTCATTTTTTCGCGTCATCTTCCTCGTTCTATTTTCCGAAAAATATCCCCTCTTATCCCCCTCCACTCTTGTTCCTTCTCTTTATTCATTGCGTACAATTTGCAGGGGTGGTCTTTTTTTTTTTGGAAATTCAACTCATCATTTTTCAATAAGTAAAGAAATTTGAGAGGAAAATTCCCAGTGAAAATCATTGCTTTTGCAATAAAATTTTCTTCAAAAATATCACCATTTTCTGCTTTTCTCGAAACTTTTCATAAAATTTAGTTTTTCCCATGTTTCGATTGCTTCTTTTAGCCAGTATAGATCTCGATATTCTGATAATTTGTCAATATTCAGGTAAGTACTTTTGAGCAGATTGTGATTTTTAAAAATCAATTTAGAACCAAATTCCAGACATTTTTCTTCACTTTTCAAAATTTTCAATACAAACCTTTCAAAAATCATTATTTTTAAGACAAATTTTCATTTTTTATTGCCTAATAATATAACTTGAAATCACTTAGTCACCAAAAATTCACCCACGAAAAAAAAACACCAAAAATGAAAAAATCTCTTCAAAAAATCAAAACTTATTTCAAAGCTGTCAACTCATTCAAAATTCACTAATTCGAAAACTAAAACAAAAAAAATAGTGAAGTGCCATCCTATTCAGTTCAGTGTATAATTGACTCTACAATTCTACATCTAGTCAAATGCTGTTGGAAATTGATTCAATATTGAAAAGTCGAATCACTATTCTCGAAAAGTTGCTGAAGGCTCCTGAATGGCTTGAAACTTCTCCTCATCTACTCATAGTAAGTTGAAATTAAGGTATTAAAAAAAATTTTAGCATTCCTATCCTTATTGGGTATAAAATTTTGTGGAAATTTCAACTTTCAAAAACCTCCTGAAGGCTCCAGAACAGGCCGTTTCTTAATCGATTCAGAGGTGCAAAAATAGAGCACACGTCGAATTCCAACTTTCCAAGGTCAATTTGGTAAAATTTAAATTTTTTTCCACCCAGTTTTGACCTTTTGATTTTCAAAAATTCACAAAGAGTCGAAAAATACATTTTTAGCGTCCGAAATTTTGGTTTCTGACGTATTATTGCATGCCCTCTCGATTTAGCTTTCAAAATATTCTGTCAGTAGACATGGTAAGTATGTAACAGAATTTTTTTTCACAAAATCACTCCTTGTTCACTACTTTTTTCACTACCTGTCTTCAACCAGATTTTTAGAAAGCTCTCCACTCGATCCTATCCCCCCCCCCCCTCCAAACACACATAAAAAATTGACAAAATCAAATTTTTCAAAAAAAATTGAAACTGGAAGAAACTTATGTATTCAAAGTACTCGTAAGTATTTCTTAATTTCGACCACATTTTCAATAATTTGAAGGTTTTTGTTACGTGTTTGAATTTTTTCATTTTTTCACTAGGTTCCTTTTTTCAAATAAGTAACTACCTACTTTTTCACTACTTTCCCTGCCTGTTAGTTACCCTGTATTTTGACAAAAAAAAAAAAAAAAATGACGCCAGAGTTAATTTGGACGGTTTTTAGACCACTTTTTGGAAAATCAGAAATTTCCAAAATACACCCGAAGGCTCCAGAACAGTCTGCAACCACCTCCAGTTGACTCAGCATATTAAAAATGGGGTATTACTAAGTGAATTTCATTTCAACAACTCAATTGAGAACACGTGAAAATTTCAAATTTCAAACATCTGCTAGGGTGCTCTTGCTCCAGAACTAACACTCAAAATGGTTCGAAACCGTTTTCAATCGATTTGTAGGGTCGAAAACAGGGCACACACCAAATTTCAGCTCTCTTGGTCTATTCGGTAAAATTTTTCATTTTTTTTTTTTCATTTTTGACCCAAGTTTGATTATTTAAAAATTCATTAAAAATCAAAATCGTTTGTGAACTCAAAAATTTGATCTCCTGTTTTCAAATTTGTATTCGGAAGATCAGATCATCTCAATTCATACCTGATGGGCAATTATTTCAAGAATTTTTTTCTTGATTTTCCATTGAAAATAAAAGGTCACAGGAGTAGAAAAGACTTGCGTAACTTTTCTCATAAGGATCATAAAATTACTTACTTATTTTCATACGCGAGTTCATATTCTATCAATTTTGGAAGGAAGTACTCACCTGAAACAAAGAAAAATTAAGGCGGATTAGTTAGTTATAAAATTATTAGATAGGTAATTAATCAACAGTGTACATGAAATAATAATGGTCGAAGGCCAAATTAAAAATTCTATCAAAAATTAATGGACCACCAGCAAATGGCAAGAATTTGAGAAAACCTCTCATTTAGGTAAAATTTTGCACAGACTGCTCAGATTATTGAAAAATGCAAAGAATTTATCGGAAATTCTCAAAATTGAATTATGATTTGTCAAACCTGCAGAACCCGCCCCCCCCCCCCCCAAATAAAAATTACCAGAAGTTGATCAACATGGTAAGTACATATCGCATCTCGGGAGTAATAAGGTCACATCTCAAAAAAAATTGATTTTGACATTTTTGCATTTTTGGGGTTTGTATGACCTCCCTCAACCAAAAATTACACTTTGAGTTGGGTACATTATCTAGATCATGTAAAAAACCCAAATGGCCTAACTCAAAATACCAACAACATTGCAAGTTGTTTGGAGTTATAAGGTGACATCTCAAAAAACTCCACCTTTTTTGAGCAAATTTCGTACATACAAAGTGTTAACAAACAGTTTAGATTGTTTTGAATGTTTGTCAGTTAGAAATAGTCACAAGGAGTGCATTTTTTATTGGTTTGTACCAAATGGAAAAAAAATTTTAAATTGATCACTTTTCAGAAAAATGAATTTGCACATTATAATGAAATTTTAGTTTTTTGAGAAAAACTCAAAAACTAAGCACTCTAGAAAAAAACCAACGACATTATGTCGATTGGAAATTTAATTCTCTACAACTTTGTAATCATGAATTTTTTTTTGGACGCTTCCTTTCGCCTCCACACCAACTTCAATGAAAGGTTCTAACTCAAAATGTTTTCCAAACATTGAAATATTTCCTCTTTAAGATTTTATTTTTCAAAGTGTTCTTATGCTAAATGAAGGTAGGATACCAGATCTTTAAAATGAGGTGCTATTCATTCCTCACAATTAATTATTAGTTGATAAAAATAGCGAATCAAGTTTTTAAAAAAAGAAAATCACTCTCCTGTAAAATTTCACTTTTTTGAGATGTGACCTTATAACTCCCGAGGTGCGATATCTAATAACGAAATTTTTGTTGAAAAAAAAATCACTGATTTTTTCAACCAAATTTTCAGAAAGCTCTCCACTCACCCCCCCCCCCCCCCCCTATACAAAACAAACTAACAAAGTCAAATTTTTCACAAGAAAATTAAAAAAAAAATTAAATTAGAAAAAAATTTGCATAAGAAAGGTATTTTTAATTTCAATAAAAAAAAAACAATACCTACAAATGAACGCATTGGTGAATTTTTTCATTACGTTTTCACTACTTTCACTACCTGTTAGATACCCTGGTAGAGATACCTCCTGTGTCACAATCGTTATGGAAATTGATATCCATTTGAATTTATAATTCAAAAATCCAAGTACAATAATACAACCATCCCTTGAAAAGTCTGGTGACTTCTTGGTGACGGATTCGCCGAGGAGTCACCATGTGAGTTTTAGTCTTTCTTATGGCGAATTGATGTTCAACTATTCACCAGGATGTCTCCACAGCATTTGAAAATTTTTCTGACTTTCTGGTGCTTCTTGGTGAGAGATTCACCGAGGAGCTACCATGTGAGTATTAGTCGCTCTTATGCCGAATTATTGGTGAAGCAATCACCAAAATGTACTCCTGCCCCTTGAAACCTTTTTTGACAGTCTGATGACCCCTTGGCGAGTTCCGGTGAATTATGGTGACTTTTAGGTGACTTTACCAAGAAGTCACGTGTGGGTATTCATCTGTCTTATGGCAAATTATTGGTGGAGAAATTACTTGAATTGCCTCTTGAAACATTTTTTGACTGTCTGATGAATTCTGGTGAATTCTTGGTGACTGATTCGCCAAGGAGTCATCATGTGGGTTTTCATCCATCTTATGGCGAATTACTGGAGAAGAAATCACCCGAACGTACTTTCTCTACTCTAAAATCATTCAAAAATGCATCCAAAACTTACTGAAAATAAATTCATGTCTAACAATTTGGAAATTGATACTTCGTAATTTTCAATTATCCAGCAATTTTTCAGCTTTGTCAACACCCTCTCTTCCCTGCCAAATAAATCAGTCGCATTTTCGAATTGGTAAAAAAATGAAGAAATATCACTTCAAATTTAATTTAATTTAATTTAGAGACAATTTTTCAACTTCTTCCTAATTTTTTCCAAAAAATTTCCACTCGAGCAGTAATTTTGCCTTCCTTTTTACGAAATAGTCACACATTATGGGAATTTTCGGGAAAATTACTCCAAATTTTGATTTTTCATTTCTAAAAATCTGGCCTCCCCCTCCCCTCCTTGGCAAAATCCTGGCAACGCCACTGAACACAGTCATCAGAAATAACCGCCAAAGAAAAAAATATCTGTTGCATTAATCTAGCGCTTTAAAAAATGTTCGCTGACGTAAGTATAAGCTTCATGATAAAAGGCGCTCGGTTTGTTAATCGTTGCGAAAAATTACCGTCTTCGTCGCGTATTTCACCGTAACGCCCATTAGAGGCAATAAAATTATTATTTTGTGGTTTCACGAATCAAGGTGTTTGTGTTCTCTCGCTCGTTGACGATTTATATCGCGAAAAAAGGGTAGTTTTAGAGGCTGTTTTGTTCTACCCTTTTCTTTTCTCCCCCCTCGAGGTGGATTTCTTTTATTAGAGAGTAGGTCTAATGGTATAGGTACTGTACATATTGGGTGCAGGTATTCGTGGTACACGCGATATACTGGTCAATCACACATAATGTCTTATTTAATGCTAACGATAAGTTAAAGACGGCGTGCGCGATCCAGAGAATTACCGTCATCGCGTGCGTTTATGTCTCCTCGCTCGTTTTTCTACTTTTTCCCCCGAATATGAGGGGGACCAGGTGAGAGGGTGTGTGAAAACTACTGCCACCGAGTTGTTGTTTCGTCGAACTGTGAAATTAACCAGAGCCGTTGTTTTTCGGCAACTACGACGATGGTCGACGAAGCTAATAAAAAAGTAATAAATGATAAATTCGTACCGACGAGTAAGAGTATACTCGTACACAACGGTCGAGCTGGATAATTACTAGGGAACGTTCCTGCGGCTAGAAAATTTACGAGGTGTAGTGAAATGAAAAATTACCAACATCGAGCTTCTTATGCCGAACGAAAGCGTTGCTTTTCGGTAGTGCCAGTGCCCTTTTTTCTCGCTTCTTTATATTAATTACAGATAAGTTTCTCTTCGAGATTTTCGCTCTGCTGTTGTGGTTGGCTGGATCGTTTGATCCGAAGGGTTGGAGAATTTGGAAATAGAAATGGGATATGGAAGTGGATAAGGGTTGTTGCCATTTGATGTATGGTATGGACTTTGGTGTTTTGTAAGTTGGGATTTTTTTTTACAGACTGTATCGAGAAAAAAACACTGGTGAGCTATTTTTTGGAGAAATTCGAGGATGGCTTAAAAGATAAAAAATATGGAGCTGAAATTTGAGAGGAAACATAAACAAAAACTCGATGATTTTCTTATACATCCAATAAATTGAGGAAAACGTCATCTGAGGTGAGGGGGAGGGGTCTACTTAAAAAACCAAATACGACATTCAAAGCTATTGCAGAGGACTGAACAGCACCAAATTCGAGGTCGGCATCCTTTTCCGAACACACGGTTACAGCAGTGTACATTTCACTATGTGTACGGCGTGACTTGAATGTGTTTTTAGTATAAAACGACGTTATAAATCTAGGCAGCGAGTTAGTGAAGATCCGTCATTGCGAGGGGTTTTACATTTTTCATATCCTTATTATATCGAGTTAATATTTAAATCACGAATCCTTCGATATGACGGTCTGATTTTAAAAACGTTTCGTAATGTCTTATTTCGGTGATGGTATTTTTCATTCTGACGAATTTCATCCCTTGGAATAGCGCGGAACACGCGTGATGTGCTGGTGTGGCAATACTCGTATATAAGAGAGAAGAAAAACCGCGATTTGCGGTTGAAGCAGAAGTGCAACGAGGGGTAAACGTGACAAATATCGAGGATTGCTCGCAGCGTAAACGAATCGACTGTGAGATTAACGAGCTAGCGTATTTTATATTTTAGTAAAAAATTATACAAATTTTTCCAGCTTTCGTGTGATAACTTATGTATAAATGGGTAAAAGCTAAGCACCATCATTCGATTTCCTCTCACGAATTATTATCTTTTTTTTGGTTTTTATTTTCTGGTTTTTTTATTATGATTATTATGGTAATGTAGAATTGGAGTAATTATGGCGCTCAAACGTGGATGGATTTTGAATATGGAATTTTTTCGACCTTGATTGCCATTGTTTTTAAGCGAAGAGATGCGGATAGGTGAATTTTGGAGGGGTTTTTACAGCGTGAAAAAAAGAGAAGAGGGTTGAAATGGCTTGAAAAATTGATAAGTATTTAGCAAGTTTTACCTACTGCAGTATCAAAGTTGACGAATTTGAACGAAGAGGAGAATTCAAAATTAGTGTCCAAAGTGTACTGGGATCGGATGGACTATGATTATTTTCAATTTTATTTCAAAACACTCAAAATCAAGGGTACAAAATGCCAACTAAGTAGTCCTGAAATTAATGATTTTGTGAAATAATGACGAAAAAACAAACTATTTAAATCGTTGATAAAAATATAAAAATATTCAATTTCAAAAGAAACATTTGTTGAGCCAAAACAAAAATCATGACGCTCAGGTCAATAAAACATCATCATTAAAATTATTTAAATGCAGGGTCATTCCACGTCAATTGGACCAAGAAGTGGTAGGGAGGTTCGGCGATTTTTTTGAAATTTTACGTGTGGAAAGACCACCTTCCGAAGGGATGACCAATGGCGCAAATCGCAGCCCTCTAGCCCATTTTTAAAGGCAGCCAGGGGGTGTCAAAGTTTTCAGTGAACCTAAAACATCATCCATTTCAGCAGTGGATTACTCGATAACCGCGATACCTACCAAAATGGAACATTTTCCCATAGTTAGGGGTTTTGAAAGGCTTTTTGGTGATATCATAAAAAACAGTGTTGCCACTTTTTTTCGTACAAAAAATTAGCTCAAAAAGTTTCGAAACGTAGTTTTCATATCGTTCCGACTCTCAAAAATTCTGAAAAAAATATATTATGGATAACTTTTCACGCTGAACAACATATTAAAAAATTAGGATGGTATAACATGTTGCAAAGTTGGTTTAAAAAAATTTCAAGTTTGTGAAAAAATGCGATTTTTTGATTTAAAAAATGAAAAAAAGTTTTGATAGGTGAAGTTGACCCACTTGACCTTTATTTTTACGTATCTGTTGAAAAGGTTGAAAAAATCCTATCACTCGATAAAATGAACTCATCACAAAAAAATCAAAATTCGAAAAAATTCTATTTTCAATTTCAAACATCAAAAAAAGTTTAAATTCGTCCAGTTGCATTATTTTGACCTCTTTCTAACGTATTTCATGCAAAAAGTTGATAAAAATTACAGTCACAACAAAAAAAATAAAAATGTGTTCATTTTTTGAATCCTTTCGAATTTTAATTTTTTTGTGATGAGTTCATTTCATCGAGTGAAAGAGTTTTTTTCAAATTTTTCAATATACGTAAAAATAGGAGTCAAAGGGGTCAACTTTACCTATCAAAACTTTATTTCATGTTTTAAATCAAAAAATCGCATTTTTTTCGCAAACTTCAAATTTTTTTAAATCAACTTTGCGAAATAGTGCCATCTCAATTTTTTAATATGTTGTTCAGCATAAAAAGTTGTTCATAATATATTTTTTTCAGAATTTTTGAGAGTCTGGACGATATATGATAACTACGTTTTGAAACTTTTTGAGCTAATTTTTTGTACGAAAAAAAAAGTGGCAACACTGATTTTTATGATATCGCCAAAAATCTTTTTAAAACCCCTAACTATGGAGAAAAGTTTCATTTTTGAAGGGATCGCGGTTATCGAGTAATCCACACACCACTGCTGAAATGGATGATATTTCAAGTTCACTGAAAACTTTGACACCACCTGGTTGCCTTTAAAATGGGATAGAGGGCTGCAATTTGCGCCATTGGTCATCCCTTCAAAAGGTCTTTCCACAGAAAAAATTTCAAAAAAATCGCCGAACCCTCCAACCACTTCTTCGTTGAATTGACGTGGAATGACCCTCCAGTATCAAAGTTGAAGAAATTGAACGAAGAGGAGAATTTAAAATTAGTGTTTAAAGTGTACTCGGATCAGATTGACTATGATTACTTCCAATTTAATTTCAAAATGCTCAAAATCAGGGGTATAAAGTGCCAAAGCACTCGGAAAAATTGAAAAATTGATGAAAAAATCTGCTGCAAAATTATTCGAAACATAATTATTATAGTTCAGTGGCAAACTGTAAGTAAGCGGCAAATTATGGTAAAGCTTTGAAATTTGATATGATGAACAAGGACACCAAAAGAAAATTTTTAAGCCCGGGAGGCAATCGCCAAGTCCCATAGGAAAGGAATGATGGTGATTTGGAGGAGGGTTCAACCCCCCATTTTTCCAAATGGGGCTAACGGGGCGATATTGGTGTCAATTCCATATGATTGAACCCCGCTGAGTTCGAAAATACCATTACTTTCAAAATCTGAGGAAGAGGCATGCCTCAAATTTGAGATTTTCTGAGTAAAGTTGTTGCATTTTTCTCAAAAATACCCCAAAATTACAGTTTTTTGACTCTAGACGACACGTTGACCTTCCATCGACATTTTTATGGTCATTCTCGGATTCTACAGGTCAATTACAATGCGAATCGACCATTAATACTTTCGCACACCACTACCCTGGGTGTACAGAGGGGTCTAAAGAGGTTAAAAATTGACGTTTTTTCGGAATTTTCTTGCAAAAATCGGGGTTTTTGAACTGTTCACCGGATACAATTAGCGGAAGAAGGTTCTAATGTCAATTTTCGAATACTGCAAAGCAAATGCCATCGAATGAGACTCGGAGGCACTTTCTACACCCCTCCTGGGAAGTAGTAGAGGTGGTCAAATTTGACCCTTACCTTGCTTATATGTTGAATCAATTTCAGAATGTGATCAACATAAGTGGACATTTTCTTACTACCGAGATAATGATGTTTATATCAATGTTTTTTGTATCGTCGAACCCAAATTTGCATTAATTTTTTCGATTTCAAGGGGGGGGGGAGGGTGAAACCATATAGGGAAGTAGGTCTATTTTTCACAAAAAATCGACATGTATATCGAAATGTAGGTTTTCAAGGACGCTGATTTCAGAAATGCTATCAGTTTTTCATTTTGGTCGAAGCTAAGGGGATGATACTGCATTCATGGGGTGAGAATTGAAATTTTTCACCAAAAATGGACATGTACATATGTCGAAATGTAGGTTTTCAAGGATGCTGATTTCAGAAAGTCTATCGATTTTCCATTTGGGTCGAATCCAAAGGGGTGATACAGCATTCGAGAGGTAGGGGATGAAATTTTTCACAAAAAATCGCCATGTACATCAATCTTTTTCTCTCAATTACCTTTTGTGTTCCGGCTCAGAGAAGTGGGAGTCTGAATAAATAATTCAGCATAATTTTGTTCAAATATTTCCGATTATTCGTGGTATTTACGTGAACGGCTAGCTACTGGATGGAGATTTTTTAGAATGAAAATTGTGACATAAAAAATTTGTCCATCTTGAATATGATTTTACTATTCCAAAATCATGATGATTTAACAAACCTTCCAAATCTCATTTTTTTTATTCCAAAGGGACTATCTCCATTGATGTAATAACAAGAAGTTTAATTTCTCAAAACCGAAAAAAAGAAAATTCAGCGAATGAGAAAAATAAAAATGCAAAAAAAGTGTTGGTAATTTGGAATTCATAGGAGGGGGTGGGCAAGGATCAAAAACTGGTAAAATGTTTCTCAAAAATAATGAAACATAATATTGTTAAAAAATACGCTCAATGCCCAAAAATATGCAACTACGTAGAAAGGAACAAACATGGAATTTTAATCCAAAAATGTAAATAATCTAATTAACAATAACAGAAAGTAATAACATACCTTAATCTTCAATTATGCAAATCGAACATAAATAAAACAATTTGATATTCAGGGAAGAAAAGTCAATCATCAAAATTTATAACGCGAAGCATGAAAACGATTGACGAAATCCGAAAAAAATTAACTTTGTAGAATAAAATTATTGAAGAGTTGATTTCCGAAATCGCAAAACGAATGCACCCAACGAGACGTAAAACCGAACAAAATAGAATTAAACTCACTGATGTAGTACGTATTTCAATCCAAAATTCAAAATCCATAATCGCGAAAAAAAACACCCACCTCACCTATCACGACGAAAGAAAGAAATGATCGAATTGAAGAAACGAAAAAAAAAAGACACGACGTGGAATGTCGAAAATTCATAACCAATTTCGATAAAACATGAATCACTATTCACATAGGTAACTGATATCACCTTTGTCGTCAAAGACGACGACAGCGGTGATTCATTCATTTGTACTACGAGTTGATACTTTTGTTCACATTCTAATGCAGCCCATTATGTAATCTTCAAAAACGGGGTTGTCAAATTCTTCAACTTTCAGTTAGAACTGAACAAAAAATGCAATCTACGTACTAGGCCGGCAAACATTCGAAAAGCTGAACAAAAATTCCAGAAAAATGCCACATTTTCAAGTTCACTTTTTTTCTCAAATTTTTTCATTTCCATAAGCTGTACCGAACAGAACGTTTTTCAGCCAATTCCAAGGCTTTTAATTCTGAGTGAAAATTTGAAGACGAATTCAAGAAAATTTTCATGTGAATAATTATACAATACCTATTTGAAATGAAAATGAATTTGAATCATCGATCACTGTATCCAAAAGAGTGCCTATGCAGAACTCGAGCCGAATTTCAGACAAAAAAAATTCCATTTCTCAATTTTTGACGAATTTTCAAGTATCAATTTCTCAAAAAGATTTCATTCGGGAACACTACATTAAGACTATAGCATGTAAAATTTTTGATCGCTTGAAAATGTATTTATTTTTTTGAACTCGATTCGCAAAATTTGGCAATTTCTCAATTTCGGCACTGAATTATTAGTAGCACTGAAATTACATGTTTTCAGCTATTTTTAACATTAAAATAAATTTCAGAATAAATTTTCAACAAATTATCAACGATTTTTCAGCTTTAATTTACTCTCTTTTGTTTAATCAAAAATGTGATTTTTTTTCAAAATTCAGTAAGTAACATTAAAATTATGTTAACTGGAATATTTTCAATAATTTCAGTTTTTACCAAGTATTTTCGGCATTTCCAAATTCTTGCACGAAATAACTTCGAAATAAATAAGCTCCACCACATCTGACCCGTTTCATTCAGATTTCATTAAGTGCATATTATGATGTGATCACTTTGTACAAAAAAATTATCAGAAGATAGTGTGTCAATTTCAGTAGACGAATAAAACAGTTCCTGGATACAGGCTATCTGCTAATTTAATTACGAGTAGGTATGAAGATAAAAAAATAATGTTAATTTCATCTTGATAATAAAATCATACGAAAACGAGTATAAATCATGAGCAAGAAAACTACTTTTTTTTTTTTTTTTTAACAAGGAAACAGCAGAACTGCCGTGAGGCATTCACCACGTAAAATTAACAGACACAATTTACAAATAGTGTAAGGAGAAAAGAAAAGTGGACCACTGTCCAATTTTCTACCTATTCGGCATTTGATGAGCAGTTAAACAAAGAAATCCGTAGTCTTTGTTCTGGCAAGTCTTCTGGTGGTGTTATTATCCAGTAGTTGAATTGCTTCCGTGTTGGGATGCTGGTATAATCTTTTTGCGTGAGCTTTCGATGATGTACTGATGATTTCATCCACAGTCAAAATTTTCCAGTCCCTGTGGAGAGTTTTGTTGCTGACATACCAGGGAGCATTGCTCATCATTCTCAGAGTTTTGTTTTGGAAACGTTGAATGATGTTTCTGTTGGCCTTTTTTGCACACCCCCAAAGAGGTGCTCCATACTGCCAGACTGGCCGAAGTATTGAGATATAAAGGAGACGTTTATTCTCTAGGCTAAGTTTGGATTTTCTACCCAATAGCCAGTGAAGGTTTTTCAGTCTGTAGTCAAGCTCTTTTCTCTTAACCTTGATGTGGTGGTTCCAATTAAGTCGCGAATCGAGGTGTAATCCGAGGTATTTGGAAGCATTAGTCTGAGGAATAATTGACCCATTGATAGAAATGAAGGCATAGCCATACTTTCTGTAGGTATAGGTGGTCATTGTAGATTTATTCTCATTTAATTTGATCTTCCAGCGATTTGCCCAATTAGCAAACTCATCTATAGCAATTTGTAGATTATTGACTGCCATTTGGTAATCACTATGAATAGAAATTTTTGCAGTATCATCCGCAAAGGTAGCATCGATCACTTCAGGATTGGTAGGCATGTCAGCTGTGAACAGTAAATATAATCTAGGGGCCAATTTGCTTCCTTGTGGGACTCCAGCTTCAGCTGTCTGTTCATATGATGTTACTCCATTATAGTAAACGGAAAATCTACGATTCTTGAGATAAGAACTCAGGATTTCACATAAGTTGGCTGGCAGAATTGAGCCTAACTTGTGAAGCAGGCCATCATGCCAGACCCGGTCAAAAACCTGACTCACATCAAGAAAAAAGATGACACAGAACTTTTTGTCCTCCAGAGCACCCTCAATCTGATGCACCACCCGATGAACTTGGTCAATGGCTGAATGCTTTCTTAGGAATCCAAATTGGTACTCAGGAATTATTTCAGCTGTGAATTTTTCCATTCTGCTTAGAAGAACTGATTCCATCATTTTGGAAAATATAGGCAGCAGCGAGATTGGTCTGTAAGAGGAGGGGTCTTCTGCAGGTTTCCCAGGTTTCAGGATCATGATGACCTTTGCAGATTTCCAGGAGCATGGGAAATGTCTCAGACGGATGACTGCATTAAATAGGTAGGTTAAAAACAGGATACCTCTCCTAGGTAGTTGCTTTACCATGATGGTAGTTACTTTATCATTACCAGGGGCTTTCCTGGGCTTGATTTGAGAGATAATTTTTGTTGTCTCCTTTGGAGTGACAAAAGTAACATAACTTGGTATGGAAAAGTTCAAATCCGGAGTAATCTGTGACTGGATGTTGTTATTGGTGAATGTTCTGGCGAGGTGATTTGCAAATACCTCGGCAATTTCTTCATCACTCTTGGCCCATTGCCCATTGTTGTCTCTGATCGGAGGAGCTCGAATTACTGGTCTTTTTATTCTCCTTGTGGCTCTCCAGAGAGAGTAATTGTTGGCTTTATTAGGAGCTAGGTTTGTGACATAGTCCTCAAAGGAATTGTTATTAACTGTATGCAGTAGCTGCTTGGTTAGTTTGTTGATTTTGTTGAACACAGCTTTGTCAGCAGGATTTCGAGAGTGCTGCCACTTTTTCCTGGCTCTGCGACGTTTGTTGACCATTTCAAGGACTTCCTCTGGATATAAGATTTCCTTATTTGCGACTGTTGCTTTATTTGGGGTAGCTAATGCAACAGAGTTTACCAAGATGTTTGAAAAGCTAGCAACAGAATTATCTAGCTCATTGGGTGTTTTGAGGCTGGAATTTAGGTCAATGTTTCTAGAGACCTCTTCACAATATAAGTCCCAGTTGGTGTTTTTGTTGCAAATACTGGATGGGAGTATTCTTTTGATGACTGATGCACTTACTGTAATTTGCACTGGGGAGTGATCTGAGGACAGATCCGCAATGGTAACTACCTCCATGTAGTTAGTAGATAAACCTTTGATGATGAAGAAGTCAATAACATCTGGCACTTTATGTAGGTCAGTGGGCCAGTAGGTGGGTTTTCCATCCGAAATTGGAAGGCAATTTCCATCACAGATTGCCTTGTGGAGCTCGCACCCCCTTTTAGAAGTACTCCGAGAGCCCCAGGTCGTATGTTTAGCATTAAAATCGCCACCACATATCCATCTGGTACCTAGTTTATCGAAGAGGTCCGAGAATGTATTCTTATCAGCACTGGGTCGAGCATTTGGCGGACAATAGATTGCTGAGACATTTGTAGCAATATCATTCATCTGAATGGTTATGGAAACTGCTTGGAGATTCGGATTTTGAATTTTCATGTGCTCAAAGTGTGAAATTCCTTTCCGAATGATGACAGCAGCGCCACCTTGAGCTTTACCACTAGGGTGGTTACTGGAGTATATATCATAAAGCCTCATTTTTTTGATATCAAATCTGCTGGAGAAGTGCGTTTCGGAGATCAAGGCTATGTCAATTTTATGAGCTGCTAGAAATTGCTCCAGTTCAAGTTTTCTTCCGATTAGGCCATTAGCATTCCAAGTAACAATTTTTGTAAACACTGACATTGTTACTTATTTGTAGAACGAACTTTAGCTGGGGTGGCAGTGAGCTTGCTAATGTTGGTTTCAAGTGAGTTGACCCTAGAGTCAATCTTATTGACTGACGCAACTAAATCATTTAGTGTGGACATAATTGATTCCAACGATGAATTTGACTCGGAAGCATGACCCTCAGAAGAGTTTTTAGAAGCCACCATGGCATAGGAGCTGCCTGCTTGAGTAGATGCAGGGGCAGTGTTCTGCGTTTTTTTATCATAGGAACGAATGTTGGTAGATTTGACTGATGTGGGGTCAATTATTGCTTTAATCTTGTTTTTGAAAACAGGGCAGCCTCTGTAATTTGCTGTATGGTTACCCTGGCAGTTGGCACACTTGACTGGTGCTTTTTTAGATTTCTTGCACTCGGAAGTAAGATGATCACTACCACATTTCACACAGAGTGGCGATCTTCTACAGTAACGTTGACTATGGCCAATGTCTTGGCATCTTTTGCATTGAGGGATTCTATCAGCTTTATTATTTGGAATTTTTGGACGTTCCACTTTGATTTTAGCATGCAGAAGGGTGTCAATATCTTCGATATCTTGATTGATGACATTAGGTTCAAGATCGACACGAAATAGTGGCAGGTGTGTGGTGATTATTTTACCTTCAGACTTCTTTTTAATCTGAACATTGATAACATTACGTACGTTGAAACCTAGGCTGGATAATGCCTCACTGATTTCGGAAGTGTCTGTAGTTGGGTGAAGGTGGCGAATAAAACACACAAAGGGTTTATCTTCTTTGACTTGGTAAGTGTGAAAAACTATTTCACCCATAGCAATGTATTTACGATCAATGATTTCTTTATCAAACGCCTGAACCAGCTTACGATATTCGTCGATGGATTTACATTGTAGCTTAACTTTCCCAGAAGAAAGGGTTTTACGTTCACATGACTCTTGACCTTGTTCTTTGAGAAATTGGCCAAAATACTTCATATTAGAGACAGCTTCAACGAATATTGGCGGTGGTTTACTCGAATTTTTATCGGATGGGTTTCCCTCTTTATCATCACTTTCTTCATCTTCACTCTTCTCCGTAGATTGTGGAGAGTTTGATAACACAGAAGATGGTCGTTTTTGGTTACGATTTGTTTGAATTTTTACCATTTGGTCCAATCTGGCTTGCAGGCTGGTGACTTGGAAATCAAGGGATGCAATTTTTGACTTTAACTGGGCATTTTCGGCCCTGAGAGTGGTAACTTCATCCATAGGATGAATACTGGTATCACGTTAAAACGATGTAACTTGAAAGAATTACATTACACGAGATACGAGATAAGAACGGAGCTCAATCTCACTACAGTATCGGCGTACAGGTATAATAACGCATACGACTAACCAGCACGACGAACAGATAAGAACTGAGAAAACTACTAGAACAGAAATTTTTTCCATACGTACATGATCGTGTCTCGTAGGTACCATTTTTACATTTTACCTCAATTTTTATTTTTTCATTCGATTAATTTTCTCATTAAATATTAGTCCAGGAAAAATAGCATTCCATTGGGAAAAGTGAGGTAGAAAGCTGAATTTTGGTATACTGGTCTATTTTTTCGTGCTGAACACGAATCTGATGAGTCCCCGGTCGTCCCTGGTGAGCGTTCTCCCCTATTGTGGATCTAAGCCCCCCAAAACTAGTTTTTTGCCATTTTCTCCCCCGCATTGCATTTTAGCGAAAAATGAGGTTAGATACATGAATCTACGTCAAATTTCCGATCTAGTGATATATCAGCTTTACTTCTACCCTCAAGGGGGGTGGAACCACAACCATTCAAAAAAGGGGGGTTCCCTGAAAAATACATAACGGCTATAGGCGCCTAAGAGGGGTGAAATGGTCCCCGAACGCGTTCGAGTTGATATTAGCATGAAGAGTGGGTACCATAGAGAAACCTCCGCGCAAAAAATTTCAGATCCACACCCCCTCCCCTTTTTGCGGAACCCCCCTTTTTTGAAATTTCAGTAACACTTTTCTCAGCCCCATTTCAACCGATTTCGAAAATTTTTCTGGAGGCTATGTATATCCTTGATAGGTATCCCCACAAAAATTTTCAACCCCCTCCCCTCAAATTTACCCCTAGAAATGGCGTTTTTTTCATTTTTTTATGCCTATTATCAATCAAGATTGCGAAGTACAATTTTGTAAACACGTTTTTTGGATGTATTTTTGGCCCCCAAACATCATATACTATATTAGAAATTTTTGCTTTGGTGCGCCGTGGTGAAAACTTGGAATAATGTATCGTAGGGGGGTGGGGGGTGAAATGGCAATTTTGAAAAAAATAACTATCAATGAGTAGGGTATCGTTTTCATATGATTCGATACCGCTGAGCACGAATATGACCTCAGATTTTCTGCTACACTCACCTACCCCTCTCCAGAGCCCCCCAGCCCCCTCAATTTTCACAATTTTCGAAATATAGTTATTTTGATGACATTGGTGTCGTTTTCATATGATTCGATACCGCTGAGCACGAATATGACCCCAGATTTTCTGCTACACTCACCTACCCCTCTCCAGAGTCCCTCAGCCTCCCTCAATTTTCACGATTTTCGAAATAAAGTCATTTTGATGATGTTGGTTTCATTGCTACCTATGGGAAAATTACATAAGTTCATTGTTATTGTACATAAAATTTCTCGTAGAATAAGCTACAGCACATGGCTCCCCCTCGAGAGGGGTGGACCCTTGATTTTTTCGTTACCATATTTTTTTCTTGTGATTTTCTATGTAGGTAGTCATTGAATTATAAAATACATACTCATACATACTCAAGTTACAGTTATCATGAATAATTATTATGCCACATATGCTCAGCATACCTATCCAGGCAAGTACCTACACATACAGATTTGTTACGTTTTCTGCGTGGAAAAAAATCAAGGGTCCACCCCCCTCGAGGGGGAGCCATGTGCTGTAGCTTATTCTACGAGAAATTTTATGTACAATAACAATGAACTTATGTAATTTTCCCATAGGTAGCAATGAAACCAACATCATCAAAATGACTTTATTTCGAAAATCGTGAAAATTGAGGGGAGCTGAGGGGCTCTGGAGAGGGGTAGGTGAGTGTAGCAGAAAATCTGGGGTCATATTCGTGCTCAGCGGTATCGAATCATATGAAAACGACATCAATGTCATCAAAATAACTATATTTCGAAAATCGTGAAAATTAAGGGAGGCTGAGGGACTCTGGAGAGGGGTAGGTGAGTGTAGCAGAAAATCTGGGGTCATATTCGTGCTCAGCGGTATCGAATCATATGAAAACGACACCAATGTCATCAAAATAACTATATTTCGAAAATTGTGAAAATTGAGGGGGCTGGGGGGCTCTGGAGAGGGGTAGGTGAGTGTAGCAGAAAATCTGAGGTCATATTCGTGCTCAGCGGTATCGAATCATATGAAAACGATACCCTACTCATTGATAGTTATTTTTTTCAAAATTGCCATTTCACCCCCCACCCCCCTACGATACATTATTCCAAGTTTTCACCACGGCGCACCAAAGCAAAAATTTCTAATATAGTATATGATGTTTGGGGGCCAAAAATACATCCAAAAAACGTGTTTACAAAATTGTACTTCGCAATCTTGATTGATAATAGGCATAAAAAAATGAAAAAAACGCCATTTTTAGGGGTAAATTTGAGGGGAGGGGGTTGAAAATTTTTGTGGGGATACCTATCAAGGATATACATAGCCTCCAGAAAAATTTTCGAAATCGGTTGAAATGGGGCTGAGAAAAGTGTTACTGAAATTTCAAAAAAGGGGGGTTCCGCAAAAAGGGGAGGGGGTGTGGATCTGAAATTTTTTGCGCGGAGGTTTCTCTATGGTACCCACTCTTCATGCTAATATCAACTCGAACGCGTTCGGGGACCATTTCACCCCTCTTAGGCGCCTATAGCCGTTATGTATTTTTCAGGGAACCCCCCTTTTTTGAATGGTTGTGGTTCCACCCCCCTTGAGGGTAGAAGTAAAGCTGATATATCACTAGATCGGAAATTTGACGTAGATTCATGTATCTAACCTCATTTTTCGCTAAAATGCAATGCGGGGGAGAAAATGGCAAAAAACTAGTTTTGGGGGGCTTAGATCCACAATAGGGGAGAACGCTCACCAGGGACGACCGGGGACTCATCAGATTCGTGTTCAGCACGAAAAAATAGACCAGTATACCAAAATTCAGCTTTCTACCTCACTTTTCCCAATGACCCTTTTTTTTCATCTAATTTTCCTGGACTATAATATGTACAAGCGATTTAAAAATTACAATCATGCTTACAAGAAAAAAATATTCAAACACTGCTGTCTTCGCGAAAACTGCGATATTTTTCACATTGTTTTCAATACTAATAATAGTAATGACCGTTCACCAAAGTGAATCGATAAACATATCTACATCGCTAACATCACTGGAAGAAACAGTACGTCCATTACCACTGAGAAATCATACCTGGCGGACTATTCGTGAAAGTAATTTGCTCTACATTGACAAGACACCATTTTTACTGAAGCTTTTGGATATTCGCAGGTGCATGATTCTTAGACGCCCTCCTGGTTTTGGTAAAACGACATTTATAGAAATGGCGACAGATTTCTTTCGAGGGAAGCAAGACATGTTCAAAGGATTAGCAGTTGACGAAGTGGGAAATACAAAGCACGATTATTCAAGCAGTATGGGAAAAACTGGAGAGCCATTACCGAAATGGAAGGAATTTCCAGTCATCCATTTGAACTTCCGAGAAATCCCAAACTTCAATACACACGAAGAATTTTGTGATCATTATCAATTTCTTCTAAAAAGTATCGCGGAAACGTATAGTGTTGATGGTAGTGACAATTATTTCAATTTCAAAATACTTATCTGGGAACTACACAGAAAATTCAACAACACACCAGTCTTCGTATTGGTGGATGAGTACGATTATCCATTTCAACATGCTTACACAGTGCTCAAGAATATGAAGCTGGCAACAAGAATGCAAGAACACCTTGAAGGTATGTTCTCAGTTATCAAGAGCAACAGTAATGTTGCACTAGCATGCTTTGCTGGGGTGTTAAAATTCAATACACTGAGAATAGTAGGTTCAGGCATGAGTGTCTTTGAGGACCTTTCATTTGATAAAGATCTCGCGGAAGCATTTGGTTTTACCGAAAACGAAATGAGAAACAATCTAGGTTCGTACTTGGAAAAATGGGTTCGACAGGAATGCACCACTATGAATGCTCGAAGTGCATCTGATGATCCCACGTCACCGGAAGAAAAACTTTTAGGTAAATTGAGAAGCTGGTACGGTGGGTACCAATTTTCTGAAGAATGCGACGCGAGTGAAGTTTTTAACCCAGTCTCTACATTGGAAAGCTTACGACAACAAAAATTCAGCAACTACCATTTGCCCGCATATTCATTGCATTTCATAGTCGAGATATTCTATAAATCGTCAAGGAGCTGGGATAGAATCATTAACGTATATTCACAATATTCTTACGAAATTTGTCGCACATCACCTTGGATCAATGAGACTCCATGGCATTGGTGGATGTTGTCAAATGGGTACTACACCATTTCTAACTACAAACGTGATGATGGTCCGTGTGGCAGAAGACATGTAACGTTGAAATTTCCTAATAAGGAGATGGAAGAAGCAATGGAGTATAATTTGGCGATGTATCTTCCAGATGAAAACAAATTTATCCACGAAGATTACTGTAATGAACTTGTAGAATTCAGTAATGCAATGTCAAATGGAGATACTGAAAAGGCGATGGGTATTCTCAGCATTTTCAAGTTTCAATCCTATATTAACGAATACCCTGAAAGCAAATATATAAATCCAGAAGAGATGGCGAGAAGACTGGGATTTATTCTTCTTACTGCATCTATTAATTATCAAGAGGGTGTCAAGTTCAGCACTAATACAAATTCCACAGCTGATGGAGGAAAATTAGATACCCTGCAGACAACGGATTTGAAGGTTAATTATATAATCAAAATCCGAACTACGAATAACACGAATGAAACTGTTTTTCCAATTATCAAACAGCTCTTTCAATATTCCAAAGATCATCCAAAATCTTTCACACATGCGACAGGAAATCAAACCAATTTCTGCTTCTTGGGTCTTAATTATCTGGTTCATGAAAGTTCAGCTATGCTGAACAGCTGGATTGTGCTGCCATTTGCAAACGGTGTTCCACAGTATTCAGACGTGGTTGCTCAACCTCGAGATTTGAAACAAATATTGCTTGACAAAATTTCCCCTTAAACTGTTCGCCACTCATGGACGCCATTATCTACGTGAAGGTGGTGTTAGTTAATAATTTACTTAGTTAGTTATGTAACTAAGGCGTCCTAAAAATCGAAGAGGATGCGCTGGAAAAATTTTTAGTGATTTGGATTTTTACTCAAGGGTATTCCCAGGTAAGATAGGTGAAAGGGCCCTGTTCCCAGATTCGGAAAATTGTGATCGATTGTTGTTGAATACCTCCAAAAAAAAAAAAAAAAAAACGTTCCTTCTACCAATCCATAAAATTAAAATTTCGTCTTGAAAAGACTCGTATTTGCAAAAAACTCTGAAAATTTTCAATATGCGAAAAATGTATGGAACCAAAAATGTTGATTGTCAAATTAATTTCTGATAATTGTTAGGTTAGTTGTGACACTACATAGTATGGGACGAAAAAACACTACTGCGAACTTGCCAAAAATTCCTGCTTTCGCCAAAATTGTCAAAAAAAAGTCTCGTTTTTGTTCAAATTGTAAAAAAATCTTAACTGTTGTCAAAATTGTCAGAAAAGCAGTGTTTTTGGCTTTGAATACTCAACTGTCGAAAAATACATTTTCTTCTGACGTTATCACAAAAGTCCTAATATTTTTTGTAAACATGAACAAAAAACCCTGTTGTTGGACAAAATTTCCAAAAATCCCATTTTATCAAAATTATCAAAAAATCTTGACTTTTTGTAAAAATTTCCAAAAAGTACATTATTTGCTTTTTGCCAATTGTTCAAAAAGTCTTATAGCCAGAATAATTATCCAAAAAGTAGGTAAATAGGTATCATTTTTTCCAAAATTGTACCCAAGTTTCTTTTTGAAGAAAATTATTAAAAAATCCTAATTTTTGTCAAAATTGCCAAAAAAAAAGTCATGTTTCTTGCCAACATTGTCGAAAAATAGGTACCCGTTTTTGACGTTATTAAAAAAGTTATAATATTTTTAGCAGATATGACCAAAAAACTTTGTTAGTAGCCAAAATTTAGAAAATTCCAGCTTTTTTCAAGATTATTATTTTTAAGAAGTCCTTGTTAGGTATGTTTTGCGCCAAAATTGTCTGCAAAGTTCTTTTCCTGTCTAAATTTTCAAAAAAATCTCGTTTATGTCAAAATTGTAAAGAAGTTCATGTTTAGTCAAAATTAAACCCTATAAATAAATAAATCTTAACTTTCGGAAAAATTGCCAACAAAAACTCCTGCTTTTTGCCAAAATCTTCAAAAAAATCCTGTTGCCAAAATTGGCAAAAATTCTTGATTTTGTCAATTATTCTAAAAAGTCCTACTTTCTGCTAAATCATTGTCAAAATTCATTTTTTTTCGTGAGAGTAGTTATCAAAAAAAAACCGTTTTTTTGCCAAAATAAAATAACATCAAAATACACCATTTGCTAGTAAACCCTACCCCACCTTGGCAATCTTTCAACCCTATCATTGATCTATCTTTGACAGAATTTAATAAAAATCTCACCAACCCCATCATACTTAAAAAACATTTTCTTCTTCTTCTTGACAAGTATAAAGAATACAGTCACATATATACGGATGGCTCAAAAACCAAACAGTTCACTGGATGTGCTATCATTCATGGCGATATCTCTATTCCCGTTGCTCTCCCCTCCCTTTGCACCATTCTCACTGCTGAATTATATGCAATTAAATCTGCAATAACATATTCCCTTGATTTTTTATTAAATAAAGTTACAGTTTTTACTGACTCACTATCAGCTCTTTTATCAATAAAAAACTATAGGTCAAAATATTCACATCCTATATCACTTGAAATTATTGAACTCCTGCAACTCTTCCAAAATAGCACACCCATACTATGCTGGATACCTTCACACTCCCAGATTCATGGTAATGAGTTGGCTGATAAAATAGCTAAGCAAGCACACCTGCACCTCCCCCTTGCCAACATTCCAATCCCTCTATCAGACTTAAAGCTCCATTCAAAAACTTTAATGCATGAAGTGTTTCAATCTTCATGGTCTCTTATCCCAAGCTCAAATAAATTAAAAAGAATAAAAAACACTACATCTTTGTGGAAAACTTCTGAACAACTTCAGCGTAGATCTGAAGTTCTTCTCACCAGACTCAGAACTGGTCACTCTCTTCTTACTCACCAATTCATATTCCTCAAACAGCCTCCCCCATCATGCCCAGAATGCAACATCCCTTTAAACATTGCCCATCTACTAATAGACTGTCCTTCCTACCAAAATGAACGCTCCACTCTTCTAAATTCCAACCAACTTCAAGTCCTCCTTTCTGATGACCCCACTCATATAGACAATGTCATCAAATTTCTATACTCTACAAAATTAGATAAAAAAATTTAAAAACCCAGGTAGCCCATTTCTTTGTACTGATTGTAACTTTATTTCTAGATATGTATACACCCTAATCATAAGTTTGTCTTAATATAGGGCCCCTAGCCTAAGTTGCTGTAAATGGCTCTTAATAAATAAATATTCAAATATTCAAATAAATGACATGATTCTTCTGCTTTTATCCCTTTTCAAAACTCCTGCTTTTTGTCAAAATTGTCAGCAAGTTCTACTTTTTGGACAAAATATTATAGGCAAAGACCTTTTTTTGACAAAAATTATTCAAAAATTCTGTTTTATGCCGAAATGATCAATAAAATATCGTTGTTAGCCGAAATAGACTGAAAGTACCTATAGCTTTATTGTTCTAAACATTTTTCGCATTATTTCGAAAAATTTTGCACAAAAAAAAAATTAATCATATTTTTCAAGGTTTTTTGTAAATGCGAGTTTTTTGCAGACAAAATTTTAATTTTATGGATTAGTAGAAAGAAAGTACTTGTAAAAAAACACATTTTGGCAAAAACAGCTTTGGTGCCCAACTCTTCAATCCGGAGCTGCGGCGGTTCAAAGTTTTTTTTGTGAATTTTACCCACAACACAATGATAAAATTTTTTGAAGAAAATCGTGTTGAAGAACCCAGGCTTCCCCTACACATTCCGCGGGGTACCAGAATTTTTTCCCCACTACTCATGGATACAGAGTTTTTCTCGCAAAAAACGCGTTTTTTGGCTACTCTGTCCAAGGGGAGTGGGTTGGGGGGCGGAAATTCCGCTCGAAAATTTTTTTGAAGGTACCCAACAATAGTCCATCATGATTTTCCAAATCTAAGAACAGGGCCATTTCACCTATCTCACCTGGGAACATCCTAAAAACAAAACAAAATGATTAAACTAGGGTAAAGACTTAAATTTTTGTTTCTGCTCTACGTATTGCTGACCTTCTGAACCGATTATTGAGTTTCGAGGCATATTCTGGAGCCTCCAGCTGATTTTCAAATTTTCTAATTGAACTAGGTACCTACGTAAATGCCATTAAAAGAGACGATTGAAACATAATTTATTCAATTTTCTACGCCGTATCAAAATTTCTACACAGAAAAAATTTCATTCTGGAATACTACTCGTAGACCTGCATTTGAAATCTTCGATCGCTTGGAAATTCATGTTTTCACCTCTTTTTAACATTCAAATTTAATTTTAGCTTTAAATTACTCTTTTTTGTTTTATCAAAAATGTGTTTTTTTTTTCAAAATTCAGAAAAATTGAAATTTTGTTCACTGGAAATATATTTAATTATTTCAGCTTTTACCAAGTTTTTTCGGAATTTCCAAATTCCTGCACGAAATTGCTTCGAAATCAATAACCTCCATAACATCTGGGCCAGTTTCATTCCGATTTCATTATAGGTATGTAATCACTTTAAGTTATTAAAAAATTATCTGAAGATAGTGTATCAAACTCAGTAAATAAATAAAACAGTTCCCAAATACAACCTATCAACTAATTTAATTAAGTATGAAGATATCAAAACATTGTTAATTTCATCTCGAACAGAAATTTCTTTCATACAGCCGTCGTGTCTCGTTCCATTTTTACATTTCGTTGCTCAATTTTGATTTTTCATTCCATTAATTTTCTCGTTGAATGTAAACATTTTACAAAATTCAACCTACTATCATGCTGACAAGAAAAGAATATTCAAACGTGGCACTTTTCGCGAAAGCAGTGATATTTTTCAAATTGTTTTCAATACTAACAATAGTAATGATCGTTCACCTAAGTGAATCGACAAAGGTGTCCACATCACGAACATCGCTGGAAGAAACAGTACGTCCATTACCACTGAGAAATCATACCTGGCGGATTATTCGTGAAAGTAATTTGCTCTACATTGACAAGACACCAGTTTTAATGAAGTTATTGGATGATAATTATTACTGGCGCAGGATACTTATTAGGCGCCCACCTGGTTTTGGTAAAACGACATTTATAGAAATGGCGGCGGATTTCTTTAGAGGGAACAAAGACATGTTCAAAGCATTAGCAATTGACGAAGTGGGAAACACGAAGTACCAATATTCTATATGGAATAGGCCCAAAACTGGATTGCCGAAATGGAAAGAATTTCCAGTCATCCATTTGAACTTCCGTGAAATTGCAAAATTCAACACAGAAGAAGAATTTCATGCTCATTATCAATTTCTTCTAAAAAGTATCGCGGAAAGGTACAGTGTTGACGCTAGTGGCGAATATTTCCATATCAACCGTCTTATCTGGAAACTACACGCCAAATTCAATGGCACACCAGTCATCGTATTGGTGGATGAGTACGATTATCCATTTCAACATGCTTACACAGTGCTCAACAATACAAAGTTGGCAACAAAAATGAGATCTCACCTTGAGGATATGTTGTTAGATATCATGTGCAGCGAAGAAGTTGGACAAACATTCTTTGCTGGCGTGTTAGTATTGAATTCAATGTTTATAGAAAGTTCAAGCAATAGTGTCTATAATGACCTTTCATTTACTAAAGATCTCGCGGAAGCATTTGGTTTTACTGAAAATGAAATAAAAAATAATCTAAGTCCGTACTTGGAAAAATGGGTTCGACAAAAAAGCACCACTGTGAATGCTCGATGTGCATCTGATGATTCCACGTCACCGGAAGAAAAACTTTTAGATGGATTGAGAAGCTGGTACGGTGGGTATCAATTTTCGGAGAAATGTGACGCCAGTCAAGTTTTTAACCCAGTCTCTACGTTGGAAAGCTTAAGGCAACAAAAGTTCAGCAATTATCATATGCCAGCATATTCTTTACATTTCATGGCCAAGCAGTTCTATGAGAACTCACGGAGCTTGTATGCATTCAATAACGTAGGTGCATCTTATTTGTACCGTATTTATGACTTAGCACCTTGGATCAATGAGACCCCGCAGAAATGGTGGATGTTATCGAATGGGTACTACACCATTTCTGAATACTATGGTGAGGGTTTTGTTGGGAAAAGTGTGGCGTTGAAATTTCCTAATAAGGAGATGGAAGAAGCAATAGAGTATAATTTGGCGATGTATCTTCCCGAAGAAAACAAATTTATCCACGAAGATTATTCTAATGAACTTGTAGAATTCAGTAACGCAATGTCAAACAGTGATACTGAAAAGACGATGAGAATTTTGAGCATTTTCAAGTTTCAATCCTATATTAACAGATACCCTGAAAGCAAATGTATAAATCCAAAAGAGATGGCGAAAAGGCTGGGATTTATTCTACGTACTGCATCTATCAACTATCAAGATGGTGTTAAGTTCAACCCTGATACTAATTCCACAGCCAACGGAGGAAACTTAGATACCCTGCAGACGACGAATTTGAAAGTTAATTATGTCATCAAAATCCGAACAACGAATAACACGAATGAAACTGTTTTCCCAATTATCAAACAGCTCCTTCAATATTCCAAAGACCATCCAAGATCCTTCACACATGCGACACGAAATCAAACCAATTTCTGCTTGTTGGGTCTTAATTATCTGTTTCATGAAGGATTCGCAAAGCTGAACAGCTGGGTTGAGCTGCCATTTGCAAACGGTGTTCCTCAGTATTCCGATGTGATAGCTCAACCTCGAGATTTGAAACAAGTATTGCTTGAGAAATTTTCCTCTTAAAATGTTGGCCACTCATGGACGCCATTATCTTTGCGAATGTGGTGTTTTTAGTGTGCGTAGCACACTATTGGTTTCGCTTTGAGAAATGAAATTTTATTGGAACTGAATGTTCTCTTAAGCTATCCAACCGTTTTTTGTACCTATTGGACACCATTTGAGAATCATTAAGGCGGAGGGAATAGATTAATTTTCATTCAATTCGGATGGGTAATTGCTGAGTAATTGCAATTTTAGTTCATTATTTTAATGCATTAAATCCTAAAAAAGGGAAAAGGGGACTTGTAGAACACCTGCCGCTCATTGTACCCTGCTATACCCCCAGTCTATTCCATCACCAGCTGTGTTTCATTGTACCCTGTTACACCCCCAGTCTGTTAGCTGTAAATTCCAAGTGGGCGTGGTTTGGTGGGGCGTTTACCAAACAAATATATTATTTTAATGCCCTAACCCTCGTAGCAAAGTTGTGGCTGAGTGGTTAGGGCATGTAGGTAGGAATAGGAAATTTAGGGACCCAGGTTCGAATCCCCGTGAGGTAAGTAGGTAGGTGACGGATTTTTCGTAGGAAAATTGGATAGGTAAATGCTTTGTAGGAAAATTGGATAGGTAAATGCTTTGGAGTCACTATGTAGTACATGGTAATGGGGCAAAAATAATGCGGAAACTGAGTTATGGATTATGATATCATTTGCTAACTAAAAATTTATTTCATTAATTTTTTGTCTACCTATAACCATAAGTATAAAGTAAGAATTACTTGACATGAATAATTTTTAACTTTTTACTTATAATTTAAAAATTACTTCAAAATGAGAAATTAAACTAATTTTTGTACAATTGAAACATGTAATTTTTATTATCATGATTTAGTAAAAATTATTAAAACAAAATGATTTTTACTATTGGTACCTATAGCAAAATTTATTAAAATGATAAGTTTTACTATACAATTACAGTAAAAATTATTGAATGGGATCTGGTACTTAATTGTGAGTATTTAGTTAAATTTTTTTGTAAAAATTACCCATATTTTTTTCGTGTAATAGGCAATGCAAATTCTTAACATAGGTATTTTATAAGATTTAATTCTTAATTTAGAATAAAAAGCAAGTTCTGAAAATTGGTTTGAAAATTTATAAATTTGAAGACAATGGAAATTCTAAAAAAAATAATATGAAAATTTGTATTTAGAGACGCTGAGAATTCCAAAAATTGATTAAAAGTTCTGTAAGTTGCAGATAATGTGAACTTGAAAATTATATGAAATAAGTATTGTAATATTTATGAAGAAGATGAGAATTCTGAAAAATTGGAGGCAATGTAAATTCCAAAAATTGAGTAAACGTTTTACAATTTGTGGACAATATGAACTTGAAAATTGAATTTGAAATTTTTTAATTTAAAGACGATAAGAATTCTGAAAAATTATTCAAAATTTGACTATTTAGAGGCAATGTGAATTCTAAAAATTGATTGCAAATTTCCTAACTCAGCAGCAATGCAAAATTCTGAAAATTTATTGATAACTTTATGAAATTGTAGCGATGGGGAATTCGGGAAATCGATTTGAAATTTTGTAAATTTTAAAACAATGCAAACTATGAAAAACAACTAGAAATTTCTTAATTTAGAAGCAATAACTACAAGCTTATAAATTATTCTGAAATACCTATTGTAATTTGGAAAATATGAAAACACTGAAAAACAATTATTATTTTGAAGCAGTGAGAGTTTCAAAAATTCTCATCACTGTGACATGGTTGATTCACTTATGCACTACCTAGATGTAATAACGGTTATAGCTGTAGAAAAGGCAGCTAGCTACGCACACTTTGCAGCTAAGCATTTACTTAGTATGTAACTAAAACGTCCTAGAAAAAAAATCGAAGAGGAGGAACCGGAAACTTTTTTTAGTGGTATTCGATTTTTACTCGAGGGTATTCCCAGCTAAGATAGCTGAAATGGTCCTGTTCCCAGATTTGGACAATATTATGATCGATTGTTGTTGGGTACCTACCTCCGAAAAAACTATCTTTCTACCAATCCATAAAATTAAAATTTCGTTTGCAAAAGACTCGTATTTGCAAAATTAAGGGAAATATGCGAAAAATATTGTATGGAATCAAAAATGTTGATTGTCAAATTAATTTCTGATAATTGTTAGGTTAGTCGTGACGCTACATTGTATGGGACGAAAAAACGCTACTGCGAACTTGCCAAACATTTATGCTTTTGCCAAAATTTTCAAAAATGTCTCGTTTTTGTCAAAATTATAAAATATTCTCACTTTTGTCGAAATTGTCAAAAAAGCAGTGTTTATGGCCATACTTGACTGTCGAAAAATACATTTTCTTCTGACGTAATCAAAAAAGTACTGATATTTTTTGTAAGTAGGTATAAACAAAAATCCCTGTTGTTGGACAAAATTTCCAAAATTCCCATTTTATCAAAATTATCAAAAAATCTTGACTTTTTGTAAAAATTTTGCAAAAAATATTTGCTTTCTGCCAATTGTTCAAAAAGTTTTATAGCCAGAATAATTATCAAAAAAGTACGTATCATTTTTTCCAAAATTGTACAGAAGTTTCTTTCTGAAGAAAATTATAAAAAAATTACAATTTTTGTCGAAATTGCCAAAAAAAAGTCCTGTTTTTTTACCAACATTGTCGAAAAATACCGGTTTTTGACGTTATATTAAAGAAGTTAATATATCTAGTGGATCATTCCATGCCAAATCGGCGGATTTTTGCACGAGGGGTCTTCCATTTATTTCAAAATCAGATCATGTGTAGAGGTCATCAAACAATGACGATGACGAATGACGCAAACCGGACATTTTTTCGATTTTTTTTGACGGAGCTGTGGCGCTTCAAAGTTCTCCAAACTGGCCGAAAATGGAAAATTTAAATTGCAAATTGCTCCGGTTGTACGTGGTATAGAATTTTGAACTTTTTTTCAAATCGTAGTACTTTGAGAGGGTAATCGACGAATGATGTCAAAATCAGTGTTGCCATTTTCAAAAATCTAAAAAAATCGATTTTAAAACTTATATAATTTAAGTACTGTATATAACTACATATGATGTCTCCCAGTAAAAATTCTGAAAAAATTCTCAGTTTTAGTCCTTTTTATGTAGAATAACATAATCAAAAAATTGGACTGGTATTTTACTACATTTTCGAGAAAAAAAAATTACAAGTTTTACAGTTGTTGCAAAAGTACCACCAGAAACCTAAAAAATGAAAATTTTTGCATTTTTAAAATACATATTACGAATGTGTAGACGAATATGTGAAAGAAATCCCCCTCCCCCTCAATTTGTCCACGAATTGGCGAAAAATGTATATATTTCACTCTTAAAATGAAATTATAACATTTCGTCAATTCGTTGACAAATCAGGGGGAGAGGGATATTTTTTGTAAAAACGAACAATCAAATTTGATTTTCAAAAATTCACCAAAAATCAAAAAATGCACTCAAGCACACGAAATTTTGAATAGTGATATCTTCTCTCCTAAGAAGGAGAAGTATGCGTAGTGAAAAAAATATCTGCAGACGGTTTTTCAAGAGTCAGGTAAATCTACGGTCATCTTTGGTAAAAATTTCTCAAAATGTAACTATCCCTCCTCAATTTTTCATTTTTTTTTTTTTTTATTTAAATGAGAAATACAGGGGCGAAGCAACCATGGGGGTAGTGGGTTCAAACCCCTTGGAGGTCATGGAATTTGGCAGAAATTGGCAATTTTGAGTGCCAAATTGGCAAATTGGCAAATTGGCAATTATGAGCGTTCAACGATGAATTGACAACTCTGAAATTTGTAAATTTGTGACTGAAAACTCATTAAAAATTGAATACGTTTACTGTTCCCAACACTTTTATTTTATGTAAAGAAGTGGAAAATAGATGTCCAAACACACCTCACAAAAAAATCAAAATTCGAAAAGATTCAAAAAATGATTGAATTTTTATTTTTTTGTCGTGAGTGTAATTTTTATCAACTTTTTCATGAAATACGTCAGAAAGAGGTCAAAATAAGACAACTGAATAAATTTAAACTTTTTTCGATGCTTGAAATTGAAAATTGAATTTTTTTGAGTTTTGATTTTTTTGTGAGGTGTTTATTTCATCGAGTGAAAGGGTTTTTTCAACTTTTTCAACAGATACGTGAAAATAGGAGTCAAAGGGGTCAACTTTACCAATCAAAACTTTTTTTCATGTCTTAAATCAAAAAATCACATTTTTTCGCAAACTTTAAATTTTTAAAAATCAAATTTGCAACATGTTACCATCCCAATTTTTTAATATGTTGTTCAGCATGAAAAATTGTCCATAATATATTTTTTTCAGAATTTTTGAGAGTCAGAACGATATGAAAACTACGTTTCGAAACTTTTTGAGCTAATTTTTTGTACGAAAAAAAGTGGCAACACTGATTTTCATGATATCATCAAAAATCCTTTCAAAACCCCTAACTATGGAAAAGTGCTCCATTTTGGTAGGGACTGCGGTTATCGAGTAATCCACTGCTGAAATGGATAATATTTTTAGGTTCACTGAAAACTTTGACACCCCCTGGCTGCCTTTAAAAATGGGCTAGAGGGCTGCGATTTGCGCCATTGGTCATCCCTTCGGAAGGTCTTTCTACAGGAAAAATCTCAAAAAAATCGCCGAACCCCCCTACCATTTCTTGGTTCAATTGACGTGGAATGACCCAACTGGTTATGCTGTTCGAAAATTTGTGATTTTGTAGCTGGAATTTTCAAGATTTTCTCCCCCCCCCACTGTAAAATTGATCTGCTACGCCCCTGGAAAACCTGACGTGTGTACTTAGTTGTCACTTACTAATAGGTAAGCTTGATGGGCTTAACGAAATGCCAGAAAAGTTTAAAAAAATTGAATTTTTCACTCCCTCTCCATTTTTTCCCCCATGAGTAAACACGAATTGCATTAGGTGTTAGATTAAAAAATAATTATGTACTTTACCTGACTTTACAGTTCAGATTGTCAATTTTTTGTAATTTTTGACCATGGTCAGACTTCATGAGCAGTTGGAGAGGCGCAGTTGAAATTTGAGGCAGAAAGGTAAAATTTTACGAGGTCGCATGATGTTTCAAAGCTATAATTGAAATTGGAAAAGAAAAACTCCCAATGTTATTGAGCTCCTTATCTAGTTTTGGTTCATTCTTCACCTATGATTGAAAAAAAATTTGGTTATTTTTTTAGCAGAAATTTCAAAAGAAAATTTCACAATCGTGAGAAAATTATGCAAAAATGTCTTCTTAATCCGATTTGAAACAGTTGCATGTTGGAATTTTTTTATTTTATTAAAAGGTTTCGAATTGTTCAGATCTCGACATTTCTGAGAAGTGTTCTTTTAAAGTAACATTTTCATCGAATAAAAATGGCTGTATGATTTTTGGTTGTTGTACTCACTCTTCAAATTCCAAGAGCGCTTTATATTCGAAGAACCATCCTGTATACCACACAAACCGAAGAAAAAATATTCTCGTTTTCATCTTTGTGGGGTTTTACGTAAGTATGTTTGTTTTGCATTGACCGACCATATTCTCGCCTCTTCATTCTCACTCCACTGGTATAATATTCGATAGGATTGGCTCGCGTAGTATGTAGTTTTATTTGCACAGCAATCACGTCTTTAATTTTAAGAAAATTTTATTACATGGTAGTTTTTTATTGGTTATGTCGAGTCGCAAGTGTTCCTAATAGGTTTATATGGCTCGTGACGCGTGTGCCAGCTAAACCCACACCACGTACAGAGAAGGCAGCGAGTACTACAGAATAGTGAAGAGAAACAGAGATAGACAGTCCTCTTTTCATTCACCCTTGCTGCCTCAGTTAGCATGATTTTATTTTTCCTATCCTTAGCCTGCTGATCGTTACCTCGTGTGGTGCTTTCGACTGAAAAGAGGATGCGTAATTAAAGTTTCCCATTTTCGACGCGAACCACATACGAAATAGTCGCTTTAGCCTTTTATTCCCGATGTTCGATACGACGACGCTGGTTGAATCACCTAAACGAAAAAGGTACGAGTTGTGAGGACATAGAAAGAGCATGGTACGCGAGGTACGAGGCGAGATGGAGAAAAGAATAGAGTTATTTTAAAAGAGAGATATTCGACATTCTTTCGCCTAAGAAAAAAATTTTATTGCCGTTGACTCTGCTGGCACACGCCTTTTATTATATAACAGCTTCCTTTATATATATCGTTCTGGCAGAATAAAATGGATACGAAGAGGGAAGCACGAAGACGCGAAGAAACCGAACAGAGAGAGGAAGCGAACGAGAAAAGCTTAACTAATTTATCGATTTCGAACAATTTTGACCGAATTTTTTTCTACTTATTGCTCCCTTTTTAACGAAACGTTAAACAAAAATTTAATTAAAAAAGATAAAACCCCCAAGTATAAGAGTATATAACGAAAGCAATCAAAGGTTTTCAAAATAACGCACATTGTGGAAACGCACCGCAGTCTACACTAATGTAACGAAATTTACAGGCTAAACTCTTTAATTACAAAAGAAAATGCTACAAAAACGGCTCCAGGCGAACTTAAAAGATAAATAACATTGTTGTTCATCTAAGAAGAGAGAAAGAGAGAGACCGTTAAATTCAAATGGTATGTTAACGCTTTAAACAAACATCACAATCCCTTTGATATTAAACTTTATCCGGAATGTAATTTGTTTACGAAGAATGTAGCAGCGGAAAATTTAATTATTCTTTGCGTTTCTGCACGGACAAATTGCAAATAGTTCGCGTTACTTCAAACGTTTGTTGTTGCGTTTTTTTTTTACACCGGTGACGCGACGCTATGCGACGCGACGTCCCTGCATCATTTTTTCGCATCTTCCACCCTTCCCTTTGTCATCATCCGCCAATCGTGTCTGATGTATGCACATTGCACGTGCTTCGGTATCCCTAAAACCGCACGTCTATGTGTGGGCAGTCTGTGTTTTTTTTGCCTTTTTTTTCACGTTTTTGTTCGCGTTTGTTAATGCGGATCGTGCACAAGGCTTTGCGTTAAGTTTCAAAAGGCCAGTTGACCGTTTGACCAGTATTGTTCAATTATGTATACGCGTACGTAATACCGATGTTTTTCAGTAAATAAGCGTGAGGTAGGTCGGGGTTTTCATATACTGAAGAGTAATTATCATCCTGCATGCTGACGGTGGTGGCCTTGTCATCGTTTGTGTGCATGTGCATTGTGCAAACAAGTTTTTTATTCGCTGTATTGATTTTTTTCAAGAATTTTTCATTTTGCGAATTATTCTTCAATAGTCAAGAGTAATTCAGGACATGGGTTTCAAAAATTTTCATGAAAGAAGTTGGCAAAAAACCGTCAAGTTGAAAAAAAAGGCCAATCAGTTATCATTTCCATCAACTACGCACGTACTTAGTTACATCACTGGATCATTTCAAAGTTTTCAAAAAAAATACATGATATAATAAAATTGACAAGTTTCAACATGTTCGTGTCACTTTTATCAAGTACCTAGGAAAATTTTTGAAAAATCAGTATGAAATTGATAGAATTTAATCAATCGAGATTGGGTCATTCCACGTCAATTGGACCAAGAAGTGGTAGGAGGGTTCGGCGATTTTTTTGAAATTTTTCCCGTAGAAAGACCTTTTGAAGGGATGAGCAATGGGGCAAATCGCAGCCCTCTAGCCCTTTTTTAAAGGCAGCCAGGGGGTGTCAAAGTTTTCGGTGAACCTAAGATATCACCCATTTCAGCAGTGAATTACTCGATAACCGCGGTACCTACCGAAATGGAACATTTTCCCATAGTTAGGGGTTTTGAAAGGCTTGTTGGCGATATTATAAAAATCAGTGTTGCCACTTTTTTCGTACAAAAAATTAGCTCAAAAATTTTCGAAACGTAGTTTTCATATCGTTCTGACTCTCAAAAATTCTGAAAAAAATATATTACGGACATTGGACAACTTTTTATGCTGAACAACATATTAAAAAATTGGGATGGTAACATGCTGTAAAGTAGATTTTAAAAAATTTTAAGTTTTGTAATGGGAGAAAAATATTTTTATCCGTCACTCATACTGGGAGAAATTTACATACTAAAAGTTCAGTCACCCTAATGGGAGAAAATTTTCCTGTCTCTCAACTGGGAGAAAAATTCTCATTCCCTAAAGCAACAGAATATTTTTCTACCCCCTAAGCGACAGTTTTTCGATCATTTTAGTGGCCAATTATGAGTCAGTGACCAAGCCGCGACAATTTAAACTTCCTATACTCAGTGGTGGTGGCGTTTACGTCCAATTATAATCAAGAAATTATCGAATACATCCGATTATACTCGATTACATCATCGTTTTTAGGTGGTGGTGCCAAGCTGTCCACCACTCTCGCGATAACAACCAATAGAAAACCAGTTCAACACGAATATCGCCGAGTATAATCGAACATGACGTAATTCTAGTGTCAGCCGCCAAAGATAGCGCCGCTAGGTATGTTGAGTGCGTGCACCACTGACTACACACGTTTCCCGCCTGATTTTTGTAAAAAGCGCAATTATAAAAGCTCTGATCCGAGACAAATTAGGCAAGACTGCAGACATCGACGCCGCCAAGTATAGTTCCAACTTTACTTCCATCTCTGCGAATGGGCTAGAGCCCAGTCGCCAGAAGAGACCAATAAATCCATCTTTAGCTCAATATTTCCAACTGTAGTTCCTACTGTTTCCAGCTTTAGCTTCCTTCAGTTCGTGATTTATTGGACTTTGATGAATTTTGGCGTCTATAGCCTCTGACTTTGCCATCATCTGCAATGACATCGTTTCTCAAGTTAAGTCCCTATGGGTCAATTGGTGAATCTTCAGCTGTCTTGGATCACTCTTTGAAATGCACAGAGATAGGTTTTAATAACAAGTTGCCTTGGTTCACATTGTCCAACTTTAGATTTAAGTTTCACGACCTTGGTTCACATTGTCTATATTTATTTTCTTTTTTGTTTGAAAATGACTTACCATTCAGGACGTGCATTTTAGTTTTAAGTACAGACCCATCGCTCAGGGTGTCTTCCTTTCTTTTTTCTTTTTTTAATATTTATTTTCCTTTTTGTTGCTCCTAGTTTAAGAATTCCCAAATTCCCCAGGGTTGCGATCCTTTTTATTTATCTTTGTTTTATCCCTTAAGTATAAGAATAAATGTCCTAAATGTGAATTTGTCTTGGACTTTTATTCAACTTTCGTGACTTTGAGAATTCAATGAATATTTCCAACTTTATCACAAATATATATATAAAGTTAAAAAAACTGAGTACAAACGTTTAGTGGCCTCAGCTAAAAAACATGCAATTGATAGTAAAATCTTGGCCTCATGTAACCATAATAAGACAGCATGGGAAATTATAAACCATAGACCAAATCATCATTCAATTGAAATTATTGCAAACAGCAATACCTCAACAAAAGAACCCTACGAAATTGCTCAACTATTCAACTCATTCTTCACAAAATTACCAGATCACCCCCAAATGTCACACGGCCTTGACCCTCTCTCACTAGTAAATCACACACTCCCCTCTTTTTTTTGTGAACCTACCAACATGTATGAAGTACTCAGCATAATAAATTCCCTCAAAAATTCCACATCAAAAGATCATCTTGGTATTGATGTTAACACACTGAAACTCTCTGCCCCTTTTGTTGCTTACCCCCTTGCCATACTCTTCAATGAATCCATTGAAAAGGGTATTTATCCACATGAAATGAAAACTAGTGTAGTAACACCTGTCTTTAAAAATGGAGAGAGAGATAAACTGAATAATTACAGACCAATATCAATCACCCCAGTTTTCTCTAAAGTGTTTGAAAAAATATTCCACAAAAGATTAGCAGATTTCTTTGAAAAATATAAATTACTCCACCCATCCCAGTTTGGCTTTCGGAAAAACATGAATACCACTTCTGCAATCTATAAATTTGTTCATGAGGTATTGAATGGTCTCCAACAGAAAAAAAAATCTATTAGCAGTTCTTTGTGACCTGTCTAAGGCTTTTGATAGGGTTGACCACAACATTCTGCTAGAAAAATTGGAGAGATATGGTGTTAGAGGTATACTATTAGATTGGGTCAAGAGCTACTTTTCTGATAGAGCCCAAATTGTAAAAATCAACAATAGCACATTTTCTGATGCGGAACCTATTAAGCAAGGGGTACTTCAAGGATCCATCTTAGGTCCACTGTTCTTTATTATTTATATCAATGATTTATCACCTTATTTTGGATACAGCCTCACAGAATTTGCGGATGATACAACAGCTCTTCTAGAAATAGATGAAGGTGTTGATAGCAGTCATGTTCAGGGCATTATGAATAGGTTGATAGCTTGGTTTTCGGCAAACAAAATGATACTAAATTTAAATAAAACACATTTCTTGGGATTTGGTAAGGTACCTTCTTCTATAACAGAAAGTTACAGAATAATAGATTCAACTAAATTTCTAGGAGTTCTAATAGACTCTGACTTGAAATGGAATAACCAAGTGGACCATTTAATCAAAAAACTTTCCACTTATACCTACTTAATACGACAGCTCCGTGAAATAACACACTCTCACACTTTAAAACTTGCATATTTTGGCCTATTTCATTCTAATCTGAGCTATGGAATAGCACTTTGGGGTGGTAATCCCAGTCTACTCCAACGTGTACTACTAATACAAAAAAGAGCTGTAAGAATAATGTTTCGAAAACATCCAAGAGAATCCTGTAAACCAGTCTTTATTGAAAACAACATACTGCCAGCTCCGTGTGAGTACATACTTCAACTGTGTATTATGATAAAGAATGGAATAATAAATCTCAAGGTACCTTCTCACACATATGAAACAAGATTCAAACATTTGGCAATAGGTGAAAATTTAAGAACAAAAATTATGCAAAATAACGTTGATTTCATGGCCTCAAAAATTTATAATAAAATACCACAAGAACTAAAAAATATACAATCCAAGAACCTTTTTAAAAAGAAACTAAAAAATTGGCTACAGAGATATGCGTTCTATGATGTTGAAGAAATGCTGCAGCTAAACGCAGAAGTTTACTTGTTTTCTTTGTTTTCTTTTTGCTTTTTTTTATTCATTTATTTTCATTATTTTATTTCATTTATGTATTTCTTTTCTTTTTTTAATTCCATTTTCAATAATTTTTATCATTTTAAACCCTTCTATAAATGTATGTAACATTGAAAAAATGGCCTGTATGCTACATGTTATTGATACCTATCTGTATTAGTACCTATATTTTATATGACATTGTAAATGCAGCGAAAGCTGTGACCTGCAATAAATATTTGAATTTGAATTTGAATATCATTCCGTCGAAAGTTCAATCATTTCATAGCTCGATATTCATTTAATCCAACTTTAACCCCACGTATTATTAATATGTAAATATTGGGGAGGGAACCCAATTTACATCCGCGATTCATCCGATCCTGAGATCTCGATAAGCTAGTTATAGAATCGCGAGAGATCTCATTCATGAGGTGACTTTGCACAAAATTCATTAAAAACTGAATTTCTCAGGAACGGCTGAACTGATTTTGATCAAATTTGAAATTTCACAACTAGGCAACCAGCCGGACATTTCGACATCTTCATCAAGCTCCAAAAGCTCGAAGCATCCAAGTTTATCGAGCGACAACATTTTATTTTCCAAATTTTTTATAACTCATAACATGGAAAACGGCTGACCTGATTTCGATGAAACTTGAAATCTCACAAAGCCACCACCATTCTTAACGAATAGTTTATTAACAACTGGATCTGTTTACGTATAAATTGATTCAGTTCCCAGTGAATTGTTCGTGAGAGTATTCATTTAAGGGAATCATACATGAACGAATACTTGATTAATTTTTTGAAAGAACAATTCGTGAACGAATTGATAAATCCTTCAATTTATGAATCAATTCGTTCGTGAATAATTCATCAACAAAACGAATCACTTACACGAATCAATTCATTCAAAGTTGTCAACTTTTGCCAAATTCTAAAACCCCCAGTAGGTTAGAACCCCCTACCCCATGGTTGTTTTGCACATGTAGGCCTATTTCTCATTTCAAAAAACAAAAAATTAAATAAAAAATCGAGGGGATTGAAAATTTTTTTCCAGAGTTGCCCATAGACTTACCTGACTCTCAAAAAGCCATCTGCTGATATTTTTCACTACGCATACTTTTCCTTCTGAGTGGGCATGGGCACTCAAAACCAAAAACATAATACATATATCAAAACAAAAAACGACTCATCATAATATACATTCTTGAAACGGGTAAAGAAGGACTGGTCGGATGAAAATTTTCTCCAAAATTCTTACAAGAGGGTAGGTATATCTAGCTCGCAGAAAAATTTTTGAACTGGGCAAAGCTAGGTAGAAAGAGCAAGTATGAAGATATCACTAGCCTAAATTTCAGGTGTTTAAGTGCATTTTTCGATTTTTGGTGAATTTTTGAAAATCGAATTTCAATCAAAAAGTGAGATGAAAAATGAAAATTTCAACAAATTGACCCAGGAAACCGAAATTCGAGACATATCCCATTTTCAACCTACCATGTAGAGTAGAAACGGTTTCAAACGTACTCCACAAAATTTCACCAAATAAAAATGGAAAGCCAATATCCGCTTTGCACGGTTTCAAGTCGTTTGGGAGCCCCCAAAAACTTTTTGGAAACTTCAGTTTCTAAAAAAAAACCAAACGGATTGAACCTGCTTCCACTCGATTTAGTAAATCCAAGATAGGGGTTGGGGGCACGAGTATATGCCAAATTTCAGCATTTCTAGGTCAATTTGGTAAAATTTTGATTTTTTTGATTTTTCCTCCCATTTTTAACCCAAATTTAATTTTCAAAAATACTCCAAAAATCGAATACCTAATGCGCTTTAGAACCAGGACTTTTGGCTGGAGGCATATTTTTGCATACTCTGTCGATGTAACTTTGTTAAGCTCGGAAATTTTTTGGCGTGTTCGAAAAAGTTGGAACTGGCGAGAAAATCAACTGGATTTAAAGCAATCACAAAAATCAGAATCGCAATTAAACCGAGCAATCGCAATTTGAAGATAGTGTATCAATCTCAGTAGATGAATAAAACAGTTCCTAAATACAGACTATCTAGTTTAATTATGAAAATATACTAATTTTTAAAAATGTTAATTTCATCTCGATAGTAAAATCCTACTACATAGTATAAATCACGAGCAAGAAAACTGTTAGGTATGTAGTACAGAAATTACTTTCGTACACATGTCGAGTCTCGTATAATTTTTAAATTTCACATCAATTTTTGTTTTTTCATTCCATCAGTTTTCTCATTCGATGCGAACAATTTCAAAATTACAATCATGCTCACAAGAAAAAAATATTCAAACACTGCCGTCTTCGCGAAAACTGAGATATTTTTCACCTTGTCTTCAATACTAATACTAGTAATGGCCGTTCACCAAAGTGAATCGACAAACGTATCCACATCACTGATATCACTGGAAGAAATAGCACGTCCATTGCCATTAAGAAATCACACCTGGTGGATTATTCGTGAAAGTAATCTGCTCTATGTTGACAAAACACCATTTTTAATGAAGCTATTGGATAATTGTCACGGCTACAGGTTTCTTAGGCGCCCTCCTGGTTTTGGTAAAACGACATTTATAGAAATGGTGGCGGATTTCTTTCGAGGAAACAAAGACATGTTCAGAGGATTAGCAATCGACGAAGTGGGAAATACGAAGTACAAACATTATACATGGAGTATACCCAAAAATGGAGAGCCATTGCCGAAATGGATTGAATTTCCAGTAATCCATTTGAACTTCCGGGAAATTTCAAACTTCCACACTGAAGAAGAATTTCGTAGTCAGTATCAATTTCTTCTAAAGAGTATCGCGAAAACGTATAGTATTAATACGACAACGTATAGTCGTGATGGTAGTGACAAATATTTCGATTTAAACCAGCTTATCTGGGAACTACACGGAAAATTCAACAGAACACCAGTCATCGTATTGGTGGATGAGTACGATTATCCATTTCAGTATGCTGACACAGTGCTCAACAACACAGAGTTGGCAACAGAAATTAAATGCCACCTTGATCATATGTACTCAGTTATCAAGAACAGCAGAGGTGACGTTGGATTTGCACTCTTTGCAGGAGTGTTAAAATTGAACACAATGGATTTTGGAAGTACAGGAATGAATGTCTTTAAGGACATTTCATTTCATAAAGATCTCGCTGGAGCATTTGGTTTTACTGAAAACGAAATAAAAAATAATCTAGTTTCGTACTTAGAAGAATGGGTTCGACAGGAATGCACCACTGCGAATGCTCGAAGTGCATCTGATGATCCCACGTCACAGCAAGAAAATCTTTTAAATAAATTGAGAAGCTGGTACGGTGGGTACCAATTTTCGGAAGAATGCGACGCCAGTGAAGTTTTTAACCCAGTCTCTACATTGGAAAGCTTACGGCAACAGAAATTCAGTAACTACCATATGCCAGCATATTCTTTGCATTTCATAGTCGAGCAGTTCTATAAGGGGGCACAAACCTGGGATTCACTCAATAACGTAAATTCAACTTATTATTACCCAATTACTGACGAAAAACCTGAACTCCGTAATGAGAATCCGCAGAAATGGTGGATGTTGTGGAATGGGTATTACACCATTTCTAACTACAAACGTGAAGTAATTTATGAAATGTTTTGGAAAAAGGTAACGTTGAAATTTCCGAATAAGGAGATGGAAGAATTAATGGAGTATAATTTGGCGATGTATCTTCCAGATGAAAACAAATTTATCCACGAAGATTACTCTAATGAACTTTTAGAATTCAGTAATGCAATGTCAAACAGAGATACTGAGAAGGCGATGGGTATTTTGAGCATTTTCAAGTTTCAATCCTATATTAACGGATACAACGAAAGCAAATATATAAATCCAGAAGAGATGGCCAGAAGGCTGGGATTTTTCCTACGTACTGCCCGTATTAACTACCAAGAAGGTGTTGAGTTCAACACTGACACTGATTCCACAGCCGATGAAGGAAACTTAGATACCCTGCAAACGACGGATTTGAAGGTGAATTATGTCATCAAAATCCGAACTACGAATAACACAAATGAAACTGTTTTTCCAATTATCGAACAGCTCCTTCAATATTTCAAAGAGCATCCAAGATCCTTCTCACATGCGACAGGAAATCAAACCAATTTCTGCTTTTTGGGTCTCAATTATGCGTTTCACGAAGGATCAGCTATGCTGAACAGCTGGATTGTGCTGCCATTCGCAAACGGTGTTCCACAGTATTCTGATGTGGTAGCTGAACCTCGAGATTTGATACAAATATTACTTGAAAAATTTTCCCCTTAAGCTGTTAGCCCCTCATGGACGCTATTTACATGTTCGAGGTTTCTCAATTAAGTATTACGTAGGTATAGCTTTAAAACGTCAGACGACCTCGTAAAATTTTACGTTTCTGCCCCAGCTTTTACCTGCACTTCACCAACTGCTCATGAAATCTGACCATGGTCAAAAATGACGAAAAATTAACGACCCGATAACGGTCTTTGTAAAGTATTTCTCATACTCATGCAAAAAAGAGAATCGGGAGAAGGAAGGGAGAGGTGGTGGGTGAAAACTTAATGTTTCTCTAATTTTCTTGCATTTCGTTAAACCCATCAAGTTCATCAGTCAGTGGCTCAGTGCCAACTCTACACATCATTTTTAGTGTGCGTAGCACACTATTGGTTTCGCTTTGAGAAATTGAAATTTCAATTACAATGAATGTTCTCTTAGGATATCCAACCGTTTTTCGTACCTATTGGACACAATTTGAGAATCATTAAGGCGGAGGGTATAGATTTATTTTCATTCAATTCGGATGGGTAATTGCTGAGTAATTGCAATTTTAGTTCATTATTTTAATGCATTAAATCCTAAAAAAGGGAAAAGGGGACTTGTACATAGAACACCTGCCGCTCATTGTACCCTGCTATACCCCCAGTCTATTCCATCAACAGCTGTGTTTCATTGTACCCTGTTACACCCCCGGTCTTTTAGCTGTAAATTCCAAGTGGGAGTGGTTTGGTGGGGCGTTTACCAAACAAATATATTATTTTAATGCCCTAACCCTCGTAGCAAATTTATGGCTGAGTGGTTAGGGCATGTAGGTAGGAATAGGAAATTTAGGGACTCAGGTTCGAATCCCCGTGAGGTAAGTAGGTAGGTGACATATTTACCTATGTAGTACATGATAATGGGGCAAAAATAATGCTGAAAATGAGTTATGAATTATGATATCATTTGCTAACTAAAAATTCATTTCATCAATTTTTTGTCTACCTATAGCCATAAGTATAGTAAGAATTACCTTGACATGAATAATTTTTAACTTTTTACTTATAATTTAAAAATTACTTCAAAATGAGTAATTAAACTAATTTTTGTACAATTGAAACATGTAATTTTTATTATCATGATTTAGTAAAAATTATTAAAACAAAATGATTTTTACTATTGGTACCTATAGCAAAATTTATTAAAATGATAATTTTTACTATACGATTACAGTAAAAATTATTGAATGGGATCTGGTACTTAAATGTGCTAAATACCAGTATTAAGTTAAATTTTTTTGTAAAAATTACCCATATTTTTTTTCGTGTAATTTAGAAGCAATTCAAATTCTTAACATATTTTATAAGATTTAATTCATAATTTAGAATAAAAAGCAAGTTCTGAAAGTTGGTTTGAAAATTTATAAATTTGAAGACAATGGAAATTCTAAAAAAAATAATATGAAAATTTGTATTTAGAGACGCTGAGAATTCCAAAAATTGATTAAAAGTTCTGTAAGTTGCAGATAATGTGAACTTGAAAATTATATGAAAAAAGTATTGTAATATTTATGAACAAGATGAGAATTCTGAAAAATTGGAGGCAATGTAAATTCCAAAAATTGAGTAAACGTTTTACAATTTGTGGACAATATGAACTTGAAAATTGAATTTGAAATTTTTTAATTTAAAAACAATAAGAATTCTGAAAAATTATTCAAAGTTTGACTGTTTAGAGGCAATGTGAATTCTAAAAATTGATTGCAAATTTCCTAACTCAGCAGCAATGCAAAATTCTGAAAATTTATTGAAAACTTTATGAAATTGTAGCGATGGGGAATTCGGGAAATTGATTTGAAATTTTGTAAATTTTAAAACAATGCAAACTATGAAAAACAACTAGAAATTTCTTAATTTAGAAGCAATACAAGCTTGTAAATTATTCTGAAATACCTATTGTAATTTGGAAAATATGAAAACACTGAAAAACAATTATTATTTTGAAGCAGTGAGAGTTTCAAAAATTCTCATTACTGTGACATGGTTGATTCACTTATGCACTACCTAGATGTAATAACGGTTATAGCTGTAGAAAAGGCAGCTAGCTACGCACACTTTTTTGCTTAGCTGTCTAGTTTCAAATTTTACTAGCTGGGGGGGGGGATTGATAATTTTATTATTGAAATATGAAGATAAGATTGAAATATTGCCCGGACGAAGCGAGAGCCACAACTTTTAGGGAAATTACATCTGAAATAGATGCTTTTAACCACATATGGACGTTTATTTTCCACTTCACCACATAGAATAAAGGAGTTGGGAGTTGTAAACTTTCAATTTCCAATGAGTTTTTCAGTCACAAATTTACAAATCTCAGAGTTGTCAATTCATCATTGAACAATGAACACTCATAATTGCCAATTTGCCAATTTGACGCTCCAAAAATTGACAACTCTTGCAAAATTCCAAAACCTCACAGGGGGAAGGAGGTTGAACTCCCTGCCCTCGTGGTAGCCATCTGCAAATTTTTTTTCACTACGTCGTATACTTCTCCTTTTGAGGGATCATGGGCATCCAAAACCCAAAACATATAAGAAAACAAAAAAACGACTCATCGTATATCTATATTCTTGAAACGAGTAAAGCAGGAGGACTGAGGATGAAATTTTTTTCAAATTCTGACTAGGGAATTGTGTCTAGCTCGCAGAAAAATTTTTGAACCGAACAATGCTACTCGTAGATCGAAAGAGCGAGCAAGAATATACATATCACTAACCAGAATTTCAGGTGCTTAAGTGCATTTTTTGATTTTTGGTGAATTTTTAAAAATCAAATTTGAGTCAAAAAGTAGGAGGAAACATTTAAAATTAATCAGATTGACCTAGGAAACTGAAATTCGAGATAATACCCTATTTTCGACCTACCAAATAGAGTATATTCAAGACCATGTTTTTGTCCGGTGATTTTATGATGGAAAATTATAAGAATTCACTGTTCCTCAACAGCTCCAAACGGTTCGAACCGTTTCCACTCGATTTGGTAAGTCGCGAAAATAAAGGATGAGGGACAAGGGTACATGCCAAATTTCAGCTTTATGGGTCAATTTGGTGAAATTTTGATTTTTCCTCCTATTTTTAACCCTAAGGTTTTCAGAAATTCGCCAAAAATGGAATAGGTAATGCGATGTAGAACGATAATTTTTGGCTGGAGATACATTTTTGAGAACTCCTTTGATGTAGGTAACTTATTTGTTCAGTTCGGAAATTTTTTTTCGGCTTCGGAAAAGATTAAACTGACGAGGAAATCAACTGGATTTAAAGCAATTAGACCTAAAAAAAAATCAAGACCGCAATTCAACCCAGCAATCACAATTTTCATCGTTTCTATAAAACGATTATCAGAAGATAGTGTATCAATCTCAGTAGATGAATAAAACAGTTTCTAAATACTGGCTATCTAATTTAATTATGAAAATATAAAAATAATGTTGAATTCATCTCGATAATAAAATCGTACGGAGTATAATTAATAGCGAGCACGAAAACTGTTGGTACTCAGAGAATAAGTTTATTCCATACGCACGTCATGTCTCGTACCATTTTTACATTTCGCATCAATTTTTATTTTTTAATTCCATTATTTTCTCATTCAATGTAAAGATTTTCAAAATTACAATCATGCTGACAAGAAAAAAATATTCAAACATGGCACTTTTCGAGAAAGCTGTGATATTTTTCAAATTGTTTTCAACATTAACAATAGTAATGACCGTTCACCAAAGTGAATCGACAAACGTGCCCACATCACCAACATCACTGGAAGAAACAGCACGTCCATTACCACTAAGAAACCATACCTGGCGTATTATTCGGAAAAGTAATTTACTCTACATTGACAAGACACCATTTTTAATGCAGCTATTGAAATATCACAAGTGTGTGATTCTTAGGCGCCCTCCAGGCTTTGGTAAAACCACATTTATAGAAATGGCAGCGGATTTCTTTCGAGGGAACAAAGACGTGTTCAAAGGATTAGCAATTGACAAAGTGGGGAATACGAAGTATTGTGCAGGGACTATGCATAAAACTGGAGAGCCATTGCAAAAATGGAAGAAATTTCCAGTCATCCATCTGAACTTCCGTGAAATCATGAAGTTCAACACAGAAGAAGAATTTTGTGCTCATTATCAATTTCTTCTAAAAAGTATCGCGGAAACGTATAGTGTAGATGCTAGTGACAAATATTTCGATTTAGGCGAGCTTGTCAGTGAACTACACAGCAAATTCAACTACATACCAGTCTTTGTATTGGTGGATGAGTACGATTATCCATTTCAACATGCTTACACAGTGCTCAACAATACAAAATTGGCAACAAGAATGAAATCCCACCTTGAGAGTATGTTCTCAATCATCAAGGCCAGTAGTGAAGTTGGGCTAGCATTCTTTGCTGGCGTGTTAAAATTGAATACAATGTTTACAGAATGTTCAGGAATGAATGGCTTTAGTGACCTTTCATTTGATAAGGATCTCGCGGAAGCATTTGGTTTTACTGAAAACGAAATAAGAAACAATCTAGGTTTGTACTTGGAAAAATGGGTTCGACAGGAATGCACCACTGAGAATGCAAGAAGTGCATCTGATGATCCCACGTTACCGGAAGAAAAACGTTTAGATGAATTGAGAAGCTGGTACGGTGGGTATCAATTTTCGGAGGTATGTGACGCGAGTAAAGTTTTTAACCCAATCTCTACATTGGAAGGCTTACGCCAACAAAGATTCAACAACTACCATATGCCAGCATATTCTTTACATTTCGTGGCGAAGCAGTTCTATAAGTCGCCATGGACCTGGAATTTATTCAATAACGTATATTCGTCTTATTTATACGAAATTTATGACACAGATCCTTGGATCAATGAGACTCCGCAGAATTGGTGGATGTTGTCATTTGGGTACTACACCATTTCCAACTATAATGGTGATGGTCGGATTAGGAAATTTGTAATGTTGAAATTTCCAAATAAGGAGATGGAAGAAACAATGGAGTATAATTTGGCAATGTATCTTCCATATGAAAACAAATTTATCCACGAAGATTACTCTAATGAACTTGAAGAATTCAGTAATGCGATGACAAACAAAGATACTGAAAATGCGATGAAAATTTTGAGCATTTTCAAGTTTCAATCCTATGTTAAGGGCAAATGTATAAATCCAGAAGAGATGGTCAGAAGGCTGGGATTTATTCTACGTACTGCATCCATCAACTATCGAGAGGGTGTCATGTTCAACACTGATACTAATTCTACAGCCGATGGAGGAAACTTAGATACCCTCCAGACAACGGATCTTAAGGACAATTATGTCATCAAAATCCGAACTACGAATAACACAAATGAAACTGTTTTTCCAATTATTGAACAGCTCCTTCAATATTCCAAAGATCATCCAAAATCTTTCACACATGCGACAGGAAATCAAACCAATTTCTGTTTGTTGGGTCTCAATTATGCGTTTCACGAAGGATCAGCTATGCTGAACAGCTGGATTGTGCTGCCATTTGCAAACGGTGTTCCACAATATTCAGATGTGGTAGCTCAACCTCGGGATTTAAAACAAATATTGCTTGAAAAATTTTCCCCTTAAAATGTTATAGCCACTCATGGGCGCCATTATTTTTGCGAAGACCATATTTTCGTTCGTTGATTTTAAGATATTCGTAGTGTTCGAACCGTTTCCACTCGATTATAGTAAGTCGCGAAAATAAGTGATGAGGGAATATGCCATAGTTATGCCAAATTTTAGCTTTCGTGGTCAATTTTGTGAAATTTTGATTTTTCCCACAATTTTTAACCCAAAATTGATTTTCTAAAATTTGCCGAAAATTGAAAAACGTGCTTTAGTACCAGAATTTTTGACTTTTGCATGCTATTTCAATCTAACTCTGTTCAATTCAGACATTTTTTTGGGAGTTCGAAAAAGATTGAAGTGGCGAGGAAATCAACAGAATTTAGTGCAATTACAAAAATCAGAACCGTAATTCAACCGAGCAATCGCAATTTGAATATAGTGTATCAATCTCAGTAGATGAATAAAACAGTTCCTAAATACAGACCATCTAGTTTAATTATGAAAATATAATTATGTATGTACCATGAAATAATGTTAATTTCTTCTCGATAATAAAGTCCTATACACGTATAATCATCACGAGAAAGAAAACTGTTAGTACAGAACTTTCTTTCATACGCATGTCGTGTTTCGTATCATTTTCTCATTTTCACATTTCACCTCAATTTTTATTTTTTCATTCCATTAATTTTCTCATTTAATGTAAAAATTTTCAAAATCGTGCTTACAAGAAAAAAGTATTCAAACATGACTCTTTTTACAAAAGCTGTGATATTTTTCACTTTGTTTTCAACATTAACAAAAGTAATGACGGTTCACCAAAGTGAATCGACAAACGTGTCCACGTCTCTAACATCACTGGAAGAAACACTACGTCCATTACCACTGAGAAATCATACCTGGCAAACTATTCGTGAGAGTAATCTGCTCTACATTGACAAGACATCATTTTTAATGAAGCTACTGGAAAATCATCACAGGTTCGTGATTCTTAGGCGCCCTCCTGGTTTTGGTAAAACAACATTTATAGAAATGGCAGCAGATTTCTTTCGAGGGAATAAAGACGTGTTCAAAGGATTAGCAATTGACGAAGTAGGAAATACCAAGTATTATGCATGGAGTATGCCCAAAACTGGAGAGCCGTTGCCGAAATGGAAGGAATTTCCAGTCATCCATTTGAACTTCCGAGAAATCCCTAAATTCAACACAGAAGAAGAATATCGTGATCATTATCAATGTCTTCTAAAATGTATCGCGAAAACGTATGATGTTAATACAACAACGTATAGTGTTGATGGTAACCTTAGTGACAAATATTTCAGTTTAAACCGTCTTATCCGGAAACTACACAGAAAATTCAACGAGACACCAATCTTCATATTGGTGGATGAGTACGATTATCCGTTTCAACATGCTTACACAGTGCTCAATAATACAGAGTTGGCAACAAAAATTAAATTCCACCTTGAGGGTATGTTCTCAGCTATCAAGGCTAGTGAAGAAGTTGAACTAGCATTCTTTGCTGGCGTGTTAAAATTGAACACAATGTTTACACAAAGTTCGGGGATGAACGTCTTCAGTGACCTTTCATTTGATAAAGTTCTCGCAGAAGCATTTGGTTTTACTGAAAACGAAATAAGAAACAATCTAGGTTCGTACTTGAAAAAAAGAGTTCGACAGGAATGCACAACTGTGAATCCTCAAAGTTTATCTGATGATCCCAGATCACCGAGAGGAAAACTTTTAGATGAATTGAGAACGTGGTACGGTGGGTACCAATTTTCGGAAAAATGCGACGCAAGTGAAGTTTTCAACCCAGTCTCTACATTGGAAAGCTTACGACAACAAAAATTCAACTACTACCATTTGCCAGCTTATTCTTTACATTTCGTAGTCGAGCAGTTCTATAAGTGGTCACAGACCTGGCATTCACTCAATAACGTATATTCATCTTATTCTTACCAAATTTATGACGCAGAACCTCGGATAAATGAGACTCCGCAGAAGTGGTGGATGTTGTCAAATGGGTACTACACCATTTCTAACTTTAATGTCTATAATGGTATTGGTCGGAATAGGAAATCTGTAATGTTGAAATTTCCAAATAAGGAGATGGAAGAAACAATGGAGTATAATTTGGCAATGTATCTTCCACATGAAAACAAATTTATCCACGAAGATTACTCTAATGAACATAAAGAATTCAGTAATGCGATGACAAACAAAGATACCGAAAAGGCAATGAAAATTTTGAGCATTTTCAAGTTTCAGTCCTATGTTAAGGGAAAATGTATAAATCCAGAAGAGATGGTCAGAAGGGTGGGATTTATTCTACGTACTGCCCGTATTAATTATCAAGAGGTTGTAATGTCCATCACTGATACTAATTCCACAGCCGATGGAGAAAACTTCGATACCCTTATTACGACGGCTTTGAAGGTGAATTATGTCATCAAAATCCGAACTACGAATAACACGAATGAAACTGTTTTTCCAATTATCAAACAGCTCCTTCAATATTCCAAAGATCATCCAAAATATTTCAAGCATGCGACAGGAAATCAAACCAATTTCTGCCTATTGGGTCTCAATTATGTGTTTCATGAAGGATCAGCAAAGCTGAACAATTGGATTGTGCTGCCATTTGCAAACGGTGATCCGCAGTATTCTGAGGTGGTAGCTGAACCTCGAGATTTGAAACAAATATTACTTGAAAAATTTTCCCCCTAAGCTGGTAGCCACTCATGGACGCTATTTACATGTTCGAGGTTTCTCAATTAAGTATAGGTATAGCTTTAAAACGTCAAACGACCACGTAAAATTTTACCTTTCTGCCTCAATTTTTACCAGAAACTCTCCTATACTGCTCATTAAATCGGACCATGGAACAAAAATGATGGAAATTTGACAATCTGAAAACGGTCTTTGTAAAAAAAATTTTAATCTAATCTAATGCAATTTGTGTTACACATGCAAAAAATAGAATTGTGAAAAGAACGTTGGGAGGGGGGGGGGTGCTGGGTGAATAAAAATGTATTTTTTTTCATTTCGTTAAACTCATCGAGGTCATTAGTAAGTGCCAACTCTACATATCAGTTTTTCAGGGGCGAAGTGAACCCATTTTACTTGCAGGGGGGAGGGGACTGACAATTTTTTATTAAATTATGAAAAGAAGATTGAAATACTGCCCGATCGAAGCGAGAGCAACAATTTTTAGGGAAATTACTAAACGCTTATTTTCCACTTCACCACATAGAATCAAGGAGTTGGGAGTTGTAAACTTATTCAATGAGTTTTTCACTCACGAATTGACAAATCTCAGAGTTGTCAGTTCATCATTGAACACTCCATAATTGCCAATTTGCCAATTTGACACTCCAAATTGCCAACTTATTCGAAATTCCAAAACCCCACAGGGGGAATGGGGTCTAACACCCTGCCCTCGTGGTAGTCGTGGTTTCTTCGCTCGTGTATTTTTCATTACAAGGAAAACCATTTTTTTTTTTTTTTTTTTTTTGAAATATCGAGGGGAGAGTCACATTTTGAGAAATTTTTACCAAAGATGACCATACATTTATAGCTGACTCTCAAAAAGCTATCTGCAAATATTTTTTCACTACTTAGGTATGCTTCTCCTTCTGAGGGATCATGGGCATTCAAAACCCAAAACATATAAGAAAACAAAAAAAACGACTCGTCGAATACCTATTCTTGAAACGAGTAAAGGACGAGGACTGAGGATGAAATTTTTTTCAAATTCTGACAAGGGAGGTATCTAGCTCGCACGAAAATTTTGCAAGCAAGAATATGTGTACAAAGCTATCGTTAACCAGAATTTCAGGTGCTTAAGTGTATTTTTTTGATTTTTAGTAAATTTTTTGAAACCAAATTTGAGTCAAAAAGCAGGAGGAAACATTTAAAATTTACCAAATTGACCTAGGAAACTGAAATTCGAGATAATACCCTCTTTTCGACCTACCAAATAGAGTAGAAACGATTTCAAACCTTCTTAAGCAGTTCTGCAGCCTCCAGCAGATTTTTGAAACTTTAAAATTTCCACAAAATTTCACCAAACAAAATTGGAAAGCCGAATTGCGCTTTGCACCTTAATATCAACATGCTGAGTCGACTTGTGACAAATTCAAGTCGTTTGGGAACGTCCAACAACTTTTTAAAAACTTCAGTTTTCTAAAAAAAAAAAAAAAACTAGACAGCTAAGCAAAGCTTAGCTGCAAAGTGTGCGTAGCTAGCTGCCTTTTCTACAGCTATAACCGTTAATATTACATCTAGGTAGTACATAGGTTAATCAACCATGTCACAGTAATGAGAATTTTTGCTCTCACTGCTTCAAAATAATAATTGTTTTTCAGTGTTTTCATATTTTCCAAATTACAATAGGTATTTCAGAATAATTTATAAGCTTGTATTGCTTCTAAATTAAGAAATTTCTAGTTGTTTTTCATAGTTTGCATTGTTTTAAAATTTACAAAATTTCAAATCAATTTCCCGAATTCCCCATCGCTACAATTTCATAAAGTTTTCAATAAATTTTCAGAATTTTGCATTGCTGCTGTGTTAGGAAATTTGCAATCAATTTTTAGAATTCACATTGCCTCTAAATAGTCAAATTTTGAATAATTTTTCAGAATTCTTATTGTCTTTAAATTAAAAAATTTCAAATTCAATTTTCATGTTCATATTGTCCACAATTAGTAAAACGTTTACTCAATTTTTGGAATTTACATTGCCTCCAATTTTTCAGAATTCTCATCTTCTTCATAAATATTACAATACTTATTTCATATAATTTTCAAGTTCACATTATCTGCAACTAACAGAACTTTTAATCAATTTTTGGAATTCTCAGCGTCTCTAAATACAAATTTTCATATTATTTTTTTTAGAATTTCCATTGTCTTCAAATTTATAAATTTTCAAACCAATTTTCAGAACTTGCTTTTTATTCTAAATTAAGAATTAAATCTTATAAAATAAGTATGTTAAGAATTTGAATTGCAACTAAATTACACGAAAAAAAAATATGGGTAATTTTTACAAGAAAATCTAACTAAATACTGGAATTTAGCACAATTAAGTACCAGATCCCATTCAATAATTTTTACTGTAATCGTATAGTAAAAATTATCATTTTAATAAATTTTGCTATACCTAGGTATCAATAGTAAAAATCATTTTGTTTTAATAATTTTTACTAAATCATGATAATAAAAATTACATGTTTCAGTTGTACAAAAATTAGTTTAATTACTCATTTTGAAGTAATTTTTAAATTATAAGTAAAAAGTTAAAAATTATTCATGTCAAGGTAATTCTTACTATACTTATGGCTATAGGTAGACAAAAAATTAATGAAATGAATTTTTAGTTAGCAAATGATATCATAATTCATAACTCAATTTCAGCATTATTTTTGCCCCATTATCATGTACTACACAGGTAACTCCAAAGCATTTACCTATCCAATTTTCCTACGAAAAATCTGTCACCTACCTACTTACCTCACGGGGATTCGAACCTGGGTCCCTAAATTTCCTATTCCTACCTACATGCCCTAACCACTCAGCCACGAATTCACTACGAGGGTTAGGGCATTAAAATAATATATTTGTTTGGTAAACGCCCCACCAAAACCACTCCCACTTGGAATTTATAGCCAACAGACCGGGGGTGTAACAGGGTACAATGAAACACAGCTGGTGATGGAATAGACTGGGGGTATAGCAGGGTACAATGAGCGGCAGGTGTTCTACAAGTCCCCTTTTCCCTTTTTTAGGATTTAATGCATTAAAATAATGAACTAAAATTGCAATTACTCAGCAATTACCCATCCGAATTGAATGAAAATAAATCTATACCCTCCGCCTTAATGATTCTCAAATGGTGTCCAATAGGTACGAAAAACAGTTGGATAGCTTAAGAGAACATTCATTGTAATTGAAATTTCAATTTCTCAAAGCGAAACCAATAGTGTGCTACGCACACTAAAAAAGTCGTAAAATCTGTAGTCTACTAAATAACATAGGCATGTAACAACTATGCTTGAGATTAGTGCTTGTTAAATGTTAGTAATTCATTTGACCGAGTACACACCATTTCTCCATAATGGGTGCGTTTCAGTTTGTTCAAGACTATGTTTTTGTCCGGTGATTTTATGGTGGAAAATTATAAGAATTCACTGTTCCTAAACAACTCCAAACGGTTCGAACCGTTTCAACTCGATTTGGTAAGTCGCGAAAATAAGGGATGAGAGTATATGCTAAATTTCAGCTTTATGGGTCAATTTGGTGAAATTTTGATTTTTCCTCCAATTTTTAACCCAAATGGGTTTCAGAAATTCTCCAAAAATCAAATAGGTAATAGGTACGATTCAGAACCATAATTTTTGGCTGGAGATACATTTTTGAGAACTCTTTTCATGTAACTTTGTTCAGTTCAGAAATTTTTTTTCGGCTTCGGAAAAGATTAAACTGACGAGGAAATCAACTGGATTTAAAGCAATTAGACCTAAAAAAAAATCAAGACCGCAATTCAACCCAGCAATCACAATTTTCATCGTTTCTATAAAACGATTATCAGAAGATAGTGTATCAATCTCAGTAGATGAATAAAACAGTTTCTAAATACTGGTTATCTAATTTAATTATGAAAACATAAAAATAATAATGATTTCATCTCGATAATAAAATTGTACGGAGTATAAATCACGAGAACAAAAAATTTTAGTACCTATACTTACAGAATAAGTTTATTCCATACACATCGTAGTGTCTCGTACCATTTTTACATTTCACCTCAATTTTTATTTTTTAATTCCATTATTTTCTCATTCAATGTAAAGATTTTCAAAATTACAATCATGCTGACAAGAAAAGAATATTCAAACATGGCACTTTTCGAGAAAGCTGTGATATTTTTCAAATTGTTTTCAACATTAACAATAGTAATGACCGTTCACCAAAGTGAATCGACAAACGTATCCACATCACCAACATCACTGGAAGAAACAGTACGTCAATTGCCGCTGAGAAATCATACCTGGCGTGTTATTCGGAAAAGTGATTTACTCTACATTGACAAGACACCATTTTTAATGCAGCTATTGCAAAATCACATGTGCGTGATTCTTTGGTAAAACGACATTTATAGAAATGGCGGCGGATATCTTTCGAGGGAACAAAGACATGTTCAAAGGATTAGCAATTGACGAAGTGGGGAATACGAAGTATAGTGAATGGAGTATATCTGTGTCCGAAACTGGAGAGCCATTGCCGAAATGGATTGAATTTCCAGTAATCCATTTGAACTTCCGGGAAATCCCAAAGTTCAACACAGTAGAAGAATTTCGTGCTCATTATCAATTTCTTCTAAAAAGTATCGCGGAAACGTATAGTGTCGATGCTAGTGACAAATATTTCGATTTAAAACGTCTTATCTCGAAACTACACAACAAATTCAACTACACACCAGTCTGTGTATTGGTGGATGAGCACGATTATCCATATCAACATGCTTACACAGTGCTCAACAATACAGAATTGGCAACAAGAATGAAATCCCACCTTGAGAGTATGTTCTCAGTCATCAAGGACAGTCATGAAGTTGATCTAGCACTCTTTGCTGGCGTGTTAAAATTGAATACAGTGGTTATTGGAAGTGCAAGAACGTATGACTTTAGTGACCTTTCATTTGATAAGGATCTCGCGGGAGCATTCGGTTTTACTGAAAATGAAATAAAAAATAATCTAAGTCCGTACTTGGAAAAATGGGTTCGACAAAAAAGCACCACTGTGAATGCTCGATGTGCATCTGATGATCCCACGTCACCGAGAGAGAAACTTTTAGAGGAGTTGAGAAGCTGGTACGGTGGGTATCAATTTTCGGAGGAATGCGACGCCAGTGAAGTTTTTAACCCAGCCTCTACTTTGGAAAGTTTACGGCAACAAAAATTCAGCAACTACCATATACCAGAATATTATTTACATTTCGTGGCGAAGCAGTTCTATAAGTCGCTATGGCCCTGGAATTTACTCAATAACGTATATTCATCTTATTTATACGAAATTTTTGACACATTTCCTTTGTTCAATGAGACTCCGCAGAGATGGTGGATGTTGTCAAATGGGTACTACACGATTTCCAACTTTAATGTCTATAATGGTCTTGGTCGGAGTAGGAAATCTGTAATGTTGAAATTTCCAAATAAGGAGATGGAAGAAACAATGGAGTATAATTTGGCAATGTATCTTCCACATGAAAACAAATTTATCCACGAAGATTACTCTAATGAACTTAAAGAATTCGGTAATGCGATGACAAACAAAGATACCGAAAAGGCAATGAAAATTTTGAGCATTTTCAAGTTTCAGTCCTATGTTAAGGGGAACTTTATAAATCCAGAAGAGATGGTCAGAAGGCTGGGATTTTTTCTACGTACTGCCCGTATTAACTATCAAGAAGGTGTAGAGTTCAACACTGATGCTAATCGCACAGCTGATAGAGGAAACTTAGATACTATGCAGACAACCGATTTGAAGGTTAATTATATCATCAAAATCCGAACTACGAATAACACGAATGAAACTGTTTTTCCAATTATCACGCAATTCCTTCAGTTTTCCAAAGATCATCCAAGATCCTTATCACACGCGACAGGAAATCAAACCAATTTCTGCTTCTTGGGTCTCAATTATGTGTTTCATGAAGGATCAGCAAAGCTGAACAGTTGGGTTGTGCTGCCATTTGCAAACGGTGTTCCACAGTATTCAGATGTGGTAGCTCAACCTTGAGATTTAAAACAAATATTGCTTGAAAAATTTTCCTCTTAAAATGTTAGCCACTCATGGGCGCCATTATTTTTGCGAATGTGGTGTTTGATAATAATTTACTTAATAGGTATGTAACTAAGACATCAAATTGTTGTAAGTAGGTATGTCAGTTCTCTTCCTTCAATTTGATTTTTTAAAATTTTGAGATTGAATAGTATACCTTGTACCTACCTGAATAGGTGAAAAAAGTAGCTGTGGTAAGCAATTAAATACATATTATGGAAATAAAGTTATTTTTAAAGGAGATGAACCATTTCTATCTTCTTTGAGAAACATTTTCATGCCTTTCCGACATGATACTTTTCAAACGCGTAAAAAAGTTATGATTTGTATACACATTTCTTTTCAATTGTAATTAAATATGTACAACTTACTGTTTATAAAGAACCTGACAAAATTGAAAGATTATTAAAATTTTCATTTTAAAAAGCAATGGATGAGATGATTTGATTGCAAATGCGAGGGCTGTGCCGAGATCAAATTGGCAATTTTTTTTCAATGGTTGCTTTGCCCTGGTATTTCTTTTTCTTTTTTTTTTTTCAAAAATCGAGGTGATAGTTACTTTTTGAGACATTTTGACCAAAGAGAACCATGCACTTTCCCGACTCTCAAAAAGCCATCTCCGGATATTTTATCTCTACGTATACTTCTTCTGAGAGATCATGGGCATCCAATACCCAAAACACACGAAAACAAAAAACGAGTCATCGTATATTCTCGAAACGGGTAAAGGACGAGGACTGAGCACGAAAATTTTCTCCAAATTCCAACAAGAAAGGTATCTAGCTTGCCCAAAAATGTTTGAACTGGACCAAGCTAGATCGAAAGGTCAAGCATGAAGATATCACTAGCCCAATAAAGGGTACCCCCGGATAAGATAGGCAAAATGCCCTTAACCTCGGATTTCGATGAAACTCACAGGGTATGTTTAGTACCCTCAATAAATAATTTTGGGCCCATAATCCGCTCCCAACCCCACCCCCCTCATCCAGGGGGGCCGAAAAACGCGTTTTTCAGGGGAAAAATTCTGCATCAGCGCGTGTTTGAGATGAATTTATTCTGTAAACGAATATAGTTAGAGGATACATGGGGGTACCTCCCTGAATTTTTTCAGAATTTTTCATCGCATGGGGGAGAAGGGGGGACAAAAGAAAACTTTAAATCGACATTACTCCGGAACGAAAAAACATACCAAAACGATTTTCTCGTCAAATATGTATCTTTAGGTCTACTTTCTATAGAAATCATCACCCGGCCGTTTGGAGTGGTGGGTCAAGCTCAAAAGCTCAAAAAACTCTCAAACAAACACGTTTTTTACGTTTTTCTCCAAAAATATGGACAAATGGCCGAAATCGCACGAAGAGAACCAAGTAGTTCAGCGTGAAATTTTACCTCAGAATGTGTAATTTAAAATTCATTTACACCACGCACACGCGCAGAAGTATTTTTGCTTATATCAAGATAGCAGGAAGGGTATTTCTGGGTAAAATAGGTAGGTGAAATGCCCCTGTCTTCGGATTTCCGAAATTTTGATGAAACATTGTTGGGTACCTTTAAAAAACATGTTGGAGCCAAAAAAATTCCCCCCATCCCCACGTCCATTGCTCACAATAGCGAAAAAACGCTTTTTATCGGGGGGAAAAAAATCATGCTTCAACGAGTTTTGAAAAAAATCTGTATTCACTAAAAATACTTGAAGAAGATATCATTCTAGCAACGTGATTTTTTTTCAAAAATTGTTGGTACCTCTGGAGGGAGATATTGACAAAAGGAAGTTTGAAACCGCCGTATCTCCAAACATAATTCGAGCACATGATTTTTTTTTCAAAAATACATCTGCCTGCATGGGTAGGTACTATAATTGGTATTTTTTTTTCAAATTTTCCCTCCAGTTGGGCCATCTTCAAAAACTCAAGTAACACTCAAAATTGTGTTTTCTGTGTCACGGCACCACCAAAAAAAAGCGATCAACGAGTTTTGAAACAAAAATTCTGAATTCACTCAAAATATACGGAGGAGACAGTATAATAAAAGTACATATTTGAGATTCTGCGTCGATCTATGTTATTGTCGTCAAAATCCAAGGCCACTTTCAAGGTTCCACAGAGCGATTGAAAATTTGCAAATCTTTTTTTGGGGGGGGGGTATCTATTAGTAGTTGGTGTTTTGAAAATATTTTCTTCGCAAATGTTTCGCTTTAATGACGAAAAAATGTTGAAAAATATGTGTCTGAAACTGAGGAAATATTTTAGAACGCAGTGATGCCAACATTTAAAGTTGAGGTATTTTCGAGAAAACCGTGTTATTTTTACTGTAGCCCCTGTACCCAATTTGTTTTGAGAAAAATGACGACCCAGTCCAAAATTAAATTATTTGAGATTCTGCGTCCATTCTATGCAATTATTTTTGATTTTTATTGCCAATTTCAAAAAATCGCACAAAATTTAGGAATTTTTGGCAATTTTTCTCAAGTTTTTGAAACCTAAAATGTTGGCATCACTGCGTTATAAAATCGAACCTACTTCAGCAGTTCTGCAGCCTAAAGCAGATTTTTGAAACTTGGACATTTCCACCAAATAAAATTGGAAAACCAAAAATGGAGACGGTTTCAAGTCGTTTGGGAGCTTCCCACAACCTTTTGAACATTCAGTTTTCTAAACAAAAAAAAAAAAAAAAAAAGGTCATAAAATCTGCACAAAGTAACTTAGGCATGTATGCTCGAGAATTAGTGGTTGTTAGTAACTCATTCGACCGAATACGCACCATTTTTCCATAATAGGTGCGTTCCAGTTCAAGACCATCGATAGAAAATTTTAAAAATTCGCTGTTCCTCAATAGCTCCCAAGGGTTGAAGACGCTTCCACTCGATTTGGTAAATACAAGACAGAGGTTAGGGGTATATGCCGAGTTTCAGCTTTCTACGTCAATTTAGTAAAATTTTAATTTATCCTCCAAGAATCGAATAATGCGCTTTAGAACCAGGACTTTTGGCTGGTGGCATATTATTGCATACTCATTCGATGTAACTTTGTTCAGTTCGGAAATTTTTTAGCGAGCACGAAAATGTTGGAAATGGCGAGGAAATCAAATGGATTTAAAGCAATTACAAAAATCTGAACCGCAACTGAATGGAGCAAACACAATTTTTATCGTTTCTATAAAAAGATTATCAGAAGATACTATATCAGTCTCAGTAGATGAATGAAACCGTTCCTGAATACAGAATATCTAGTTTAATTAGTACAGAAGTTTCTTTCATACACATGTCGTGTCTCGTATCATTTTGACATTCCACCTCAATTTTTATTTTTTCATCCTCATAATTTTATCATCTAATGTACATAGGTAAACATTTTCAAAATCATGTTTACAAGAAAGAAGTATTCAAACATGAGTCTTTTCGCAAAGGATGTGATATTTTTCACATTGTTTTCACCATCGATAATATTGATGACCGTTCACCAAAGTGAATCGACAAACGTGTCCACACTACCAACATCACTGAAAGAAACAGTACGTCCATTACCACTGAGAAATCATACCTGGCGGACTATTCGGGAAAGTAATCTGCTCTACATTGACAAGACACCATTTTTAATGAAACTATTGGATAACTGTCACTGCTACAGGTTTCTTAGGCGCCCTCCCGGTTTTGGTAAAACGACATTTATAGAAATGGTGGCGGATTTCTTTCGAGGAAACAAAGACATGTTCAAAGGATTAGCAATCGACGAAGTGGGAAATACGAAGTACGAACATTATACATGGAGCATGCCCAAAACTGGAGAGCCATTGCCGAAATGGATTGAATTTCCAGTAATCCATTTGAACTTCCGGGAAATTTCAAACTTCAACACTGAAGAAGAATTTCATAGTCAGTATCAATTTCTTCTAAAGAGTATCGCGAAAACGTATAGTGTTAATACGACATCGTATGGTGTTGAGGGTAGTGACAAATATTTCGATTTAAACCGTCTTATCAGGAAACTACACAGAAAATTCAACAGCACACGAGTCATCGTATTGGTGGATGAGTACGATTATCCATTTCAATATGCTGACACAGTGCTCAACAACACAAAGTTGGCAACAGAAATTAAATTCCACCTTGATCATATGTACTCAGTTATCAAGAGCAGCAGAGAGGAAGTTGGATTTGCACTCTTTTCTGGCGTGTTAAAATTGAATACAATGATTTTTGGAAGTTCAGGAATGAATGTCTTCAGTGACCTTTCATTTGATAAAGATCTCGCGGGAGCATTCGGTTTTACTGAAAACGAAATAAAAAATAATCTAGGTTTGCACTTGGAAGAATGGGTTCGACAGGAAAGTACCACTGTGAATGCTCGAAGTGCATCTGATGATCCCACGTCACCGGGAGAGAAACTTTTAGAGGAATTGAGAAGCTGGTACGGTGGGTACCAATTTTCGGAGGAATGCGACGCGAGTGAAGTTTTTAACCCAGTCTCTACGTTGGAAAGTTTACGCCAACGAAAATTCAGCAATTACCATCTGCCAGAATATTCATTGCATTTCATAGTCGAGCAGTTCTATAAGGGGGCACAAACCTGGGATTCACTCAATAACGTGAATTTAACTTATTATTACCCAATTACTGACGAAAAACCTGAACTCAATAATGAGAATCCGCAGAAATGGTGGATGTTGTCGAATGGGTATTACACCATTTCTAACTACAAATGTGAAGTAATTGATTATATGTGTTGGAATAGTATAACGTTGAAATTTCCGAATAAGGAGATGGAAGAATTAATGGAGTATCATTTGGCAATGTATCTTCCAGATGAAAACAAATTTATCCACGATGATTACTCTAATGAACTTGTAGAATTCAGTAACGCAATGTCAAACAGAGATACTGAAAAGGCGATGGGTATTTTGAGCATTTTCAAGTTGCAATCCTATATTAACGGATACAACGAAAGCAAATATATAAATCCAGAAGAGATGGCGAGAAGGCTGGGATTTTTTCTACGTACTGCCCGCATTAACTATCAAGAAGGTGTAAATTTCAACACTGATACTAATTCGACAGCCGATGGAGGAAACTTAGATACTCTTCAGACAACGGGTTTGAAGGTTAATTATATCATCAAAATCCGAACTACGAATAACACGAATGAAACTGTTTTTCCAATTATTAAACAGCTCCTTCAATATTCCAAAGATCATCCAAAATCTTTTACACGTGCGACAGGAAGTCAAATTAATTTCTGCTTGTTGGGTCTCAATTATGCGTTTCATGAAGGATCAGCAAAGCTGAACAGCTGGATTGTGCTGCCATTTGCAAACGGTGTTCCACAGTATTCAGAAGTGGTAGCTCAACCTCGAGATTTAAAACAAATATTGCTTGAAAAATTTTCCCCTTAAAATGTTAGAGCCACGCATAGACGTCATTTACATGTTCGAGCTTTCTCAATTAAATAGGTATATAGCTTTAAAACGGCAAGCGACCTCGTAAAATTTCACCTTTCTGCCCCAACTTTTACCTGCATTTCTGCAAATGCTTATTAAATCTCACCATCGTCAAAAATGACGAAAAATTGACGATGTAAAACGGTCTTTGTAAAGGATTCTTTAATCTAATTCCTAATGCAATTTGTGTTACTGGTGCAAAAAAGAGAATTGGGAGATGGAGGGCGTTGATGGGTGAAACATTTATTTATTTTTTTCAAATTTTCTTACATTTTGTTGAACCTATTAAGTGCATTAGTTGTATGTGCCAACTAAGTATACATCAGTTTTTCATGGGCGCAGCAAACCAATTTTACTTGTTGGAGGGAAGGGGATTGGCAATTTTTCATTACAATATGAAGAGAAGCTTGAAGTATTGCCCGAACGAAGCGGGGCCGACAATTTGTTGGGAAATCACATACGTACATCTGAAAAATAGTGTCTTTTAACAATTTTGGACGCTTACTTTCCTTTTCACCACGTGTAGAATAAAGAAGTTGAAAGTATAGTAAACTTATTCAATTTCCAATGAGTTTTCAGTCACAAATTTACAAATCTCAGAGTTGTCAAGTCATCATTGAACACTCATAATTGCCAATTTGCCGAATTGACATTCTAAATTGCCAACTTTTGCCATATTCCAAAACGCTCGGGGGGCGAGGGGTGAACCCTAGGGTGTGCCGTCTTTGACTTTTTTGGGGAAATTTGGTGAGGGGGGTGCTAAAAAGTTGTGAGGGGGACCTCAAAAGACTGTAGGAGAAATTTGGGGCCCCAGACTTCACCCAAAACTTTGCAACCGGGGTTCAAAATTTTGAAATTTTCAAAAAAATCAAAATTTTTTTTTAAAAAATACATATTCTTGATTTTTTTGATGAATATTGGTCGCATTGTGTCTATTGAGTAGTAAAAAGCCATTTTCAATCGGGTTTTTTCACTTTATTGGAGATTTTATCTCTCTTTTTTAAAGTAGGTAGGCAAAAACTGCCATTTTCAAGATATTTCGCGATTTGTTTTAATTTTTACAAATTCGTTATTTATTTGAAGAACCTATAATCTATAAAAAGCCACGAAATTGGTAATGAGAGTTTGCACGTTCCGAATTTTTCCAAAACTGAAAAATTCAAGAACCTTCCCCCCACGGGAGACTACAATTATTCAAAATCACCATTTCTAGAGATATTTTGGTGTTTTTTTTTTTCGATTTCTCGCCAGTTTTATTGCGCTATTTCAGGTACCATCAGAAATTCTACATATTTTAGATTTGTTCCCATTAGCTTTGAATACCCTGTAAACGTCTTTTTTGAAGGAATTCTGATTAAATTTTAGAATTTCTTCTCTCACTACGATTCAGTAGATGTTTGAAAAAATTGAACTCAAAAGCAAATAGAGAGAGAATCTAGACAATTTAATTGAAATGGCCGCACAAAGTATGGTAATCGGGGTATTAAGTGAGAAAATCACAAGTACCTATGTATTTTTCAAGATTACGAATACCAATAAAAATTTTCTATCGAAATTGTGCGCTATTTGAGAATTTCTGGAGATGGTGGGGGGGGAGGGGTCATTTCAAGTCATATAGTGACAAAAGGCATCCTAGACTTCAAATGAATAACAAATTTGTAAAAATTAAAACAAATCGCGAAATATCTTGAAATTGGCTGTTTTTGCCTACTTTAAATGCGAGATAAAATCGCCAATAAATTGAAAAACCGATTGAAAATGGCTTTTTACTACTCAATAGACACAATGCGACCAATATTCATCAAAAAATCAAAAATATTTTTCAAAAAAAAATTTCGATCTTTTAGAAAATTTCAAAATTTTGACCCCCGGTTGCAATATAGGTTGCCCGGAAAAGGTGTCAGGGGTTACCAAAATGGCATACCTAATTGAATTCTTAAAATAAAAAATACAAAACAAGGATACAATTGACGAATTTGGTCCAAATTCGAATCAACGGTGCAGTTTGTCGGTTTTGATGATATATTGCAAGGGAAAAAGTTTTTTTGACTGAAATTGATCACTGTGGACGAGAAATGTCGTGAGAAAATCAGTTTTTTGCATTTTTGAATGTCTTCCACTTCCACCACCACATATATAAAAATAATGAAAAATGGGACATAGTCTCCTCTCCTAAGAAAGTTTCAAATAATGGATATTATGTTTTTTGTTGAGGATTCCAAATAAAAAGTAAATTCTGATCGAATATCAACAAGTCATTTTTAAAAATTTGACATTTTGATAGCATTTCTTAAATTTATTTCAAGCCTAAATGACATTAAAAATTTCAGAAATTGGTGATTTTTGTTGAATGCCTCAAAAGTCTGACACAGCTGAAGTTAAAACTTCGTCATGATTTTTTTAAAGTTTTTAAAAATCTGGCATGATGCCAAGAATATTAAAAATTACAAGAATTATTAATACCAATTTAAGAACTTAAATTTTTAATTTCAAGTTACTGTTCTGTATAAATTCAATTGATTTTTTAGAAGTAAGAGTACACGATTTCAAGAAATTAGATAAGATTGGAATAATTATCAAACTCGTATTTAGTATAATTCCAATTTTTCCGCCATCAAGGCACGTGCCTCATATGATAACCGCCTCATCAACGCAGTTCAGTTCAGTGATAATGAGTTCGAAATAATATTAATATTGCATACGAAACGAAATTTCAATAATAAAAGCCTACTGCCTGCTTCACGAGTGAAAAAACAGTCTGTATATGAATTTTCATGTTGTACCGTGCCTATTTACCTACCACTTGACATAGACATCGCGTGTGATTTTTACTTTTCAATAATAATATGGCATCTTTCGCGAATGTTGTGATGATATTTTCCACATTGTTATTAATAATCATAACGCGTGTTCATCAAAGTGAATCCACCAATGTATCCACATCACAAACATCGTTTGAAGAAACAGCACGTCCATTACCATTGAGAAACCATACCTGGGGTACTATTCGCGAAAATAATTTCATCTACATCGACAAGACACCATTTCTGATGAAGCTAGTGAGAAATCATTCATATTACAGGCAAGTCATTCTTACTAGGCCTCCTGGTTTCGGTAAAACGACATTTCTAGACATGGTGGAGGATTTCTTTCGAGGGAAGAAAGATATGTTCAAAGGATTAGCAATCGAAGAAGAGGGGAATGCCAAGTATTGGCCCTGGAATGTGCTCGAAAGTAGAAAATGGGCGGAATTTCCAGTCATTCGTCTGAACTTCCGTGAAATTTCAAATTTCAACACAAAAAAAGAATTCTTCGGTAATTATTTCTTTCTTTTGAGACGTATCGCAAAAGCTTATAACATTGGTGATGATGAAGAAAAAATCGAATTGCACGAGCTTATCCAGGAACTATGCTTCATCAGAAGGGCCGCAGTCGTCATATTGGTGGACGATTATGATTATCCATTCTATCATGCATACACGGTGCTCAACAATAAGAAGCTGGCAGCAAAAATTAAATCATTATATGCTTCAATGTTCTCGGTGATAAATACCTTGAATATTGAAGTCAGTCTAGCAATCGTTTCCGGCGTATCAAAAGTAAAACTATTGAAAATGGAAAGCGCAGGCCAGCATGCCTTCAATGACTTAACATTCGATAAAGATTTCGCTACAGCGTTTGGTTTCACTGAAAGCGAAATAGAGACGAATATGGGTCCGTATTTGAAAAAGTGGGCCCAAAAGAGATTCAATGATCGCAAGTGCACGGAGAAAGACATTTTGGATGAATTGAGAAGCTGGTACGGTGGGTATCAATTTTCGGAGAAATTTGACGCGTGTAAAGTTTTAAACCCCGTCTCTACAATGGAAAGCTTACGTGAACAGAAAATTGGCATCTACTCTACATCCACAGGTTCTACGCGTTTCTTAGTAGAAGAATTCTACAAGACAAATCGATCCTTGTCGAGTATGAGGAATGAATATATATGTTATACATACGCACTTCAGAGCCCATTTGATAATGACTTCAATGAGACTTCGCTGAAGTGGTGGATGTTGTTGCACGGGTACTACACCATTTACAACAGTTATGGCGTTGGAGGGTGGCCGTTTCACTCGATGAGTATTTCGTTGGAATTTCCAAACAGAGAGATAGGAGTAGCTATCGAATATAATCTCGCAATGTACCTGCCTGACGAAAATAAATTTATCCACGAAGATTATAGTAAAGAACTCGCAGAGTTGGGTGAAGCAATTTCCAATGGAAATACTGAAAAGGCGGTGAGCATTTTGAGTATATTTGCATTCAGATCGTATGAAGAACCCTGGCTCGAGGATGACGTTTCAGAACGAACGATGGCAAGGAGACTAGTATATATTTTTCACACCGCATCTATCAACGTTTCTGCATTCATTGCTGCAAGAGATACGAGCATACAGACTAGAGATTTGAAGATGAATTATATCATCGAAGTGCAAATTACGGACGACGACAATGAAACTGCTCTTCCCATTATCGAAAAGTTGTTAGAATATTTCGAAGATAACCCGAACTTCTTCGAGTATAAAATAAGAAATCAAACCAATTTCTACTACTTGGGTCTTAATTTCGTTTGCCACGAATTATCCGCTAAGCTGAATAGCTGGATTGTTTTGCCATTTGCAAACGGCGTTCCTCAGTATTCAGATGTGGTGGCTCAACCAGGTGATTTGAAACAAAGATTGCTTGAAAATTATTCTCCTCACTCTGTTAGTTCTCCTATAAGCATCCCATAGATGTCATTATCTTTGGGCATAAGGAGCTAATTATTTAGTTTAAACATAGGTACGTAAACGTATGTACTACATAAATGAAAATGTTAATTTTGTTGTTTCTTGACTTCTATTTTCCGTAATTTCGCGCTGGGGGAAAAATGTAGCAGTAAGTGATCATTTTATTTTTAAAATTAAAAAATTCGCACAGCACATCATTTTATTTAGTAGGTAATGGATTTTTTGACATGCATAAATGTTTTTTGCGCCTAGGATATGATTTGTTTGAAAAAAATCACGACTTTTTCACTACTTTTTTCACTACCACCTGTCTTTAGAAAGCTCTCCACTCGACCCCCCAAAAAATTAAGAAAATTGATCGAATTTTTCACAGGAAAATTTTCAAAATATTGAAATCGGAAGGAAATTTGTACACAAAGTACGAATTAATTTCAATAATTTTTTTCAGTAATTTGAAGGTTTTAGATGCACGTTTGAATTTTTCATTTTTTACTACCATTTTGACTAAATTCACTACTTTTTTAAAAATCAATACTTTTTTACTATTTTTTACAACCTGTTAGATACCCTGTAAGTACAAGTATTTTGAAAAAAAAAATAGACGCCAAAGTTAATTTGGACCGTTTTTAAACCACATTTTAGGAAATCTAAAATTTCCAAAATATACCCGAAGGCTGCAGAACATCCTGAAACCACCTCCAATCGACTCAGCATATTAAAAACAATGTCATAAGTAAATTTCATTTCAACAACTCAATTGAGTAAAATATTGTGGAAATTTAAATTTTCAAAAATCTGCCAGAGTGCTCCAGAACTACCACTCAAAATGGTTCGAAACCGTTTCCAATCGAATTGGAGGGTCGAAAACATGGCACACACCAAATTTCAGCATTTTTGGTCCATTTAGTAAAATTTTGGATTTTTTTCCATTTTTGACTCAAATATAATTTTTCAAAAATCAAAATCGTTTGTGAACTCAGAAATTTGATCTACTGTTTCCAAATTCGTACAGGGAAAATCACATCACCTCAATTCGAACCTGATAGATGATGGACAATTTTTTCAGCTGATTTTCAAATTTCGTGATTTTAGAATTGTTTTTTGATTTGCCGTTGAAAATAAAAAGACATACCTAGGTGTAGAAGTGACTTACGTAACTTTTCTCATGAGGATTATAAAATTACATTACTGAAATACTTACTTATAATTTTTGAAAAGTAATTTGCACTCACCTGAAACAAAGAAAAACTAGACAGCTAAGCACAGCTTAGCTGCAAAGTGTGCGTAGCTGTATACAGTTGTACAGTTTTAACTGATAGTTTACAAAAAATAATCATATTGGTACTTGTAAACACTGAATAAGATGTGAAAACAAAACTGAGAATAATTATTTAATGCTAAATGTAAACAAAAGTAAATACATATATTATTTGTGAAAACTGAATAAAATATGAAAAACAAAAATTATAAACAGAAAAAAACAACCTTTGTATTCTAAACACAAACAAAAATTTAGTAAAATATATTAGCAAAGAAGCTAGTACTAGGAACAATAATTTCATCTTCATTCTTCAGTATAAGAATTAAATTTTAGCAAAAAACAGAAAATAATAAGATTTTTGAACAATAATTTTTAAAGAAAATGAGGTTTTTTGGAATTTATAGCAAAACAAGCCATCAGCTATTCGCTGATTACCTACAAGAGAGTTTTTGCCAATCAATTAAAAAAAAAAAAATTACCATATTTCTTTTATTTATTTTGTATTGTTAATATAATAATGTTCATGAAGAAAACAGTTTACTTGAGTGCCATAAACATGAAAATATTCTCCAGCTCTTTTTTTTCCCCAATTTTAATAACTAATTTTTTTTTCAAGTTTTTAACTTTACTTTTAATACAGGTCGGATGATGGGGAATACTCCCACTCATGGAGGGCGTCATCCATACGCCACGTACCATGTAGGTACAGCAGGATTTCTTCATTTTTCTGAAAATTAATAGTTGTAATTATTTTATCTGTAAATTCTTTTACCTGTTTAACTGTTTCAAAAAAAAAAGTATAATTTCTGCGTAATAAATATCAAATTTGATGTTATAATTTCGAAAAAGTTTGTTTATTTTTCATCAACATAATATACCTATTCAAAGAATATTTCACCGATGCATACAGGGGTGCTAACCATAACCGCAAAAAAACAAAAACTGTAACCGAAATCCGAACAAGATCCATAATTTTAGCCATTTTCAAATCCTAACTGAAAACAAAAACCGAAATTTCATAGGTTTTTTCAAAAACCGTAAAAAACCATAACAAAATTTGTGCCTATGTATTGACTTTAATTTTGCCTCTACATTGCCACTACTTATTGGCTTCAATTAGGTATGCCACTACTTGTTGGCTTCATTTGTCCCTATGTATTGACTTTAATTTTGCCTCAACATTGCCACTACTTATTGGCTTCAATTAGGTATGCCACTACTTGTTGGCTTCATTTGTCCCTATGTATTGACTTTAATTTTGCCTCAACATTGCCGCTACTTATTAGCTTCAATTAGGTATGCCACTACTTGTTGGCTTCATTTGTCCCTATGTATTGACTTTAATTTTGCCTCCACATTGCCACTACTTATTAGCTTCAATTAGGTATGCCACTACTTGTTGGCTTCATTTGTCCCTATGTATTGACTTTAATTTTGCCTCCACATTGCCACTACTTATTAGCTTCAATTAGGTATGCCACTACTTGTTGGCTTCATTTGTCCCTATGTATTAAAAAAAAGCACCAGATTAGAAACTCAATTTGAACTAGTCTAAAAAAAAAACAAAAACAAAAATTAAAAAAAAATAAATAAATAATAACACCAGATTAGATTAGAAACTCAATTTAAACTAGCCTGAAAAAAACAAAAATTAAAATTTCAAAAAAAAAATTATAGATTTGAATTAAAAAAGCACCAGATTAGAAACTCAATTTGAACTAGTCTGAAAAAAACAAAAATTGAAATTTCAAAAAAAAAATAATAGATTTGAATTTAAAAAGCACCAAATTAGAAAGTCAATTTGAACTAGTCTAAACAAAAACAAAAACAAAAAAATTACAAAAAAAAAATAAATAATAACACCAGATTAGATTAGAAACTTAATTTAAACTAGCCTGAAAAAAACAAAAATTAAAATTTCAAAAAAAAAATTATAGATTTAAAATAGAAAAGCACCAGATTAGAAACTCAATTTAAACTAGTCTGAAAAAAACAAAAATTGAAATTAAAAAAAAAATAATAGATTTGAATTAAAAAAACACCAAATTAGAAACTCAACTTGAGCTAGTCTAAAAAAAACAAAAATCAAAAATTTCAAAAAAAAAAAAATAATAACACCAGATTAGGAATTTGAACTAGCCTAAAAAAACAGAAATTAAAAAAATGATAATAATAAAAACAATAATGATGATGTAATAATTACCTGTTTATTTTAACTGCAAAGCTGCAACCATTAAATCAACACAAGAACAATATAGGTAACACTATTCTTAACAGAAGCAAACCATCAACTAGAATGATGTATACTTCACAAGAGTTTCACATAAAATGAACTGCCAATTTGTTTTACTGCCAGAGGTAACCAAATACATTGGAGGGAAACGCCCCACCAAGCCACTCCCACTTGAAATACACAGCTGGCAGACTGGGGGTGTAACAGGGTACAATGCAACGCAGCTGTTTATAAAGTGATGATGGCTGGGGGTATAGCAGGGTACAATGAGCGGCAGGTGGTTTATAAGTCCCCTTTACCATTTTTTAGGAATTTATGCATTAAAATAATGAACTAAAATTGCAATTACTCAGCAATTACCCATCCGAATTGAATGAAAATACATCTATACCCTCCGTCTTAATGATTCTCAAATGGTGTCCAATAGGTACAAAAAATGGTTGGATAGCTTAAGAGAACATTCAGTTACAATGAAATTTCATTTCTCAAAGCGAAACCAATAGTGTGCTACGCACACTAATTAAGGTGGATTACTTAGTTATAAAATTATTAATCGATCAACAGATAAGTATATGAATATGAAATAATAATGGCCGAAGACCAAAGTAAAAATTCTGACGATCTCGACGCTCAATAAAGAGCCAGAAATGTATATTCACAAAGAAAGTATCATAAAAATTGTTAAACTGATTGTGAAAATCACTCAAAAATATGTCTCATTTGGGTAAAATTTTGCACAAACTGCTTAGTTCTCAAAATTAAATAATGATTTGTCAAAACTGCAGAAAACTCGACAAAATTCGTAAAATTGAACTCCCTCCCCATAATTGAAAATTACCAAAAGTTGTTACAAACCGTTTTGAGCAGTTCTGGAGCCTCCAGCGGATTTTCGAAACTCGAAATTTCCAGAAAATTTCATCAAATATGGAGTTGGAAAGCCGAAATTAATTTTGCAAACCAATTTCAATAAGCTATGAAGTCGACTGCAGGTGAATTTCAAGTCGTTTTGGAGCCTCCAGCAATTTTTTGAAAATTACTGGAGTCTCCAGTAAATTTTTGAAATTTGAAATTTTCCCAAAATTTCATCAAAATGGAGATGGAAAGCTGAAATGAACTATACACTCCAATTTTAACACCCTCTGAAGACGACTTCAGGTGGGTTCAAGTGATTTTGGAGCCTCCAGTGACTTTTTGAAAGGTTTCATGGCGTTTTCAGGAGAAGAGAAATTTCCAAAAAGTAGCTGGAAGCTTCAAAACCACTTGAAACCACCATGCAGTCGACTTTATATTACTGTATTGAAATTAGTTTGCAGAGTAAATTTCGGCTTGCTAATCCCATTTGATGAAATTTTGGGGAAATTTCAAGTTTCAAAAATCTACTGGAGGCTCCAGTAATTTTCAAAAAATCGACAGAGGCTCCAAAACGACTTGAAATTTACCTGCAGTCGACTTCATAGCGTATTGAAATTAGTTTGCAGAATTAATTTCGGCTTTCCAACTCCATTTTGGTGAAATTTTGTGGGAATTTCGAGTTTCAAAAATCTGCTGGAGGCTCCAGAACTGGTCAAAACGGTTTGAAACTGTTCCGATCGATTTGGCTGGTCGAAAATAGAGTACCTATATTCCAAATTTCAGCTTTCTTGGTCAATTTGGTAAAATTTCGATTTTTCCCTCATTTTTGGGCCAAATTTGATTTTCAAAAATTCACCAAAAATCGAAAAAGGCACATATAGTAGCATTTAAGGCTACGATGTGCGCCATTGGTCATCCCTTCGGAAGGTCTTTCCACAGGAAAAATTTCAAAAAAATCACCGACCCCTTTACCGCTTCTTGGTCGAATTGACATGGAATGACCCCGGAGTGATTTTTCATTGAAAATTCAATTTTTTATGATTTGGTTTATTGGACAGTGTAGGTACTCTTACACTCTTCAAAGCAGTAAATTAATTCCCCAAAACGGAAACCATAGAAAACCTCCATTCTATTAAATATCTGCATGGATTGAATTGATATCGGAATCGTTATTGAACTCGTGCCTCATTTGGTAAATAACTCATCAAGTCATTTCAGCTCACTTATAATTCATCAAGATAAAAAGACTATTAATTTCACATATTAAATGATGTTTCAATTATCAAGGCTCAGATCGATACATCACAAAACTGAAAACAACTGCCTGTATGAGAATTTTTTTCATAACTCGTATGTATTCCTTCACACAAACATTTTGTAGGTACAAATTCTATTTTTCAAATTAATTTTTCTATTTCATTCGTGTAACTTTCTCATTTGAGATCATAATTCAAAACTTACAAATACCTACATAATAATTTAATAATCACCAATTTGAACATGCCTCTTTTCGCGACATTTGCAATGTTTTTCAAGTTCTTCTCAATAATATTAGCGAATTTACACCAAAGTGAATCTACAGTTAACTTATGCACATCACAAACACCATTTGAACAAACGGGCCATCCATTACCACTGAGGAATCATACCTGGCAGATCATTCGTGAACATAATTTTCTCTACATTGACAAGACACCATTTTTAATGAAGCTATTGCATGACGATTATGAGTTTGACAGGTGCATGATTCTTACTCGCCCTCCTGGTTTTGGTAAAACAACCTTTCTAGACATGGTGGCGGATTTCTTTCGAGGAAAAAAAGACATGTTTAAAGGACTCGCAATTGATGCAGTGGGAAATACAAAATATTATGACTGGCATGAGCGCAAAATTAGCGGGCCTCTGCCAAAATGGAAGGAATTTCCAGTTATTCATCTCAACTTCCGTGAAATTTCAAACTTCAACACTAAAAAGGAATTTTATATTCAGTTTGAATTTCTTCTGAAACGTATCGCGGAAACTTACAGAGTGAATACTGACGATAGAAAATATTTCAGTTTGGGTTCTCTTATCAGGAAACTATACGATATCAATTACAACCCAGTCGCCATATTGGTGGACGAGTATGATTATCCATTCCATCATGCATACACAGAGCTGAACAATACGGAGCTGGCAACACAAATTAAATCCCACCTTGAATCGATGAAGTCAACGATCAAGACAAATACTGACAAGATTGGTCTAGCATTTTTTGCAGGTGTGTTATCATTAAATGTGATGTTCAAAGAACGTTCAGGTATGAAGGTCTTTAGTGACCTGACAGACCTGACATTGGATAAAGATCTTGCAGAAGCTTTTGGTTTCACTGAAAACGAAATCAAAAATAATATGAGTCCTTACTTGAAAAAATGGACCCAAAATAGAAATGCTACTGAGAATGTGAAACACATATCAGATGATCCCAGATTACATGAAAAAACAATTTTGGCTGGATTAAGAAGCTGGTATGGAGGGTATCAATTTTCAGAAGAATGTGATGCGAATCAAGTTTTCAACCCGGTTTCCACAATGGAAAGCTTACGAAAACAAGAATTTGGCAGCTACTGCACATCAACAGATTCAATGCATTTCTTCGTCCGTAAATTTTATGAGAAAATTCACCGCTGGGACTATTTTACATGGTTCCATTCAATGGACAAAGACCCATACCGTATTTATCGTTTAAACGTCTCTCCTAGCAACCTTGTGATCCCGTGGGATTTGTGGATGTTTTCACACGGGTACTTCACCATTTCCAACTATAAATACGAGTATGATGGTTTACCTGAGAAAACTGTAACATTGAAATTTCCTAATAAGTTGACAGAAATGGCTACGGAATATAATTTGGCGATGTATCTTCCAGAAGAAAACAAATTTATCCACCAAGATTACGCTAATGAACTTGTAGAATTCAGTAACGCAATGTCAATCCAAGACACTGAAAATGCGATGAGAATTTTGAGCATTTTCCTATTCCGATCTTACATAAGCCCTCAAAACAGAAATATGAATCCCGGAGAGATGGCAAGAAGGTTGGGATTTTTTCTTCTTACCGCATCTATCAACTATCAAGAGGGTGTAAAGTGCAACACTGATACCAATTCCATGGCCAATGAAGAAATAAACGTAGATATCCTACAGACGACGGATTTGAAGATGAATTATATTATCAAAATTCAAACTACAAATAATGTCAATGAAACTGCTTTTACAGCTCTCGAACAGCTCCGTGAATATTTCAGAAAGCATCCAAGATCCTTCACGCAGGGGAAAGAAAATCAAACAAATTTTTGCTTCTTGGGTCTCAGTTTTGTGTATCTTGAAGGATCAGCTAAGCTGAATAGCTGGATTGCTCTACCATTCGTGAGCGGTGTTCCACAGTATTCAAATGTGGTAGCTCAACCTCAAAACTTGAAACAAAGACTGCTTATAAAATTTCAGTGATGCAAACTGGGAAAAAAATCCGTTGAGGGTTAAAGGTTAGCGACAGAGAAAAATGTGCAGGTAAACAGTTACAAGTTATTAACCAAAATTTATACCTACCCATACCAAACCGCGGATAAATTGTTTTGAAACCACTCTCTGTTTCTGTAAAATTTCAAAAAAATATTGCATACCTGCTTAATTCTTTCAAAAATGAATTATCAGTTGCTACCCTCAAAGATTCTTCTATTCTTCTCCTCAAAATCAAATCAATTTTCAAAACTGCTGTGAAGGTAATGGATTTTTTGACATGGATAAAATAATGTTTTTTGCACCTAGGACCTCGATTTGTCCGACAGGGGTCCTCAAGACCCTACATTTCAGAATTTGAAAAAAAAATCGATCAATTCACAATCATGGTACGTATATCTAAGTAATAGAATTTTGTTTGAAAAAATCACGACTTTTTCACTACTTTTTTCACTACCAGCTGTCTTTAGAAACCTCTCCACTCAACCCCCTGAAAAATTAAGAAAATTAATCGAATTTTTCACAGGAAAATTTTCAAAAAATTGAAATCGGAAGAAAATTTGTATACAAAGTACGAATTAATTTCAATAATTTTTTTCAGTAATTTAAAGGTTTTAAATGCACGTTTGAATTTTTTCAATTTTTTACTACCATTTTGACTACATTCACTACTTTTTTTAAATTATTATTTTTTTTAACTATTTTTCACAACCTGTTAGATACCCTGTAAGTACAAGTATTTAAAAAAAAAAATAATAGACGCCACAGTTAATTTGGACCGTTTTTAGACCACTTTTTAGGAAATCTAAAATTTCCAAAATACACTCGAAGGCTCCAGAACAGCCTAAAACCACATCCAATCGACTTAGCATATTAAAAACGGTGTCATAAGTAAATTTCATTTAAACAACTCAATTGAGTAAAATGTTGTGGAAATTTCAATTTTCAAAAATCTGCAATAGTGCTCCAGAACTACCACTCAAAATGCTTCGAAACCGTTTCCAATCGATTTGGAGGGTCGGAAACAAGGCACACACCAAATTTCAGCATTTTTGGTCGATTTGGTAAAAGTGATTTTTTTCCATTTCTGACTCAAATACAATTTTTCAAAAATTCTTTAAAAATCAAAATCGTTTGTGAACTCAGAAATTTGATCTACTGTCTCCAAATTCGTACTGGGAAAATCAGATCACCTCAATTCGAACCTGATGGCTGATGGACAATTATTTCAGCTGATTTTCAAATTTCGTGATTTCAGAATTTTTTTAAAATGAAAAGACATAGGTGTAGAAGTGACTTAAATAACTTTTCTCATAAGCATTATAAAATTACTTACTTATCATTTTTGAAAAGTAATTGTACTCACCTGAAACAAAGAAAAATTAAGGTGGATTAGTTGGTTATAAAAATTATTAATCAATCAACAGATTAGGAAATAATAATGGTCGAAGACCAAAAACCAAAGTAAAAATTCTGACGATCTCGACACTCAGTCAAGAACTAGAAGTGTATATTCACAAAGAAAGTAACATAAAAATTGTGAAACTGATTGTGAAAATCGCTCAAAAATATTTGTCTCATTTGGGTAAAATTTTGCACAGACTGCTTAATTCTCAAAATTAAATGATGATTTGTCAAAACTGCAGAAAATTCGATAAAATTCATAAAATTGAACTCCCTCCCCATAATTTAAAATTACCAAAAGTTGTTTCAAACCGTTTTGAGCAGTTCTGGAGCCTCTAGCAGATTTTTGAAACTCGAAATTTCCACAAAATTTCATCAAATGGAGTTGGAAAGCCGAAATTAATTTCACAAACCAATTTCAATAAGCTATGAAGTCGATTGCAGGTGAATTTCAAGTCGTTTTGGAGCCTCCAGCGATTTTTTGAAAATTACTGGAGTCTCCAGTAAATTTTTGAAATTTGAAATTTTCATCAAAATGGAGATGAAATGCTAAAATGAACTATACACTCCAATTTTAACACCCTCTGAAGATGACTTCAAGCTGGTTCAAGTAATTTTGGAGCCTCCAGATGACATTTTGAAAGGTTTTAGGGCGTTTTCAGGAGAATAGAAATTCCGAAGAAGTAGCTGGAAGCTTCAAAACCGTTTGAAACCACCATGCAGTCGACTTCATATTATTGTATTGAAATTAGTTTTCAGAGTAAATTTCGGCTTGCTACCCCCATTTGATGAAATTTTGGGGAAATTTCGAGCTTCAAAAATGTACTGGAGGCTCCAGTAATTTTCAAAAAATCGCTGGAGGTTCCAAAACGACTTGAAATTCACCTGCAGTCGACTTCATAGCTTATTGAAATTAGTTTACAGAATTAATTTCGGCTATAGGGTATTTCCCAAATTTCAGCTTTCTAGGTTAATTTGGTAAAATTTTGATTTTTTTCTCACATTTTAGCCAAGATTTGATTTTTGAAAATTCACCAAAAATCGAAAAAGGCATTTTAGGACTTGAAATTTTGACAGGTGATAAATTTTTGCTCGATCTTTCGATCTACCTTTGTACGGTTTGAAAAATTTCGTGCAAGTCTTGTGTTGGAATGCAAAATCTGCGATTTTGGCTGACCAGTCGATCAAAATAGGACAAGGGCTAGAAATGTTCCTTAGGACTCCCCTCCTTTAAGAAAAAAGTTGTCCCGGAGGGCCTTGGCGGGGGGTGGCAAGTGATCCTTATGCGAGCCCCCCGAAGGATTGCTCAAAAAATTATACTCCTTAGGATCCTAGACGCCATTATCTTTGTTCATGCGGAGCTAACCATCTATTGTAAATTCATTCTTTTGCTTTTTAATAATGAATCAAAATAATTATGGTTAATTAATTTTTTCCATTTGGTTTTCAAAAATTTGTAGCACAGATGGTTCATTATGAAAATAATGCAAAAAAGGTTAGTGTGAATTTTATAAAAAATTAAAATTAAAAATACACCTACTTTAAAAAATTCTTTGCCCTTTCTTACATTATGTACCTACTTTGCACTCAATTATACCAAACCTCAAAATATAGATACCTATATCAGTCATTCGACAGGACACCCTGTATAATTATATACTGTAAGGACCAGGAGGATGACTAGGATGATGATGGTTTTTAATACGCGCGCACACAGACGACACACGGAGCGGAATAAATTTCGCTATAGCGCATTCTTGTCGCCTGTTTGTTCTTGTTTGTTTCAAACTTTGCAAACCTTATCTAAAGTTAGTTTTGATTTGCATAATTTGAAGTACATTTTGCGGTAGGGCACTTTAGCCGAGTCTCGGCTTCTCGCTTGTAAAGTCCCATCTGGCTCAACTGGAATAATTTAAGAGTTACCGTGTACTTTGCGAACCGTTTTGCATTTGAAAATTTACTTTACTAAACTAACGACTATCTTCCTGTGATACAGTTTTGTACGCTAATTTATATTGTTTTATCGTACTAATATTCTATTCCTTTTGATGAAATTTTACCAGACAACGTATTTGCTACGACGAGTCGACGAGTAGATTGCGAAAGAGACAGAGACAAACAGAGATCACGGAGTGCTTTAAAACGTCACGCATCACTTTCTCGTCATGTTTTGCAAACATCCATAGCAAAGAGACCCGGACGCGGAGCCTAGGGACGAGTACGTGTGTATTTTTGTACTTAACGACAACAATGTTACCCCGACTAATTGGAAAGTTTTACAAGTTACCAGTGTAATCTACGTGAAATTTCAACTAGCTATAGAGTCTATCCTTATACCCTTTATTTTTCACCCACTCCGATCGAAACCTACAGACACGAACTCGTATGTAGTTTAAACGAACTGGAACTTAGGAACTGATTTTTCAAACGAGCTTCGACTGAAGATGAAAGAGCCGAGGCAAAGAACCCGAAAGAAATCAACAAACGTAATGGAAAGGAAATAAGGGAAACGAAGTAGTACGTGGTTAATTTTTTATCGTCGTTTCTGCGAGGCAGCCTTGTTCATTTCCTTTACTCTTCTTACTGGTGATGGTGCAGGAGGAGGAGGTGGTGGAGGTGAGTCGATGTGTGGTGCTGAAATGAAACTTCAACCCGCTCGTGGTAATACAATTAATAAAGAGAAAACCATGCTCGAATGTGGCTGTGGTGTTTATCGAATTTTTTAAATGTAACTGGAACATGAAACGAAGACTGCAGAATTCGTGTAGGTAACATTTTTTAACCCTTCAAAGCCTGAACCAAACTGGAAGTGATCAGAAAAAATGCTTTCAATTTGTTGAATGGGACTTCAGACTTGCATGAATATCACTTTAATGTGTAGGGGAGATTGTTGTACCAGGGACCGATTTTTCGTTTTTTGGGAATGGACTCCACCCATTAATTATTTTTGAAAATGTGAATAGGGTGCATCAAAGAATGGTCTTTTACAAAAAAAACGAGATATTCACATTTGTTCAAAACTCATTCCCCTCCCCTCCAGAATTTTTTTAAAAAGTCACTTTTTTTTGGTCCATGGTACAACGGGTCGTGTACCAAGGACCAAAAGGAAATTTACCCTGGAAAATGCCTAAAAGTTGGCCGTGAAGGCATAAAGTTTACGTATGGCTCATAGACATTCATTATGCATATTTACTTTTTACAATAAGATCATATAAAATTTTGCAGATTTTTTTTTAAAAATTTCATAAGTTTGTCATGTTGTACCACGGACCATAGATTTTTCCTCAAATTTCCACCAATTTCAAATAAATTTTGAAACGTTTTCAGATGCTACAATGTAAAAACTGTGTAAAGGGCATCCTGGCATCTGAAAAAGTATCAAAATTCGTGAAAATTAGATGAAAAAATTGCGGTCCGTGGTACACGATCAAATTTGGTCCCAGGTACAAGACCTCCCAAAATTTAGAAAAAAATTTCTACAAAATTTCACACAATATTTTTCCAAAAAGTGAATATGTGTACTTACACTTGGATGGTGTAGCTACACGTTGCACTAATTGCTTTGACAAATTTCAAATAAACAACAGGTCAAAATGAGTTCACAAAACATGGCAAAATGTAATTTTTCGTTTTAAAACGTGATAATCGTGTGCAAAATTTTCAAATGAAAACCTTATCGCCTATAGTTCATTTTGTGGCATACCCTAGTGATGCTTTAAAACGTAGTGGGGTCCAAATTCCGCAAGTGGCGTTAGTGAGGGAAAGGTCCCTGGTACAACAGGTCCGGGGTACAACAATCTCCCCTAGTATGCCCCCCTGCCCCTCAAAACTATTTCGTAAATGAAGGGTCGATTTTTTCAAATGTTTGTAAATTATGAAAGAGCAAAATACCTAATTGGCCCAAATTTGAGGTAATCTTATATAATCACATTCCATGCATCTAATTATTGAAAGCAAATCCTTGACGAGCCCCGTCCCATTTTTGGTGGGGTATAAATGTGAAAAAGTTGAGGTAAAATACGGGCCAATGTCCTCCATTCTTAATTTTATGAATTTGTTAATGTGTCATTCTGCAGGTAAAGGGCCCATTTGGCCGTTTCTATTTATCGAGATAATGTGTTTTTAGTGAAAAAGTTGAGAGAATCGATAATCGCGGGTTTGATGGATTTCGATGTAGAACATATCCGACTATCACGTGTTGAAGTATCAAGGCCGCAGGTGCGCCCCAAGTGGAGAAAAATAGAACTAAAGTTTTTCCAAGAAGGGCCCATTTGGTTGATTTTGTTTTTTTTGCAGTAAATTCATTTCTAGTCGCCAGTTGCAACATGTATACCCTTCACAAACACATTTTACCTAGGTGCAGCGCTAGCCATGTGACACACTGGATTTCGGAGCAGGAGATATATAGGTTCAAATCGCACCTCAAAAAGAAATTAAAAAACAAATTTTTTTACAATTTTTATTTTTACAAGTTGAATTTTGACAGAAAATGTAATTTAATAATTTTTTTTTGCTTTTGAACAGAGTAATGAATTTTTATGCAAAATTTTAATATGTATATTAATCGTTGTTTTTCAGGCTTGAAATACTCAAAAACATGAAAAGCCCGTACAACAATGCCCATGCAAGAAAATCATAGATGAGTAGTACTATAGTACTATTTCAGTACTATTTCTGTAAAACTATTGAGTACTAATTCAGTACTATAGAACTAAGTAGTACTTAGTATTACTTCAGTACTACTTCTGTATAACTATTCAGTAGTACTTCAGTATTGGGATACCAAGTAATGCGATAGTACTATTCCAGTACTACTTTAGGTAAGACTATTCAGTACTACTTCGGTATTGTGGTATCAAGTAGTACTATAGTACCATTCTAAATACTACTTTAGACAAATTTCTCATTTTATGGTCTATGTTCAAGCATAAACTTATTTGTTAAAAATAGGTATGTGAGTTTGAATTTCAATTATACCTGCCCAGCACACGTTTTTTCTGAAATTTAAAAAATTAAGTAGCTAATAAATACGGCAATTATTTCTATAATTTCTGTATGCTCGAAAAACAGCAAAAAAAAACGCTCATAATAAGTGATTATACAATCTATAAAAAAAAAAAAAAAAAAAGGCATCACATTAATATTATTGTGCTAAGAAACCAAAGACTGCAGAAATAAGTGCTATAAAACTGCTCCATCATGGGTAGGTATCAAAATGTAGTTACCTATGTATTTTCAATGAGCTATCAGAAAACCTAAAAAACCGTCAAACATTAATTTTTTTTAAAACACAAATGCATCGATCATCGTTTTTAATTTTCATATAGGCTATAAAAAAAAATAAACATTCAGTTTTTTGTATTAACAATTTCAAAATTTTTGTTTTTCCCCATTTTTCAAACTGATTTTTGCTGTTTTTCTCCCGCAAAAAAGCTGTAACAACCTGAAAAAACTTCAAAATCAACGTTTTTTTAAACTAAAATAAGCATTTGCATTTATTTATTCCAAAAATATGCGAAAAAATGCGCTATAAAGTGTCATCATTTGTCTCAAAATTGCATGAAACTGACAAAACGTAAAGAAAATTGCTATCTGCGCTATTTGGTGCAGCAAAAAAATATACGATATCATTAAAACAATTGCCTTACTAATAATGTACTGCAATTTTTTAAAAAAAAAAGGAAATATTTCAGAATAATAAGGTAAAATGCTTATATTGTTCAAAATGTGATATATCCATTGAAGTCCCCATAGTCTAGTGGTTAAGGTTAGGCAGTTAGGAACGTAGGGTCGCAGGTTCGAATCTCAGGTTAGGTAGGAAATTTTCGTTAATGGAATTGGATGGTATATGAATTAATGATTTGATAGATAAAATGTAAAACGATTACTGACAACATAAATTGTGCCAAATGTACTCAATATTTTTAAAAATTAATTTAAAAATGTTAAAATGTAGTACTAGGTACAGTTCTTTTGAGTAGTACTACAGTAATATGTCCTAGTAGTACTGCAGTAATACTTTCTCAGTAGTACTACAATAATACTTCTTAGTAGTACTGCCAGTAAAACTGAATTGCTCAATTTAGTACTACTGAAAGTAGTACTGCTTTTAGTATTACTTCAGTAGTACTATTTTTCTGCATGGGTGACCATGCTAATTTTGATGTGAATGTCGACCCATCCACATCCGTCACTTTTGGATGCCACATGTCGATGCGAATTTCAACCCTGTGTTGAGCTAATTGTCGATGTAATTGTCAACTGATGTTGATCTACATTCGTGTCGACAATTGGCTCAACACAGGGTCAAAATTCACATCGACATGGGGCATCCAAAAGTGACGGATGTGGATGGATCAACATTCACGTCAAAGTTTATGCCGACCTCCTGCTTTGTAAAATTGAGGAGCTCATTGCAAAAGTAGCCCTTGTCACATGAACCTATGAACCTATGCAATCTCTAAAGCTCTCCCTTGAGCGTACGCAGTATCATGAATGTAAACTCTATAAAGCAATTCCTCTCAGGGCTACTCAATGTAGACCAAGTTGACGGTCATTTCATCATTACAACATGATCTCCGCAGTTGGCAATAGGTGCAATCGAGTGAAAAGGGTCTAAAAGTTCATGTGACAAGGGCTACTTTTGCAATGAGATCCTCAATTATAAAATTTGAGTTTAAAAGTTTAAAATTTTTTTCCAAAAATAATTTCCTCTGATGTGACTATTGCTTGTGCTGAAAACGGCATCGATGCAAAGTCCACTTCTAAAGAAGTACAGAAGAAAACTCTGTATAATCAAAAAGTTGAACAAAAATTCTTTATAATTATCAAAGATGGTGCAATACTTTATCCAAGAGTACTAAACTAATCCACTTTCATGTAGACATGTCGATGTTAATGTTGATGTGAAATTCGACATCAACAATTACATGCACAATATCAACATCATATCATCTACAACTCCAAACTGTAGAAAAGTGAATAATTTCATCAATGCCCAAAAAAATTTGTTTTCCTCATTGAACAAGATCACATTCTTGAATGTTTACTGAACTTTCAAACACTAAAACAAAAATTTTAATTCTGAAAAATTGGTCGACATAGTTGTAGATATAAATTTCAAGCATCAAATTTTACATCTACATGTCAAGATGGCATGTCAAGGTATCAGAAATAATGAGAAAATTTCAAAACTTTTCATTTACCTGTCTCTTGAACGGACAGAAGATTCCTACTACATAATTAATTGATCACTTTTCCATCATTATGTTGGAAAAAAACGTAGTCGATGTAAATGTCAACATTGACAATTGTTGTGCGGGAGATTGAGTGATTAAAAAAAATCGCTATTGCAGGTGGGTAGTAATATTTGACATCAGAAACAATAATCTTAAATTTTAGGTATGAAGGTTTTGGGATTACATGAAATCTCAGCTTTTTTCAGAAAAAAGACTTTGAAGACAATTTTCTCAAAAGTTGAGCTTTTAAAATTTTTAATTATGGATTTTTTTGGAGTTTTTTTTGCACTTTTTAGGCTTCTATTCAGCTCATGTAATTGCTCCGAAGGTCTACTTCACCCCCCCCCCCCCCCCAATAACTCAATAACAACCAAATGGGCCCATTACCTGCGGAATGACACATATGCTTTCACAAAATATAATCACAAAAGGTATACGCAGTGGGATACAGAGCGATTTTTACAATTTTTGATTAAGTGGTTTCATAAAAGTTGCTGAAACATGAGATGTGAGCACATCAAGTCCTGCATAAATGAGAATACACTTCACTTGAGTAAAAAGATACAAAAATTATAAAATGTATATACGTACAAGCATGCCTGAGCTTTTTCAGAACTTTTCACTTTCAGTTGCACTGATATCTAAAGCTCATCTGAATAAATTTTAGTTTTACACATCATTTGTAATTTGGATGAAGTGAAAGTCTGATGATGCAGTTTACATGACTGAAAGATTGAACACGCATAAAGGAATCATGATTAATTACAAAAATTAATAACTATGTAAATAAGAATGTCTGAGCTTTTACAGAACTTTAGGCTGACAGCTACTCACACCTCTAAAGCACATCTGTATATATTTCACACATCATTCGTAATTAATTTGGATAGTGAAATTGCTGCATGATTAATTGATGATGATGTGCCCAATTGTGTAGTGGAGGAAACTGCATCAGTGTACAAAAATTGCATTATCCAAATTAATTACAAATGATGTGTGAAATTTATATAGATGTGTTTTAGAGGTATATGGGTAACTGGCAGCTTAAAGTTCCGAAAAAGCTTAGGCATTCTTGTCTATACGGTTATTAATTGTCATAACTAATCCTGATTCCTTTATGTGTGTCCAATCTTTTAGTCGAGTAAACTGCATTATCATACAAAAATTTCACTATCCAAATTAATTACGAATGATGTGTGAAATATATACAGATGTTCTTTAGAGGTGTGAGTAGCTGTCAGCCCACAGTTCTGTAAAAGCTCAGGCATTCTTGTTTACATACTTAGTTATTAATTTTCGTAACTAATGATGATTCCTTTATAAGTGTTCAATCTTTTAGTCATGTAAACTGTATCATCAGAAAAATTGCACTTCATCCAAATTACAAATGATGTGTAAAATTTATTCAGATGAGCTTTAAATATTAGTGCAACTGAAAGTGAAAAGTCCTGAAAAAGCTCAGGCATGCTTGTATTATACATTTTATAATTTTCGTATATTTTTACTCAAGTGAAGTGTATTCTGATTTATGCAGTACTCGATGTGCTCATGTCTCATGTCTCATGTTTCAGCGACTTTTACAAAACCACTAAATCAAAAATTGTAAAAATCGCTCTGTACCCCACTGCGTATACCCCTTGTGATTATATTTTGTGAAAGCATATTAACAAATTCATAAAATTAAAAATGGAGGACATTGGCCCGTATTTTACCTCAACTTTTTCACATTTATGCCCCACCAAAAATGAGACGGGGCTCATCAAGGATTTGCTTTCAATAATTAGGTGCGTGGAATGTGATTATATAAGATTACTGCAAATTTGGGCCAATTAGGTATTTTGCTCTTTCGTAATTTACAAACATTTGAAAAAATTGACCCCTCATTTACGAAATATTTTTGAGGGACAGGGGGGCATTCTACACATTAAAGTGATATTCATGCAAGTCCCATTCAACAAATTGAAAGCATTTTTTCTGATCACTTCCAGTTTTGTTCAGGCCTTCAAGGGTTAACCTGTTTTTAGATACGACTCTTCAAAGTTTTGTTCATGTTTCGTGATAAATTGCAAATTCGTGAAAATAATGAGACCCATTCAAAACCCTATTGTGGGCTGGGGCCACTTTTGGCCCTTCTGAATCAATTTTGAAATTCCAGGAGACAATTTTGAAACCGTTGGAAGCTCCGAAGTGTTCCAAAAAAAAAGCTGATAAAATATCCAAGGGTGTCAAACAAAAACTTCAAAACTTGGTTAGAAAATGAAAAATCAACTTCAGCAGTTGAAAATCCAAAAATGGAGATTTTCTGCGGTGCTCTTTCGATCCAACCAAGTTTTGTTTCAATCGAAGATTCCGAAGCAAATGCGTTTCCCTATTAAGTAACGATATCGATGGTAATGTAAGCTTACATCGCAAAATTGTACTCTGTACTTGAATTATGAACATACGTGCACTTGTAAATGTATGAAAAAACTGACGTACCTATAAAGAATGACGGCATATGCAAAGTTATACTCGAGTAAATACATAAATCTACGTAAATCGGAGCACGCAGTACATAAAGTTGCGTTCTAAGTACATAAGTTCATAAAAAACATCAGGCCTCATGATAATATCAATCGTTACTAGAAAATCAATCGATGCTAAAAAAACTTGAAAAATCGTCTTCACAAGTTGTACATTGTACTTACCTATTAGCGTAAAAAAAATTCAGCAGAAATGTTCAGATCGAAATATTTCATAATTTCAATTTACCTCGTTAAATGCTTCTTTCCAGCGTGTTTCTGCGATTCACCAAGATCAACAGTTCTGAGGGAAGACTTTGAGCGGTAAAATTTCAATATTTTCAATTCGATATCTTTATTATGTTCATTTTCGTGGAACTGCACGAACAAAATGAATTTTCAATGGTATTTTGAGGTTCGTAGTTCAACTTGTGTGCATTCAAATTTTGGGGTGGAAAAATAAGTAGAATGAAGGCTCTCAGTGTCTATCAACACTAAAAAAAACAAAGCCTTTTTTCTAAATTTTATTCATCCCTTTTCCTACGTTTTTGAAAAAAATTGATATGGTTTTCTCCAATTTTTTTTAAACGAACCCCAAATTTGCCGTGCATAAAAATTTTCAATTTCGTGTGTTTTGTGCTCGATGGACACCTTAAAATCTACTCATCATTTTGTTTGCTTTTATCGTTCATTTTTCTTTTTTCATTTTTTAGTTTTAACACAATTTGCGATGATGCCGATGTGGATGAGGACATTCCTTGTAAAAACTTTGGCTATGCATTTGGAAACTGCATTGACGACGTACCAGTTCAATTGAAACATAACGGGCTTACGAGTTTTCCTAAATACACCGTACCCATATGTTACAACCCTAGTGATGGACATGGTCAAGCATGCGTTACTCGCAGCGAAGGAACGTACGATGCCATAAAATGGTCGTATGACACTGGAATTTGTGTTCCATTATCGACGAGAACGAATGCACTTTTACCATAATTATTATGACACCAAAGTGAACCTGTGAATTCATTTATACTATGTTATGCCTGATCTACGAATCAGGAATCTGCTTTCCTTGTAAATAAAATTGCAAATTTCAGAGCTTTCTATTACTGTTTTCATTTTAACGAATTTTTGAATATTGGACTTTTCACAAAAATAATAGGCAGATGTCTGATTATATAATTATGGAAATGGAAATTTGAAGATCGGGTTCTATGATAAAGAGAAACCCAGAAGACGGTGTAATTTACTTCGGCGGCTGGAAATTTAACCCGGCCATGAGTTTGGAATTCCGAATTGATTAATGTAGACGATTTGTAAATCTCGAATAGTAAGTTGAAAAGTGTAGATATTTTTTCAAGATTTTTTTTTGTGTGTTTGTAATTACATTTTGGTAAGGTTTAATTTTTTCATTAGATCTACAAATTTTTTAATTACAGAAGGGTTACTTATCTGGTATGAATAGGGATCTTTCATCTATTTGTAGGAATAGTCTGTGCTGTTACAAGGAGGGGCAGTGAAATAGTAAGTGTTGGACAGATAGAAGTTCTGACAGGCAGAACTGGCATGTGGGTTTTGGGGCCCTTTCATAGAGGTGATTGAGGGTGATTTTTATGTGGCCAATTCTCAACCCGGTTATAATGATTTCTTCTATTCTATTTCGTTGAGATAGGTTTTTCCAGGGCTGGGTAGTTTTTTTGAGGTGAAAGAGCATGTTTGATGTTTGGAGGGACCAAAAGTTTTGCCATTTCTTAAGTGTGCTTTGGGTGAAGATAGATTTAAGGTCGTCAGCTGTGATAAATGTGAGAGGAGAAGGAGTAGTGGCAGATTTTGCATTTTTAGCTACAATTTCATTTCCTGTGATTCCAACATGACTGGGTACATACCTACATAAACTGGATAGAGTAGTTTGAATTTTGTAAATCAAATAGACTTTTATGAATATTTTGGATTAGGGGGTGGCCAGAAAATAGATTTTGGATAGCAGTTAGTGAGCTGAGGGAATCACTCTGAATTAAGAAAGACTTATTTTCTGATTCATAAATGAGTATATCACAGAGGCAGTGGTAAATAGCTGTGAGTTCGGCAGTGTAGATTGAAGAGCAGTTATGGATTTTAAAATTTGAAATTTTATCATTAATAGAGTATGCATACCCTGAATGAAGTGATGGTTTTTTTTATCCATCTGTAAAGCAGAGATTGAATTTTTTGTATTCTGATAAGAGTTCAAGATAGTTTTGTTTTATTACTAGTGGAGAGTGAGTATTTTTTGAGTAGTTAATAAGCTGTAGATTAACTTAAGGAGCCTTAAGGAGCCAAGGGGGATATAACATTGGTTTTTGGATAAGAGTTTTAGGATTGATTTGAAGATCATTTAGCATTGTGATGAAATTAAAAAATGGGTCCATTCTATATGGTCAAAATGTTGGGGTTGGGTGGGTTAATTGAGTTTTGGAGTAGATGGGTAGGGTTGGTGGATGCATTTGAGATGAACTTGTTTGTTACGAGAGTTCTTCTAAAATCTGGGGGTAATTCTGCTGCTTCACAATAAATGCTATCTATTGGAGAGGAATAGAGGGCTCCTATACACCCGTTCAACAATGACCATGCTAATTTTGATGTAAATGTTGACCCATCCACATCCCTCACTTTTGGATGCCACATGTTGATGTGAATTTTGACCCTAATTCGACCCAATTGTCGATGTAATTGTCAACCAGTGTTGATCGACATTTATGTTGACAATTGTTCCGACATAGGGTCAAAATTTGCATAGACATGTGGGATCCAAATTCCAAATGTGACGGATGTGGATGGATCGACATTTGCATCAACATGTTTGTCGATCTACTGCTACAAAAAAATTGAAAAAAATCAATTTCAAAAATTAGAGATTTTTTCCAAAAATTATGTTCTCAGAGGTGGCCATTGCTCGTGCTCAAAGCAGCATCAACGCGGAGGCCACATCTGAGAGGTACAGACGGATAGTCTGCACAAAATAAGAAGTTGAACATAAACTCCTTATATTAGAAAGGTGCGATACTTTATCTAAGAGTACTGAACTAATCCATTTTCATGTCGACAACATGTTGATGTTAATGTTGATGTGAAAGACCTCAACAAATACATCCACAATATCAACGTCATTTTCAAAATTTCAGAAATCTTTGAAAATTTGGTTGAGGTTGGTGTTGATCTATTTGTGGACCATCAACTTTCACATCGACATATCATCTACAACTCCAAACTATGAAAAAATGAATGATTTTGTAAATGCCGACAAAATTTTTTTTTTCTCTTCAAACAAGATGATATTCTAAAATGTTTACTGAACATTTGAACACTAAAACAAAAGGTTTAATTCTGAAATGTTGGTCGACATAGTTGTGGATGTAAACTTTGAGCATCGAATCTTACTCAACATGGCGAGATCAAATGTCACGTGTCAGAAATAACGAGAAAATTTCAAAAAATTTCACTAACGTGGCTAATTTATGGACAGAACATTCCTAGTGAATACCTAACTAATTGATCACTTTTCCATCATTATGTTGGAGAAAAACATGGCCGTTGCAAATGTCAATATCGACAATTTTTGTGCAGGCAGATCCTTAGGGCTGAATTTTGAATTGTTTTTAGGGTATTAGAAGTTTTATTTGAGATATTTTCAAAACATGGGCTACTGTACTCAATTTTACTGTGAATTAGGGATTTATACAAGTGCAGTAAAAGTTTGCGAGATGGATTATACTTGATATTTTGATTATATTCGACAGATTTAAGCGTTTCATGATATTTGATTTTACTTTCAGGAAATGAGGAGTCCAATTTAGTTTTCTATCAAAAGTTAAGCCACAAAATTTAGTAGTAGCTTTGAATTCTAAAGAGTGTCCTTTGAAGTTGAGAATGAGATTTGGAGGAATCTTTTATTATTATTTTTAATTTCATACCCTGTTGACAAAACAAGACCGCGTTTTCCACAGCATTAAAATGGGACTGCGTTTTCGATGAATAACGCGGGCGTAATAGCATAAACGCGGTGCGGATTCTGCCAGAACAAAGGGCATTGTGTCACCGCGTAAACGCTGATTTTGTGGTTCCGCGTTTCAGCAGTTTGGCATAAAACATTAGTTCCTCATTTTATTATGAATTTCATAAATCAAAATATGTGAATTAATAGGTGAAATTGTGTTTTCCTTGGAAACCATTGTTTCAGAATCAAATGATTCTTCCAAAAAAAAATTTAAAAAACCTAAAAAATTTTTCACCTAGGGTGGGGATCGAACCCGTGACCTCCTGCACACCACTGTATTATCCACCTGACTTACCTACTAGACCACTGGAGCTGATGGATGGATTGGTGTTGATTGCTTTTATATGCACCTTTCAACACTCTGGACTTTGAAAATTTTCAAGTGGAATGATTTCAACTTTTTTTTATCATTTACCAACATTGTACCACAAGCTGAATTTTGGTATATTGGCTTATTTGTATACCCTGAACATGAATCCTTGGTGTACCCCACTTGTCCCTAGCTTTCTGCCCCCATTGTGGACTGGATTTTAACCCCCAAATGAGGTTTTTCTCCCGTATCTCCTCAAATTGCGGTTCTAGCGCAAAAATGGAGTCTATAAAAATTGTTCTACGTCAAATTTCCCATCAGATGGCCTACGAACCAACTTCGTCCCCCTAGGGGGGGTGGACCTGCAGTCAATTGAATATGGGGGGTTTTTGAGTATGATCCACGATAGCTATGAAGGGTGCATGGAAAGAGGTACTCCCCACTGGAATAATTTGAGGTCATAATCCATTTTCCTACACTTGTGTGAGGTCAAAATTGTTGTAAAAACACATATTTCATACCTATCAATTATCATGGACTCATATTCAAAAACCCCTTATAGTAGATTGACTGCAGGTCCACCTCCCTCAGAGGGACGAAGTTGTTTTATAGATCATCTGATAGGAAATTTGATGTACAATAACTTTCATGGACCCCCATTTTTGGGGTAGGGGGTAGGGGGAAAATCTCATTGGGGGCTGAAATCACAATTGGGGGAAAGGTCACTAGGAACCGGTGCGACACTAAGGAATTAGGATTCGTGTTTAGAGTGTAAAAATGGACCAGTATACCAAAATTCAGCTTCTCTGCTATCTGCAATCCGAATCGCTGAACAGCGGATACGCGATTACGCCCCTAAAATTCCACAGTTTTGTGTTTATGAATTCACGCATTTACGCGGTCACCTCGTTTCAGCCGTGTTTCAGGGGAACGCTATGCAATACACGTTAAAACACCTTTACGCGGTGCGTAAATGGAGAATATGCGGTGCACTTGAGAAAATCGTTACAGCTGAACTGCGTAAACGCGGCTATTTACGCGGTGATACACGAGTAGCGTAACCGCGGATTTGGCAAAAACGGACCATAATCTGCCGTAAACCGCGTAATGCGTAGCAGTAAAATGGGAATACCCGCGTATTTAGGTGCGTTTACGCGGGCGTAATCGCGTTTTCTTTGTCAACAGGGTATGATCGGAAAATGAGTAGTTTCCTAGACAGTTTTGTGGTTGGAAAATACGTCTTTAACGCATCTATCAAAACCAGTGAGGAAAGTAGTTATTTTCCTCCCTAGGGAGGAAAGTAACCGTTTTCCGCATATGTTTACAAATTCGAAATTAACAATTTTTTAAAATTTCAGCATTTATTTTCCTCTCATATGAAATTAAAAATATAGTATTCGCAACAGGATTGGACAGTAACGCGATTAACTTGTGCGATTTAAGTCGCTCGGCTTCACCTCGCTCCTTAAACTTCACACTTGTTAATCGCATACTTTCCGCTCCTGTCACGTAATATACTATTTGGTGAAAAGTATACAGTGGGTTTTTGACTCTGAGAAGGTTAGACCATTAGAATCTGCCCATGAATTGATTTTTTTAAGAGTTTCTTGAATTACTTGAAGAGCTGATTGAATATTATTTGAACGAAAGGAAATGTTTATAATTATGTATCATCAGCAACAATTCTTAATGAAATAATGTCATCAATCAAAAGTAAGTATAAATAAAACTGTGCTAAGAACTGAACCTCGGGGAACTCCATTTTCAATTTCAAAATATTCTGAGTATGTATATTGTTGACTCTCACTCTAAAAGTACGGCTTGTTGAGAAATTTTGAATAAAGTAGGCAAGATGTCCTTTTATTCCAATGGAATGTAATTTTTGGAGAATTTTATAACGGGTGGGATGTATCGGCACGACAGTTTAGGGTGTTTCAACGACGAAAAAAGGTAGTTTTCACGACGAAGTAATATAATGCCCGGCCACATAAGAATTGAACGACCAAAAAAAAGTTGAACGACGAAATAAGTTTATTCAGCGACCATATAAAAATTGCACGACAACATAAAAAAATCAGCGACAGAAATTAAAAAGTCGCCCGACAGCAGTCAACGACAGATTTTTAAAAAATGCACGACATTCTTGTATAAAATAACGACGAAATCTCGAACATGTGTTTTTTTCTTAAATATAAAAATTAATCAATCATGTCGATATGTTATGGGACGAAATACATTCATCTACTACTTCTTCACTGCTTCAGCAACGCTTTCTTAGCCTTACTTGGCCGGCCTCTTTTTTGGCCTAAAGGAATCGCTTTGGCCTTTTCTGGAACAGCGACAAGTTTGAGTCGAATGTGCATCCCTAATAGTCCGGCATATGACAATAGGAGTAATTGCACCTCCCCCCCCCCCGCCGATCCTCCGGGACAACTTTTTTCTTAAAGGGAACTTCCTAAGGAACATTTTAAAGCAAACTTGCCCAAAAAAAGTTGGCCTTACTTACAGAATGGCGGCCATTTTGATTGACAGGTCAACCGAAATTGCAGATATTGCGTTTCAACATAGGACTTGCACGACATTTTTCAAACTTTACAAAGGTAGATCGAAAGATTATGCAAAAATTCATCAACTGTCAAAATTTCAAGGGCTAAAGTGGGTTTTTCGATTTTTGGTGAATTTTTGAAAATCCAATTTAGGCCAAAAATGAGGGGAAAAATCAAAATTACACCAAATTGACCAAGAAAGCTGAAATTTGGGATATACCCTATTTTCGACATGCCAAATCGATTGGAAACGGTTTCAATCCGTTATGAGCAGTTCTGGAGCCTCCAGCAGATTTTTGAAACTCGAAATTCCCACAAAATTCCATCAAATTGGAGTTGTAAAGCTGAAATTTATTCTAAAAACTAATTTCAATACGCTACGAAGTACTGCAGGCGAATTTCAAGTCGTTTCGGAGCCTCCAGCGACTTTTTGAAAATTCCTGAAGCCTTCAGCAGATTTTTGAAACTTTAAATCAATTCAATACGATACTTGAACAACCTAGTCTCGTAAAATTCACAGATTATTTTATGTTGTCGGGAATTCCTTTTTTTCGGCGTGCAAAGTGAATATCTCTGTCGTTACACTGGTCGTCGTTCAAAAACCTATTAAATTCGTCGTTCAAATCACTTATGCCGTCGTGCATTTAAGGCTGTCGTGCAAACACCCTATTTCGTCGTTGAACTTTGCTGTCGTTCAATATATTTCTCTGTCGTGCCATTATATATTTCCCTTTTATAACGCCAGGCTTTATTAAATGCCTTTTCAAGATCAAAAAAGACTGAAAAAACATGTTCTTTATTGTGAAAGGCTGAACTGATTTCTTTTTGGAGACTAAAGAGGTGGTCTAGGGGGTAGATGTTTTCTTTCTGAAACCACTTTGATAAGTAGTGCTAAGAGAGTTTGTGGAATCAATATACCAATTAAGACGTTTAATAACCATTTTTTCAAGTATTTTGCAAGGAACTGAAGTTAAGGAGATGGGGTGATAACTAGATGCAAGATTTGGGTTTTATCAGGTTTTAAAATTGGAATGATTGTTGCAGTTTTCCACATTTTTGGGAAGGAATCAGAAAATTTTAAAATTTTAAAACTGAGAAAATGAAACTCTTCACATAACAAAATTTTTATTTTTACCTATCAAAAAAATGAATTTTTGAAAGTTTTGCTAATTGGTTTCTCTATTACAAAATAGAAATTTCCATGTTTCAAGTGTCTAAAAATTGATCAGGGAAAACCAAAAATTTTTTAATAAGTCATAATAGGCTATACGAAGACTTACTTATAATGTCAACTGGCAGAATTGTTTTCTCATTTTTCGTTTTATTCGGCAAAATTGGAATTTTTTCTCATATAGACAGAAAATTTTCGGTCGCACAACTCCCTTCTGCCCTCCCAAACAAAACTTTATAGTTTCGTCTCTGATCAGTGATCTTAGTTTCATAGGGATCAATAATCCAGATAGGTACTCACCTGCAACAAAGAAAAGACAAGTTTCCAGGTTAATTCGAAGTTCATTATAATACTGAAGCAATTAGGTAAAATAATTTAATAGCCTATTAAATCTTCTACGTGGGTAATTCTCAGAAAAAAGGTCAATTTTGATGTGCATAATTTTGAAAAATAAAAATCATTTTTTTGGAAAATTTCAAGTGGGAATCATTTGTATAGGTGTCCCAGATCACTGTTCTAGTGTTGGCCTCAATTCAATCTCCCCCACTGTGGACCCCGGCCCCCCTAAAACAGTGATAATTAGGATTCGACCCTCATCGATGTGTAATATGTCGATTGATATGTTTTCGAGGTCGTAGAATTCGAATCTGGAGTTATTTTTTATGTAGAGGTGGAGGGGGAGGCGTGGAGAGGGGGAAAATGTCAAATTTTGATTATATTATCGTGTAATATGTCAATTTATGTTTTTCAGGCCGCAAAGTTCGAATCTGGACTTATTTTTATGGTAGGGGTAGAGGTGAGGTGTGGGGAGGGAGAAAATGTCAAATTTTTCTTGTTTTATCATGTAATATGTCGACTAGCGCGATAAAAGTACAGCTGTCTGAAATTTGGCCAAGTCGAAGGACAAATGGGCGCTGGACAAGCCGAAGGACAATCTCAACGTTTTTTCGTTTCTAGCCTTACCTACTGGACATTATTCGATTTTTAACACGTAATAAATGTGTACTTATCATGTAGAATAACTTCCCTTTCTCAATTATCGTTTTTGGCGGGTTCATCAGGGTAAATAAAAAGGCAAGCCGAAGGACACCAATTTTGCGAAATATCATATTTTCAGAGACAAGTACGATCAGAACGAGCCATTGCGTAGGTTATGAGAATAACATTGCGGAGTAACATTTTTATGAAGACAGTGAACCAGTGCAGCCACTCACCAGAAAAAAATATTGGATTGGGAAGCTACCAAAAATAATTGAAAATTGCTCTAAAATTTGCGCAAAAAGTGTGTGACAATTTTCAAATGTGAAATGTCAGCTTCCTATGGACTTATTCCAATTGCAATTTGCACAATAATGGACCTTCGTGTTCTATGATAATGAGAACGTGCCAATTTTTCCCAAAAAAAATGAAGTTCATGACACTTTATAACATTCATTTTCAAAAACATGGTGTGTGACAGCCAAGTCGAAGGACATTTGGGGTATAAAATCGAATGTACACCAATGAAAGGAGGGGCTAAAAATTTCAATACCATATGTGAAATGTGTGGGGGATGATCCTTGAATGGACCAAAAAAAAAAAAAAATTCATGCTAAAACCTTTGAGAAATTTGCCATGTACACGATTTTTACCTTTTTCTGAGAATTACCCACGTGTGTAAATCAAAATAATTAAATTTTGCAAAACCATTTATTACTTGGACGAATTGCTTCATATTTTTGACTCGTATCCACGCAAATAACTCCATCACAAGAAGACGACTTTGGGCAAAATATTACGTACAGAAAAAATCCACACTTTCAACATTTACAACTCAATTTAAATACACTAAAATCCCTCTAAACCCTCTAAAACAAAGCAGGGCGTAACGTCTAAACACGCGAATCGTTCATTAGACTTATTTAAATCATTTATAAAGTTTAAAATGTAATTTAAATTTGGATCCTACCTCTCGTAGAAGACTTATCAGTATGGCATTTAATTGAAATACCCAATTCGTCTTTCAATTTCCGCTACTTAACGTTTTGCTTTTGCTTGTGCTGTTTCGATGATGGCTTCTTTTACTTATACTTTGAAATGTTCTTCCAAGTAGTAATTATACGCACTCTTCGCTTTTTTCCTTCTACATTATTGTTTGTTTACATTGGCGTGTAAACTTTTGTTTTTAGTAAATATCCGCGTGTTGTACCTACGTATATCTTTATCATATAGGTATATTTACTTTGTTGGTATTTGTTCCAGAAAATTAGTCGAATTCTTTCTCAAAGTGTTTTCTTAGCTCTTAATGCGTTAATTTGTTGCTTATGCTTTGCGATGAAGAAATATGGCTCGAATAGTTTCGAAGTATACGTATAGGTGTTTTGACTCTTCGAAGGAGCGATTTTCACCTGTAGATGCCTTCCATTCTATATTTATACTGGATTACAAAGCTCGAGACTAGCTTTCGTTATTCCCCCAAAAACATGCGATTAATTCGAGGGGGAAAATATCAAAGGTATGTGATATGCAGGGTGCATTGCATTTTGACTTTAATGAAATTCATCGTTCGCCAGTTTGACACTTTCTTCGTAATGCGGAAAATTTTCGGTATCTTGTGATTGTGCTGATGAAGGGGCTGATGAAGGGTAGGATGAAGGGTATAGTGATGTGAAAGAAGGTATGCGTTTGTGTATATGTTGAGTACAGACACCACCTCATCTGGTACATCTGAAAGATGAAAATATATATGAGGGAGAATATAGGGAGCATTAGTATTCTGGTCTACCTTCTTATTTTCGCTTCGTTTTCAGTATCTCGCGGTAAATGAGTAGTCTGTACATCGGATCGTTATAAGGGTAAATAAAAGAGAGGCAAACAAGGCACTTTTCGCGAAATTTATGTCCCGTGGGAACGAACAGATCTATCCGTATGTTTATAACCGATAAGTGAAAGTTTTACAACTTCATCGTGAATTATTTGAAATGTCGGTTAAAAAGTTTTTGCTTTAATTTCGGAAACGACGCGTATAGTATTCGATATACTATAAGTAAAGTAAACGTATCGATATGAATTATTTTCGACCGAGTGCGAGATCTCGCCTTCGTATAGAAGTTCGTACACATACGTATATTATGCTGTGGAAAAATTATTTAGTTTTCTTATCTTTTATAGAGGTATTGAAACGTCAGCGTTCTACTTCGGCGAGGCGATGCCTTTTAACGATATTAATTCGAGGATGTGGTGCGATTGGTCGTATAACTTGGAATACTTTTGCGAGTTGGGAGCGTAAGAATGATGCGAGGACGAGCTCGATGGTTATTTTAAAAATGGATTTTTATAAAGGATTATTTTGGCTCGAATGGTGTTAAAATTTTCATTATGGAATGCACGATGATTTCGAATACGGATATAAAGTTATTTGGAGGAGTTTTTATACGTACGTATTGTTGAGATGACAGAGTCGGGTTTTAAATTTGATTTGATGCGATGTGATGAAAACTTGTGAGCGTTTCTGGGTGATTTCCAAGATCATTTTAAGTTCGTTCGAAATTATAGGTAAGTACTAAAAAATTATGGTTTAATACAACTTACGACGGAAACGACGCATATTATTTGAAATTGCTCATCTCTAAAGAGAGCTTATTTTGAAGCAAAGAATCACTCAATACAAAAAAAACACTCCAAATGAACTCTTAGAGAAGTTTTTGTTCAAGTCCCCCGCCCCTCCTCCCACGAATCAATTATTCTAATTTTCGAGTCGATCTGAAGCCTCCAGCAAAAGTTGACTTTTCTACAGAAATTTCAAATCATCCCAGAAGAGGCTGTAATCAACTTCAGCTGCAGAAACTTTAATCTATTCCCAAGTTCAACATAGGCTATTTGTACTTATATAATCGATTAGAGCAGGTGAATCTCGAAGAGATGAAAGTTTGAAATTTTGTTGAAATTTCAAGTTTCAAAAATCTGCTGGAGACACCAGTAATTTTCAAAAAGTCGCGGGAGGCTCCAAAATGACTTGAATCCCACCTGAAGTCGTCTTTAGAGAGTGCTAAAATTGGAGGGCAGAGTAAATGTCAGCTATTCATCTCCATCTGATGAAATTTTGTGAAAATTTCAAATTTCAGAAATCTACTGGAGGCTCCAGGAATTTTCGAAAAATCGCTGGAAGCTCCAAAACGACTTGAAATTTACCTTTAATCGACTGCATAGCGTATTGAAATTAATATGCAAAATTAATTTCGGCTTTTCAACTCCATATTGATGAAATTTTGTGGGAATTTCAAGTTTCAAAAATCTGCTGGAGGCTCCAGAACTTCTCTAAACGGTCTGAAACAGTTTCCAATCGATTTGGCAAGTCGAAAATGGGGTATGTTCCAAATTTCAGCTTTCTAGGTCAATTTGATAAGATTTTGATTTTTTCTCTCATTTTTGGCCTAAAATTTTCAAAAATTCACCAAAAATCGAAAAAGGCACTTAAGCACTTGAAATTTTGCCAGATGATCAATCTCTGCCTGCTCTTTTGATCTACTTTTGTAAGGTTTGAAAAATTTCGTGCAAGTCCTATGTTGGAACGCAAAATCTGCGATTTCGGCTAACCAGTCAATCAAAATGGCCGCCATTTTATGAGTAGGGTCATGTTTTTTTTTTTAGGACGAGGGCAAGAAATGAGAAATGTTCCTTAGGACTCCCCCATTAAGAAAAAAATTGTCCCGGAGGATCGTCAGGGCGGTGCAATCGATCCTTATGCGGGCCCCCCAACTACATAAGATTGAAAATCTCGATCAATTAAGTATCTAATTCTTTTGCAACTTATCGTTCATGATATTTTCTACTCTGTAAAATTGATCCTCCCCCTCATCAATTGTCACCATTTGTGAATTGTTCTGGAGTCTCCAGCAAAAGTTGACTTTTCTCCAGCAATTTTAAATCTCTCCAGGAGATCGACATTCTAATCAACTCGAATAGTTGAAAATTCAATCCTGTCAAAACTTCGACATGTCAAATCGATTAACTGGTTGAAAAATGTGTTTTTTTTACAAGCTGAAAGCCTCAATTTGAAAAAAATTCTGAAATCGCCACTTTCCGCAGAAAATTCCTCGAAACTTCTTCGTTGAAGATGCAGTTTTTATCTCCGGGAGTTTAAAGTTCACTTTATCATTAGTTTTACTTTCTTTCAACGTCTTCTGGAGCGACATCTACACTTTTCAATCCATTAAGTATTCGAGATTTGCAAATCATCTGTCTCAATCGATTCGGAATTTCAAACTTATGACCGGGTCAAATTTTCAACCACCGAAGTAAATCACAACGCCTTATGGAGCTGTTTGAAGTACATATCTGGAGAAAAGTCAACTTCTGCTGAAGGCTCCAGATCGGCTTGAAAATATTGGAAATCAATTTGGGGTTCTAACATAGCATACTCGTAATATCGCGATCTTCAAAATTCCATTTCGATATTCTGGCATCCGCCTATTCTATTTTTGGAAACTTCAATTTTTAAAAATTCGTTAAAATCCGAAAAAATTACCCAGGAAGCTCAAAATTTAGTTCTGAGGTGACAAAATTGAGATGGCATTACGTCGTAAAGTTGGTTTAAAAAAATTGAAAGTTTGCGAAAAAATGCGACTTTTTGATCAAAACATGAAAAAAGTTCTGACTGATGAAGTTGATCCATTTGACCCCTATTTTTACGTATCCGTTGAAGAAGTTGAAAAACCACTTCATTTGATGAAATGCATGAACTCATCTCAAAAAAACCAAAATTCGAAAAAATTCAATTTTCAATTCCAAACATCAAAAAAAGTTTGAATTTATTTAGTTGTCTTATTTTGACCTCTTTTTGACGAATTTCATGAAAAAGTTGATAAAAATCACACTCACAGCAAAAAAAAATGAAATTCGTTCATTTTTTGAATTATTTTGATTTTTTTTTGTGATGAGTTTATTTTATTGAGTGAAAAGGGTTTTCAACTTTTTCAACGGATACGTAAAAATAGAAGTCTAATGGGTCAACTTCATCAGTCAAAACATTTTTTAATGTTTCAGATCAAAAGGTCGCATTTTTCAGCATACTTTCAATTTTTTTTAAATCGACTTTACGACATAATGCCATCCCAATTTTTTAATATGTTGTTCAGCATGTAAAGTTGTTCATAATATATTTTTTCCAAAATTTTTGAGAGTCGCAACGATATGAAAACTACGTTTTGCAACTTTTCGAGCTAATTTTTCGTACGAAAAAAGTGGCAACACTGGTTTTTATTATATCACCAAAAAGCATTTCAAAACCCCTAACTATTGGAAAAAGTTCCATTTTGGTAGGTATCGCGGTTATCGAGTAATCCACTTCTGCAATGGATGATATTTCAAGCTCACTGAAAACTTTGACACCCCCTAGCAGCCTTTAAAAAAGGGCTGCTGCGATTTGCTCCATTTGTCATCCCTTTGAAAGGTCTTTCCACAGGAAAAATTTCGAAAAAAATCGCCGACCCCCCCCCCTATCACTTCTAGGTTGAATTGACGTGGAATGACCCAAATAGATTTTTCGTCTAAAGTTGATTCTCAATTTCGATCTAAAAGATTATCCTTTCTTCTGAGATATTTTTATTTTTCTCCTACCAAATGAAAACAGTAGGTAGGTAGGGACCCAATAAAAAGCTGTGAATTTTGAATAATTATTTATTTTATTTATAATTCGTGGATCAGGCATAATATAATATAATGATTTTACAGGTTATAATTATCGAGGAAAACCGAAAGTATGTACATAGGTATAAGATCTCCTATGGTGGTAAGAGTGCATTCGTTTTCGTCTTTAATGGAATACAAACTCCAGTGTCGTACGACCATTCTAAGGCATCATACGTTCCTTCGCAGCGAGTAACGCATGCTTGACCATGTCCATCACCAGGGTTGTAACATATGGGAACGGTGGATTCATAATAACCCGTAAACCCGTTATCTTTCAATTGAACAGATACACCTTCAATACAGTTTCCAAATGCATAGCCCAAGTTTCGACAAGCAGTGTCTATATCAACAGTACTCTTTCTATGGCATAGTGTGTTATAACTAAAAAAAAAAAAAATGAAAAATGAATGATAAAAGAAAACAAAATTAGATGTATAGGTATCTTAAGGTGTCCGCAGAGCACAACAAACACGAAATTGAAAAGTTTCATCAACGAAAAATTTTGAGTTCGTTTTAAAAAAAATTATGAAAAATCATATTCTAATTTTTTTTGTCGAAGACGTAGATTTTTCATACATTTTTCAAAAGAAGAGAGATGAATACCTAGTTCTAAAAAAAAAATCTGAGAGAAAAGTGCCTACAATTGAGGAGCGATATTCCAAAACGCACTTAAGACCATTTTTTTCGAATTGCGTTTTTTGGCGCCTTCTGGTGGATAATGTATGTACCTTCATACCTACACTTCTAATCAGTGTTGCGAGAACGAACGAAGAACGAGAACGAAAGAACAGAAGAACAATAAATTTTGAGAACAAACGAACGAACAAACGAACATATTTATAAAAATTGAAGAACCAAGAACGAAAGAACAAACGAAAATTTGATAGGATCAAAAAGAGCAAAAGAACAAGAACGCTCGTTCCCTGAATTTTTTAGGTTTGTTCTCGTTCTCATTCATCGTCCACTTCTGGCAGTTCTAGCCAGCCAAATCCATACCTTTTTTCAATATTTTCAATTTTTTGTTTTAAAAAACACAATAAATCGCAAAATTCGGCGCAAAATGAAAAAAAATTATTGTTTTTTTGATTTTGAATGTTCTAACTTACAAGGTTGTTGACTTGTCGAGAAAAAAAATTCTCAGTTTTGAATTTCCAATGTTTTTTCAGTTACTTTTTTTTAAAGAACAAAAGACGGGAACGAGAACAAAAGACCTGGTTTTTGGGGAAGAACGAGAACGAGAACGAACAAAGAACCATACAAATCAATGGAAAGAACGAACGAAAGAACAAAACATTTGTTTCATTTTGGGAAGGAACAGAACCAGGAACGAGAACAAAATTTCATTGTTCTCTCAACACTGCTTCTAATCTACCCAAATACATTGCAAATCCCATCTAAAAAGCCAATTTTTAAAAAAATTAAAAAATGAAAGTCCCGCCAAAACGGCCTTTATCCAGTGATTGTTGGAAATGTGTTTTAATTAAAGAGCAGGGCTATTCCACGTCAATTGGACCAAGAAGTGGTAAGGGGTTCAGCGATTTTTTTGAAATTTTTCCTGTGGAAAGACCTTCCGAAGGGATGACCAATGGTGCAAATCGCATCCCTCTAGCCCATTTTTAAAGGTAGCCAGTTTCAGTGATCCTAAAATATCATCCATTTCAACAGTGGATTACTCAATATAACCGCGATACCTACCGAAATGGAACTTTTTCTCATAGTTAGGGTTTTGAAAGGCTTTTTGATGATATCTTAAAAATCAGTGTTGCCCAGGCATCGTAGCCAAATTTTTCTAAAAAAAGTGACTTTAGTGACTTTTATCAGTGAAAAAAGTGACCAAAAAAGTGACCAATTTTTTTTAAATTCCAGCGTTCAGGAGAGCAAAAAATCGAAAAACAAAAGAAAATGTAAGAACGAGGAGTTCATTTTTTTATTTTTAAAATTTTAGAATTTGAATGACGTTTTTTTGAAGGAAGTTGATTTTGAAAATGAAAAAAGATAGGCCTAATCAAGGGCGAAAGCTAACATGTTTTTTTGTAAGAAGTTTATTTTTTGGCTTTAGAACTTGATTTAAAAAAAAAATTCTCTTTATTTTGAAAAAGAAAAGAAAACAAACCCGAGCGAAGCGAGGGCAAAAGCTTTCGAAAATTGATGTTTCGAAAAGTAAAAATTTGTGTTCTTAAAATTCTGAAATTGTTTAATAAAGAAAATTGGCATAAAATCCTTTGAAAATGAGTAAAAAAAAACGATAATTTGGATGAAAATTTTGTTTAAAAAACGAAAAAAAAACACAAAAAAGTGACTTTTTTTGGAAGAAAAGTGTGACCAATAGTGATTTTTTGATGAAAAAAGTTACCAAAAGTTACTTTTCGTGATAAAAGTGACTAAGTCACTATAAAAGTGACCGGCTACGATGCCTGGAGTTGCCACTATATTTTGTACAAAAAATTAGCTCAAAAAGTTTCAAAACATAGTTTTCATATCGTTCGGACTCTCAAAAATTCTGAAAAAAAATATATTATGCACAACTTTTTATGCTGAACAACATATTAAAAAAGTAGCATGGTAACATGTTGCAAAGTCGATTTTAAAAAATTCAAAGTTTGCAAAAAAACGCAATTTTTTTATTCAAAACATGAAAAAAAGTTTTTATAGGTGAAGTTGACCCATTTGACCCCTATTTTTACGTACCTATCTGTCGGAAAAGTTGAAAAACCCCTTTCACCCGATGAAATGAAAAACAACGTTAAAAAAAATAATCTCGACGAACAGTTGAAAAATAGCTATTGAAACATTAATCACTTTACATTTTGAAAAAAATTTTCCAAAACGGCCTTTGTCAACATAGGTCACTTTCATGAACGCTCAGAGGCACTAATCAACATATCGCGTAAAAATTTTTAAAGCATAGCACCAGGGAAGTGTTTGGGTAGGTAACAGAACAATCACCAATGCCAAATGTAACGTAACCTCTTACGTACCACGTTTTTTCCTTCTCCTGTAAAATTTCAAAAAGTGGACTAAGGGCGTTTTGGAATATCGCTCCTCAATTTGTTTTTTGAGCTTTCATTTTACTCCTTTTCTTTTCAAAATTTGAATGCACAAAAGTTGGACCACGAACCTCAAAACACCCTTTAAAATTAATTTTGACCATGCAGTTTCATGAAACTGAACGTAATAAAGGTAAGTACCTAATTATAAAATTTTGAAATCTTACCGCTTAAAGTCATCCTTCATAACTGTTGATCTTGGACCATCGCAGAAACACGCTGGAAAGAAACATTCCACGAGGTAAATTGAAATTAGGAAATATTTCGATCTGAACATTTCTGCTGAATTTTTTTCTACGCGAATAAGTATCTAAGTACTTACACACTACGTAGGCTACGTAGGTACAACTTGTGAAGATGATTTTTCAGGTTTTCTAGCTACGATTGATTTTCTGATTCTGATGATGTCATTTCACTTTTATGAACCTATTGAGAACACATCTGTGTGTATACTGCGTACTTAGGTATACGTACGTCACATCTGCCGCAATATTTTGTACGCTAGTTTTGCCATAGATTTACAGCGTCCTTATGTAGTGATCAAAATGCACATGTACATGACTCAAGTACGGTGTACATGTACAATTGTACAATGCATGCTCATTTCAGCTGCTGAAGTCGGATTTTCGATTTTTGACAAATCCTAGAAGTTTTTGTTCGACAGGTAGAGTTCCTTTATAGGAATTTCAAAATTATTTCAGAAGGGCCCGAAGTGGGCCCAGCCCACCATAGGGTTTTGAATGGGTCTCTTGTGCAGTTTCCTTAAAATTTCACCAAAACTTGATATTCTCATTTGTGTTTTTTTTTTCGCAATTTTCAATCATTTTAAACTTTTTTTTTGAAATTTCATTTATTGCATGTTTTAATTGGCGATGTTTTTTGTAATTTTCTCAGATTTCAGAAATTTCAACACTTTTTAGTACCTAATTTTTAATTATTTGAATGCTTTTTGAGTAAATTTTCACGTATTTCAACAAATTTCTGTTCTGAGCAATTTTTTGAATCTGCCAAATTTTGATGAGATTCATCACGTCTATTTTGAGACAGTAAGATCATCTTTTGATTTTTTTGAACGCTGAGGTATAGACTATAAATCCGAATACATCAAAGATAGTCGGGAGGCCCGCATAAGGATCACCTGCACCGCCCTGCCGACCCTCTGGGGTAACCTTTTTCTTAAAAGGGGTGTCCTGCGGAACATTTGTAGCCCTTGTCCTTAAAAAAAAAAATATCATCTGTCAAAACTTCAAGTGCTAAAGTGCCTTTTTCGATTTTTGGTGAATTTTCAAAAATCAAATTTAGGCCAAAAATGAGGGAAAAAATCAAAATTTTACCAAGTTGATCAAGAAAGCTGAAATTTGGAATATACCTTATTTTCGGCATCACAAATCGATTGGAAACTGTTTCAACCCATTTTCAGCAGTTCTGAAGCCTCCAGTAGATTTTTGAAACTTACGGAGATGGAAAGCCGAAATTCATTCTGCAAACTAATTTCAATACGCTACGAAGTCGACTGCAAGGTTTGGACTACAATTGATCACTTCAGATGGGAAACGTCGGGAAAAAATCAAAATTTTACCACGTTGATCAAGAAAGCTGAAATTTGGGATACACTCTATTTTCGGCATGCCAAATCAATTGAAAACTGTTTCAACTCGTTTTGAGCAGTTCCGGAGCCTCCAGCAGATTTTTTAAACTCGAAATTCCCACAAAATTTTATATAACTGACATGGAAAGCCGAAATTTACTCTACAAACTAATTTCAATACGCTACGAAGTCAACTGTAGGTGGATTTTAAGTCGTTTTGGAGCCTCCAGCAACCTTTTGAAAATCACTGGAGCCTCCAGTAGATTTTTGAAATTTCAAATTTCTCCAAAATTCCATCAAACTGAGATGGAAAGCCGAAATTCATTTTGCAAACTAATTTCAATACGCTACGAAATCGACTGCAAGGTACGTTTGGACTACAATTTTGATCACTTTGGACGGGAAATGTCGGGAAAAAATCAAAATTTTACCACGTTGATAAAGAAAATTGAAATTTGGGATACACTCTATTTTCGGCATGCCAAATCAATTGAAAACTGTTTCAACTCGTTTTGAGCATTTCCGGAGCCTCTAGCAGATTTTTTAAACTCGAAATTCCCACAAAATTTCATAAAACGGATATGGAAAGCCGAAATTTACTCTACAAACTAATTTCAATACGCTACGAAGTCAACTGCAGGTGGATTTCAAGTCGTTTTGGAGCCTCCAGCAACCTTTTGAAAATCACTGGAGCCTCCAGCAGATTTTTGAAATTTGAAATTTCTCCAAAATTCCATCAAACTGAGATGGAAAGCCGAAATTTACTTTGAAAACTAATTTCAATACGCTATGAAGTCAACAGCAGGTGGATTTCAAGTCGTTTTGGAGCCTCCAGCGACTTTTGAAAATAACTGGAGCCTCCAGTACATTTTTAAAACTCGAAGTTTTTTTCAAAATTTCATCAAACGGAGATGGAAAGCCGAAATTTACTCCGCACTTCAAGTTTGACACCCTCTGAAGACGACTTTAGGTGAGTTTAAGTCATTTCGGAGCCTCCAGCGACTTTTTGAAAATTACTGGAGTCTCCACCAGACTTTTGAAACTTAAAGTTCCCACAACATTTCATGAAATGGAATGTAACCGTGATTTTCCTTATTTAATAATTTTGAAATGGAGTTGGGAAGCCGAAATTTAATCTGCAAACTAATTTCAATACGCTACGAAGTCAACTGCTGGTGGATTTCAAGTCGTTTCGGAGCCTCCTTCGACTTTTTGAAAGGTTGTATTGCGTTTTTTTGGAAAATTGGAATTTAAAAAGCAGCTAGAAGCTTCAAAACTATTTGAAACCACCATGTAGTCGACTTGATGTCGTATTAAAATTAGTTTGCGAAGTAAATTTCGGCTTTCCATTTCCGTTTGATGAAATTTTGGAGAAATTTCAAGTTTCAAAAATCTATTTGAGGTTCCAGTAATTTTCAAAAAGTCACTGTAGGCTCCAAAACAACTTGAAATTTACCTGCAGTTGGCTTCGTAGCGTATTGAAATTAGTTTCCAGATTAAATTTCGGCTTTCCAACAGCATTTCATAAAATTTTGTGGGAATTTCGAGTTTCAAAAATCTGCTGGAGGCTCCAGAACTGCTCAAAACGGGTTGAAACAGTTTCCAATCGATTTGGCATGCCGAAAATAGAGTGTATCCCAAATTTCAGCTTTCTTGATCAACTTGGCAAAATTTTGATTTTTTTCCTCATTTTTGGCCTAAATTTGATTTTCAAAAATTCACCAAAAATCGAAAAAGGCACTTTAACACTTGAAATTTTGACAGGTGATGAATTTTTGCCTGATCTTTCGATTTACGTTTGTACGGTTTAAAAAATTTCGTGCAAGTCCTATGATGGAACGCAAAATCTGCGATTTCGGCAGACTTGTCAATCAAAATGGCCGCCATTTTGTAAGTAGGGCAACATTTTTTTTTTTTGAGGACATGAGCTACAAATGTTCCTCAGGGCTCCTCTTTTAAGAAAACAGTTGCCCCGGAGGATCGGTAGGGCAGTGCAGGTGATCCCTATGCCCCCCCCCCCCCGATTAAAAAATGTCTAACCGACTCGTCCGCTCGACTCAACTTATAAGCCCTTTGTACGTACGCAGCAGTAACACACAACCGCATATCGCACAAATGGAAGCAATTTCCAAGAAATTTATCTCCGAGTATACAGTCCATCATTTGACGAATGCGGTGGAAATGACTACACGACGACGACGACGCAGGAAAAGGCGCGAAATCAGCAAAACTGACAACGCTACAGAGATTTCAATGACAAATGGAAACACGGCTGCAGCAAAGGCAGCGGTGGCGGCGGCGGCGTTTGCAAATACGACGAAAATTTCTCGACAGTGATAAGTGGTCAACGAGATAAAACGGATACAGTTTTCATAACGATGATCATTAAACGGTGACCGGCGAACCGATATGAAATTCGATATACCCTTTTTGTATTTGGGTAAAAGCACTCGGGCTGGGATTCGTTTACGAACGATGAGGGTTCTCATTTGGCGTTTAATTCATTAAACGTTGAAAACTCTCGAGCATCGTAAGAGATTGGAGACGAGGAAAAATACTACTACAGCTTTGTCGGAGGCTTTACAGTTTAATGTATACGAAGACGACGAAATATTTTAAAGAAAATGTACCCGAGCAAGAGCGCAACGAAGTAAACCGGGAATTAAAACCACTTACAGAAGAGATGTACGAGTAGGTACCGTCGAGCTGCACCCTCCACTCCTCCAGCCTACCCTCTTCTTGATCGTATCGACAGCTTGAATTTCGATAAGGTTTTTCTTTTTACTAGACGTTAAAGTGCACTAGTTTTTTTTTCCGGTGCAAAAACTCGGAAGCCGTCGGGTATTGTCGGAGGTACTTCGTTCAACTTGTATTCATTTCATCGTCATGATCGTCATCTTTCGGTTCTTTCCAGTTCCCAAGGTGCGATGATTTTATTATTTTTATTTTATCAATGATGATCTTCCCTGACACTAATTATCCTGACACTGACACTAGTTTTTCAAATTCAAATTTTTGATGTCAAGTATTTTTTCACAACTAAAGCATAAACTTACTTGATAGTTGATGTTGATTGAAAAACCACTGTCACTGTACGACTGTAGAGGCGACGATTGATTATTGACATAATCACCGCGAACTGAGAAAGAAAATATGAAAAAACAGTAAACTAGTTGAATTAAGTAGATTATTACGTATTTCCGAGCTTTCAACAATTGTTTTTCAACTCATATAATCCAAATTTGCGTACATATGTGATATGATACGTTTCGTGGAGTAGATATGTACAGTTGGTGAACGATATGTATTCACCACTGTCGGGCTTAACTTTATTAAAAAAACTACCTTGAAGTGATGATAATTGAACCATCTAACGATTATTATGGAAACTGCTGAATAAGTAATGGAATTTTATATTTTTTCATGTTTATAAAGCAGAACAGAGTTAGAGTTATCAGTTATCACACTAGAAAACGTCCGAGTTTTTGCACCGGAAAAAAAACTAGTGCACTTTAACGTCTAGTTTTCTTTTTTCCTTCGAATTTACTCTTTGTACACGCGAAAAATTACCCGTTTCCTTTGACTCGCTTTGACATTTTTCAATTTATATGAAATGGAAAAATCATCGTGAATAAATTTCGCGGCAAATATATACGAAAAAAATAAAGAACCGAGAGATTGATTGGAAATGGGAATATTTTCGTACCGGCTCCTTTTTTTTTCCCTCTACTTCGTCGAAATATACGAATATATCAACGGTTATACTCTTCTCATCCTCGTTCGGGTATTTTTTTTCAACGTATTCCCGAAGGATACCGAGAAGGTTGTATTAATTCAAGGGGAGCGGATGCGGATATATCTGTACTTTACTCGCAAAACTATGAATATTTAAGGCACGCTGGCAGCAGACTTCATTTTACCAAGATTCGCTCGAATAAGAGAGATGCTTTACGTATGAAATATTCTTCCGCGAGAATCATTTGTCTTGTAAGGGTAACGTTTTTACCTATTTTTATATATTCTCTCGACGGTATATCCCTATATCTGACCCGTATGATTTACGAAATGAGCGAGAACCCACATTCGATGGAGTGACGATATACAGATTCGGTTATTTGGAAATTTTATACAGTAAGATTTTTTTTTATTTGAAGGATTGGAAATAACGATGGATGCGAGCAGCATTTTATGCTCGTATGTGATTCGTGGCAGTCTTCAGACTGCGGTAATGCGGAGTTGAATTTCGTAGAATTGCTTTTATTTTGAATTATTTACGATTTTTTTTATGTAACAATAGTTTTCCTTTCGGGAAATATTTTCAACACAGATGGATAACGATGAAATATAATGAGAAAACTGAATTACATATACTTATTGTTTTTGGAAATTTTGTGTTTTCTTTCGTAACATGGTACAAGGTAACATAAAACCAGAATTAGGATTACTTTTTTAAAAAAAGACTAAAAAAAGGACCTAAATATTACCGATTTCTAGGTGTTTTAGCCCGAAATCAACACAATTATTTTATTTGCTATATAAAATTTGAAAAAAGTCACCTGTTAAAATTTCAAACGCTAAAGCACTTTTTTCGATTTTTGGTGAATTTTTAAAAATCTTCAGACCAAAAATGAGCCGGAAAAATCAAAATTTTACCAAACTGACCTAGAAAGCTAAAATTTGGGATATACCATATTTACGACCTGTCAAATCGATTGGAAACTGTTTCAAACAATTTAGGGTAGTTCTGGAGCCTCCAGCTGATTTTTGAAACTTGAGATTCCCACAAATTTTCATCAAAATGGAGTTGGAAAGCCAAAATTCATTTTGCATACTAATTTCAATGCACTACGAAGTTGACTGCAGGTAGATTTCAAATCGTTTTGGAACCTCCAGTAGATTTCTGAAACTTGAAATTTTCACAAAATGTTGTCAAATGGAGTCAGAAAACCGAAATTTACTCTTCACTCCAATTTTAGTACCCTCTGAAGACGATTGCAGGTTGGTTCAAGAGGATGCACAAAAAATCTCAATTGTCAATATTTTTCTCAAAATTACATAAAATGCGATAAGTACTGAAAATTTTTCATTTTGATTCAAATTAATTTTTCTTCAGAAAATTTCAACCTCACAAGAGACCTCTTTATGGTCACTCCCAACACCAGCTTTGATCATGATTGATTGATAATTTTTACAAAAGTGAGCTTCCCCCTCCATTTTACAAAATTGCATAAATTGCTCAAAAAAACAGAAGACCAATTACCTACTCCCAAAGACCCAAAAAACACTCTACAATAATGAATGGTATGAGGAGAAGTGTCAAGAAACAGAAGAATTGGAGAAAAGGCACAACTCTAGAGAAATGCATACCCAAAGTGAAGCAGATGATGGCCACCCACAAGAAAAGGAGAAGTGGAATAGCCTACCCATACAACAATTGTCAATGTCGACATTTACATCGGCGTTTGTTTCCAATATAATGATAGAAAAGTGACCAATAAGTTATTTAATAGGAATCATCTGTCAGTAAAGAAGCCAGGTTAATTTCCATAGTTTGGAGTTGTCAATGTTATGTCGATGTGAAAGTCGTTCATCTACAAACACATCAACACCAACATCAACCAAATTTTCAAAGATTTCTCAAATTTGTAAAATTATGTTGATATTGTGGATGTATTTGTTGATGTCGAATTTCACATCAACATTAACATTGACACGTTGTTGACATGAGAATGTATTAGTTTAGTACTCTTAGATAAGTTATTGCACCTTTTAATATAAAGAGTTTAATGTTCAACCACTGAATTGCGGACTATCTGTCTGTACTTGACCTCCGAGTTGATGCTGCTTTCAGCACGAGCAATGGTCACCTATGAGTGTAAGAAAAAATCATTTTTGGAAAAAAATTTTGAATTTTGAAACTGAAATTTTACATTTTGCATAACTGGAGGTCGACGTAAATTTTGATGCCAATGTTGATCCATCCACATCTGTCACATTTGGATCCCACATGCCGATGTAAATTTCGACCCTGTGTGGAACCAATTGTCGACATAAAGGTCGATCAACATTGGTTGAAAATTACATCAACAATTGGCTCAACACAGAGTCGAAATTCATGTCGACATGTGGCATCCAAAAGTGACGGATGTGGATGGATCAAGTATGGTCATTGTTGTACGGGATATGCGAAGAAAAGATGGGAAGTATTGCGTTAACAATCAAGAAACAGAAGAGGTCTGGATCAGCTACATACATACAAGAACTGTATGGAGATGACACACATTTGGCTCAAATGGAAACTTCGTCCACAGAGAAGGCACCACAAATTGAAATGTGGGAGCTGAGGAACACGGTGAAGAGAGCCAGAAACCACAAAGCAGTGGGAGAAGATCTCATACCAGTAGACTTGATTAAACATCTAACATTGGAGTATGAAAAAGAGCTGTTGAAGATAATAAATGAAATACACGATGAAGGTACACTGCCTAAAGACTTCAAAGTAGTAAATTTTGTACCAATACCAAAAAGGAACAACTCGCAAAAATGCTCTGAATATAGAACCATTGCATTAATGAGCCACACACTGAAGCTACTACTCACCATCATAAATGCCAGAATTGAAAAGAAGATAGATGAAAATCTAAGCGAAACACAATAATATGGCTTTGTAAGGAAAAAGGGACAAGAGATGCAATTGCCCTGCTGAAAGTGATCATTCAAAGAGCACTGAATGCAAACAGGGAAATCATTGCTTGCTTCGTCAATTATGAGAAAGCATTTGATCATGTCAACCATTACAGGATGTTGGAGATCCAGTTACCATCCATTTCCCCAAAACCATCAACCCGAAAACTAAAATTCCAGCTGCCGAACACCCGAAAAATATTTTCCCGAATCCATATACCAGAACATCGTTTCCTCGAATGACAAAAGTTCAACAAGATATCTAAGAATTTTCATTACAAAAGACATATCGAAATTGATTTAGAGAAAAACCGTGTTCTTGGGTTTTATCACACTCTCTCTTTTTTTATCTATCAAATTCATTAAAAACTTCAATCATTTTCAAATTTGAATGCATTTTTTCAATTTTTTGGATCGTTTATAACTTATGATGAAAAACGCACATCTCCTTCACTTCACTCCATCATTCTAAATTTTCAATTTTTATCATACTCCTCCCCCCCCCCCCCGCTCCTCCTGAATATGATGCATTCAAAAGAGGATTTCTTGTTTAAAAATTTCTAGGACTTTTTTTTCTCAAATATGGGTCAGTTTTTGAATTTTTTTCAAAATTTTTCGACTCTGATCAAAATTAATCTTGGCGTGGATAGAAAATATGAAAAAAAATCGCCATTTTCCATGACAGAGAAAAACTAAAAGATTATAATCCACTGAAGATTTTACGGTATTCGGTATTTTTAATTTTGGGTATTTATAATTTGGGATTTTGGTATTTGGGATCATAAAACAGCACAAAAGTCATTCGGGATGATTGATTTGGGATTTTATTATTCGGTATTTTGGTGGTTGGGCAAAAACATTATGCAGGGGAATCAATTCGGAGAAATGTACTGGAATCTGGAGATCCTGAAGAAATACAATATCGATGACAAAGACCTGTGAATAATCAAGAACCTGTACTGGAGCAGAGCGCCAACATCAAGATTGGAACTGAGTACTAGGAGAACGGATGTGGAATAAAGAGAGGTGTGAGGCAAGGATGCCCCCTCTCACCTAGGTTGTTCAACGTGTATGCAGAAGAAAGAAGTGCGAATTGAACAAATGGGATTCATAATCAATGGCAAGAGAATTTGATGAGACAGGTACAATTTTTTGAGGATATATTTCAACAAATCTTACAAGATAAGTGAGAAAAAATACCTTTTTGGACTCAAATTTTTTTTAAATGCCTTAAAATGTCAAAATAATTATGCAGTATGAGCAGCTAAACTACGGAGATCTTCATGTTATATTCCCACTGCCAATACATATTTCAGTAAGACAATCGACACGAGTGAGAAAAACTGTTATAATTATGAGCATTTTCTCTCTTCAAAAAAACATTCTGAAATTTTCAGTTGTTCAATGAGAGGCCGGTATGAAAAATCACCTATATAAAAATTTGCAAATTTTTTAATACCGTTCTCGGAAGGTTAAAAAAATGATGATAAAACAATTTTTTTTAAATTGAGTTTTTGTACATTTTTTCAAAGGGTACCCCCGGATAAGATAGGCAAAATGCCCTTAACCTCGGATTTCGATGAAACTCACAGGGTATGTTTAGTACCCCCAAAAAATAATTTTGGGCCCATAACCCGCTCCCCACCCCACCCCCCTCAGGCAGGGGGGCCAAAAAACGCGTTTTTCAGGGGAAAAATTCTGCATCAGCGAGTAATTTAGATAAATTTATTCTGTAAACGAATATAGTTAGAGGATACATGGGGGTACCTCCCTGAATTTTTTCAGAATTTTTCATCGCATGGGGGGAGAAGGAGGGACAAAAGAAAACTTTAAATCGACATTACTCCGGAACGAAAGAACATACCAAAACGATTTTTTCGTCAAATATGTATTTTTAGGTCTACTTTCTGTAGAAATCATCACCCGGCCATTTGGAGTGGTGGGTCAAGCTCAAAAGCTCAAAAAACTCTCAAAAAACCACGTTTTTTACGGTTTTCTCCAAAAATATGGACAAATGGCCGAAATCGAAGAGAACCAAGTTGTTCAGCGTGAAATTTTACCTCAGAATGTGTAATTGAAAATTCATTTATACCGCGCGGTCGTAAAAAACTACACGCGCAGAAGTATTTTCACTTATACAAGGATAGCTGAAAGGGTATTCCTGGGTAAAATAGGTAAAATGCCCCTGTCCTCGGATTTCTGAAAATTTGATGAAACATTATTGGGTACCTTTAAAAAAAATGTTGGAGCCAAAAAATTCCCCCCACCCCACCTCCCTTGCTCACAATAGCGAAAAAACACCTTTTGGGGGGGGTGGTGAATCTGTATTCATTCAAAGTATTTGAAGAAGATATGATTCTAGCGACGTGAATTTTTTTCAAAAATTGTTGCCCCCCCGAGGGGAGATATTGACAAAAGAAAATTTGAAACCACCGTATCTCCGAACCTAATTCAAGCACGTGAATTGTTTTTTTTCAAAAATGTATCTGCATGAGTACTATAATTGGTATTTTTTTCAAATTTTCCCTCAGGTGGGCCATTTTCAAAAACTCAAGCAACACTCAAAATAAAATTGTGTTTTTTGTGTCACGGCACCACAAAAAAAAAGTGATATGTACTTTTGCATGCTGGCCTCCCAAAACAATAGAAAACCAACTAACTTCTTTAAACTCCAATTTTTTGGCCTTAGGCACCCCCCCCCCTTCAAATTTTGGAGCGAAAGTAGATTGGCAATATGGGTATTGTTATCATATGAATCGAACTCGCTGAACACAAATGTGAAGTTTGATTTGCAGTTGGACCCTCCTAACGGTTACATTGGGGAGAGGGGTTGCCCAAAAATAAGATTTTTTTGTGAAAAATGTTTCATTATGGCACTATTTACGCCATGCAACTTCTTAATCAAGGTTTTCTTGAATATTACAAGTACTTTTCTAGTACATAGTATCTAACTCAAAACTATCAGAAAGGTTTATTTTTGGTGTCGATGATAAAATGTTTATGTGAGTTACCAAATACATTGAAATCATCATAAGTATACCAGGTATACCTACCTACCTACTACGTACTGTGTAGTAGATTGGGTAGATCACCAAAAAAAAGGAAAAAAACTGTAGATTTTTACCAATTTTAGCAAAAACTGTCATTTTGAGTTGTAAGTTGTACAAAAAAAATCTAGCTCCAGAAGTGCCCCTAAAGGGAAAACATGTGCCCTCAAAGTTGGGGTATTTTCGAAAAAACCGTGTTTTTTTGAATGTACCCCTGTACCTACTCAATTTGTTTTGAGAAAAATGACGACCCAGTGCTAAATGGTCCATACTATGCGCAATTATTTTTAATTGTTATTGCCAATTTCGAAAAATCACGAAAAATTTAGATTTGCCAATCTTTCTCGATTTTTTGAAACCTAAAATATTGGCATCACTGCATTCCAAAATAGTTCCTCAGTTTCAGAAAAATTATCATCTTTCAATATTTTTTCGGCATTATAGCAAAACTTTTACGAAGAAAATATTTTCAAAACACCAAGTACTAATCCCCCCCCCCCCCACCAGCAGAATATCAAATACCCATGTACTTTCACTATACTGTCTCGTCTGTCTCCTCCATATATTTTGAGTGAATACAGATTTTTTTTCAAAACTTGTTGAAGCATGATTCCACCCCCCCCGAAAAAGGTGTTTTTTCGCTATTGTGAACAAGGGAGGTGGGGTGGGGGGAATTTTTTGGCTCCAACATTTTTTTTAAAGGTACCCAATAATGTTTCATCAAATTTTCAGAAATCCGAGGACAGGGGCATTTTACCTATTTTACCCAGGAATTGAAAAACGCGTTTTTTGGCCCCCCCTGCCTGAGGGGGGTGGGGTGGGGAGCGGGTTATGGGCCCAAAATTATTTTTTGGGGGTACTAAACATACCCTGTGAGTTTCATCGAAATCCGAGGTTAAGGGCATTTTGCCTATCTTATCCGGGGGTACCCTTTGAAAAATGTATCATAAGTACAAATTTTGACAGGATTTTTTTTTTAAACCCCAAAGTTGATGTTTTTATGAGGAAAATTCTGAAAAAAGCAACAAAAAAATCGTCAAATTTTCTCCACTAAATTTGATTGAAGCAGGTACTTACTTCAGTTTTTAGCCTTCTGTAAAATCTGATTTTTTAAGACTGATGATTTTTCAAACAATCCTCTCAAACGTTCAACTAGGCAGCCACAACCCTGAAAAAATTCCTTTTGGGCCACATTCCAACTGCCAACACATATTATGAGAACCACTTATAAATTAAATTTTCGACGACGACGACGTATATAAAATCCACCTCATTTCACATCATTGTTCGCTATTCCAATCTGATACTGTAATTAAAGCTCACGAAACCACTAGCCTGTAAATAATCGAATTTATTGGAAAAATAGAAATAGAATAAAAATTGTATAAATTCTATCTCATTCGAACTCGAGTACTCGAAACCAGCGAACGTTTTAGTAAACATCGCATTTATGTATATATGTGAAAAACGACAGCACCGAAAACCCTTATTGTCCAATTACGTTTTAAAACTTTTCTAAAAGTTAACAATCTCAGCTCTGTTCAACTTCCTACGCAACAGATGTCGTTCAGTTCGCTATTAAAGTAAATAAGTAGATATAAAAAGCTGACAAAAAGTTGAAAAGCTTCTTTGTTGTTGTTGTTGTCATCGTTCGTTTGGAAATGCATCCGTCTTCTTTCGTCATCGTCGAGTTTGGCCAATATTGTTAAAATCAATCCTCGTTACATTATTTACTTTCATTTTAATACCTATAAATAACGTGTTCTGGATGCTTCAAGTGTATAGGTAAAATTTAATTAAAGGTAATTTTGATGAGGGATTTTTTTTTCAAAGGAAAGAACAAATTTTAACACGATGACATTTGCAAGAGAATGTTCGTAATTCTTCTCAACTCCAAAGCCTGTCGTAAAAATGCAAAGTTGGACATTTTCAGCTGCCCTAAATATTTAAAAATTTTTTTTGACAAGATTGTGAACATTTTTAAATTTTATGACCTGGGAGGGAATTTAAATTGGAGTTTTGAAACTGTTCATTTTATCGTGTTTGCTTATTGCCAATCCACAAAAAATCCAGATCGAAAAAGAAGGAAGGTCGAATACGTTTTTCAACAACTTTAGGATGAATTCGAATTACAAAAATGCCAAAGTTCCAAGCTACACTTCGCCTTCAGTGCTAAAGTTGCTAACTTACATGGTATCTTTCTTCATATTTTCCGCTCCTTTCGCAGCCTCCGGCGTTAAATTGATTTTTGAAAACGATGGGGAAGCAATAGCCCATTTATTTTACAATCAGGGGTGAAGATAAAATTAGCAAATTGTTTTCTCATTTAATGAAAGAACTTCGGAGGGTTCGAGCTAACAAAAAAAAATTGCTAATTTGATAACAAGGACCACCCTAGTATGCAATTAAGTTCACACGTGTAGGTACAATAAACCCAAAGTATACCTACTGTGCTCCAATTTGTCATCTGTTTAAAGATACCGATACCAGTAACACTATAACACTAACGACTAAATACTCGTATTTCCAAAAAATATTCCAACTATTATGTTACTATAGAAAATTAATTATAGAGCATTTGCCGAAAAAAATATATAGAGAGGAATATTCATTTGTTGGCGTGTTAACGTTATTAAATTTAAAGAGTAAATTACAAGTCGCTCGGGCTCGCTTTTTCAATTATTTCACGCCGTAATAACACGCTATAAACAATGTCACGATATCCTAGGACCTCGCTCATCTATATAGAGGATCGTCTCTATTTACCGTATAACCAGGTTCAAAGACACCTGTAATTAAATATTACATCGTGTACATGGTGGGCCTGAGGAGTTCACCGAATATGTGTACAGTGATGAGGTATCCATCTACATAGATATATCGAAATTAGCATGAATTATTATTCGTGAAGCAGGAAAATGAAAAAAACAGCGGATAAAAAAATATATGTATTTCAAATTATATGTCCATACAATAGTAATACAAAAGAATACACAACAATGTATGTAGGTAGATTGGTGGGTAGGTGATTCGCGCATGGAGGTATTTTCAAGTTCAGATACCCCAGTCTCGTGCAGGTAGCTTTTTACTATACCAAAGTAATAGGGCTTTTAATCCGCATGAAAAGCTATTAAAATGATTAAAGTTTTGTGTGGTTTTGGGCCGGACTCGTACCTGTAAATTCCGACACATGTCACCTGGATCAATCGAGCTACCGTGATTTCCAGCAATTAATTTTTTTTCGTCGATATTCAACTACTGTTGTCGAGTCTTTGGGCAAACCAACGGTCGAGAAAAAAACCAGACTTTAATTATTTTACCCGCGTCATTTCACGAACATGAAAATAGTACCTCGACGCGGTTACCTTTTTCCACGATATAAAGACCACTCGTCGTTATTAAGCTTCGGAATTGGAGAGTCGAATTGGTCTATACCTCTATACTACTATGCTGAGCGTAATAACGCGAGTATAGGTATAGAAAACGGCGAGTAAATCCTATTACAAGACAATGGTACTTGCATGTTGAGTAATTGTTGAACCGACATCGTTCGAGTATCTCACATTGTTTCTGACAGACGAAAAGAGTGGTCAGCCACTTAATTCTCATGACCTGTCACTTTTGACGATTTACAGAGCTGTGTTATCATTACATTCGGGCCTCGATAAAGAGAATCTCTCGCGGTAGCGATAAAAGCTCCCGAATCTATTCGTGAAAATCGCTTCTTCATTTTTTTTTCCTCTTTCGTTTTATAATATCCGTCGTCGTCGTCATCGTGGCTCTCGTTTCTTTATTTTCTCATTTCTCGGCCCGCTTAGTCAATTTCTCGAATTATTATCGAAAATTTTATATGCAGAAGTGGCTGTTGTTGTGACGATCAATGAAGAGGAAAAGTTGGAAAAAAATTTCCAACAGTTTGAAGCTTTTTATTCTTCTCGATTGAACGACGACGTACGACGTAGTATAGTATAGATAGTCGTTTGTCTCTTTTTTTGAATATCTTTTCAACGTGAATTCTGCGCTAAAAGAAAAAAAAAAGATAAGAGGAAAAGGTTGTTTTGTCTATATGTCTTTGATTTTTATATACCTAAAACGTTTCTCTCTTTTGGAGCAATTATTGCGTCAAGTTTTCTTCTTTTGTTTTTTCGTTTTTCGAATTGAAAGCCTTTTTAGTATTTTTTGGAGACCATAAGGTATATGTAGTTTAGTTACCTACGTACCTAAGATTAAAACATCACAGAACGGTCCTTTGTAAACTTAATTAATTTACGAACGCTTATTTTTTTATAGGTGCTTTTATTTCCCTGCTCACTCGAGTCGAGTCGAGTGCTTCATGGCTAACGTTCGGATAAGAAAACGTCGACCTGTCGAGTCATTCGTGTATTGAGCCAGGTCTAGGATAACTCTTCAGATGATACCTATTCTTTGCCGGAATGATAACTCATTAATTGGATTTTGGTGAATGGTTCGTCAACAACGAAAATGTAGCAGTGTGTTTTAAAGGTTTTTTTGGTGGGTGGGAAGGGTGATTATCTCGCGAATGGATTATTTTTTTTTAGGATTTTGATAATTTTTATTTATTGTTTTCTTATCATGACGAGAAAACTACTAAATCACTCAGTCGTGAATTTTGATTCGTTTTAAGTTTTCAGCACAGCATGAGAACTCATAGGATGACTTTTTTTTTTTGAAAAAATTTACCCCTCTGAATGAAAAGTTGAGGCTTCTACAGGGGTTTGAATTTTCCAAAAACATTCCAAAAATAGATTGATTAAGATTCAATTCGAATCAGAAAAGTATTAAATCCAGGAGAAAATTTCACACATCAAAAATGATTTTTTTGTACCTTTTGGTTAGAAAATGACTAAAGCTTCTGTCATCGCTTTGCTCCGGCAAATTTGCTTTGTTTTGTGAACAATTTACAGGGAAAATTTTATAAATCTTCCACAAATAGGTAAACATCTGTTCAAATTTTGGATGCCAGAAGTGGATTGCAATTGACTATTATGGGATTTTTTTCGGGAAAAATTATTATTTTCCCTTTCGAATTTATGGAAGTTTCAGGCATGGAATTTTTGTAGTTCAAGTAAGAAATAGATTTCGAGAGGTAAAAAATGTGTTTTTTTGCAATCAGTATATTTTTTTTTTATTCCACTTAAAAATTTCAATTTTGAAGTAAGTAATAGAAAAGCAAACAGTCCCGAGCGAAGCAAAGACAAAGTCTTGGAAAAATCCGTGTTTAGAGAAAGTGAAAATAGTATATTTTTACTTTGAACGTAGTTCCCCGGGGTCTCCTTGTTTCAGGACCCTTGGTGACCCCCAGGTAACATCATAAGCCAGTCACCCCCTGATTGAGGGGGAGGGGGGCTATTGAACATTTGTTTTCCACTTTGGATCATTCACGAAAACTAATTATTTAATAATTTTTAATCGATTCGATGTACGAAGCATTTAGTAAAATTTTGATTATTCAAAATCCTCACCAAAAGACGAAAAAATTGATTAAGGATTCGAATAATTTTATTTTCATAAAGTTCAGAGATGCCCAGAGGAAATGTAGATGAAGTGGGAAATAAAAATACACAATGAATAATTAACTAAATTACTAAATTCAAAATCACTCACTCAGACTACGAATAATTCGATATTCAGCATGTTTTTCAATAAATTATAGGTAAATAAGATTTATTCAAATATTTTCATCGCCTTATGCTCTTCATATAGGTAAGCATCGCAAAAGCATCTGAAGTACTCACCTGAAACAGAGCAAAGAATAGAGAGTCAATTAGTCAATTTGTTCACAAAAATGCAGGCACAAATAGGTTAGAAATTGGATGATTGCAATCAAATTCCATATTATTTAATCGTTGAGTAGAATAAGGATCATCTTCGAGTTCCCGATTTTCAACATACACCACCTGCACTGCACGCTACAAAACCACTCATTTTTTTCATCCACACGCATATTTTTTTCACCTTCATGTTCATTACATGATCAAAGATGCGTGAGCAAATGAGCAAAAGAATTTCATCTCGATACATCCACAAGTACCTACTTACAAGTAGGTACATACTTTGTAGTACCCTCTACATTTATACTAATAATTGACTAAAACGAAAATAATTCTCAAGAAGCGCGTACTTCGCACGATCATTAATATAAAACTATAATGGTCCAAATTATATCCAATCGAGCCCAAGAGTTGAGTTGAAATCGCATCATACACGATGACCTTGCTAAAAAGAAAGAATCCGCCGAGTACCAAATGATACGAAATTCGAATTTATCATCCTTTAATCAAGCCAGGATCGTTTAAGAGTACTCGGCAAGTTCACCCAACAGCCTTTTACAAATGTACGATAAACTCGAACCAGGAAGTATATAATTTAGTGGACATAGTACACGTGTCATCGCAGATTAAAGATTATAACCACCACCATAATTACGTACTTCCTCGAATCACCACCATCATCACCATGGCTCGTATAAGTATATTTTGGATATTAATCGAAATATCCAGATTTACACCATGCGGAGTGAACGCAGATTCAGAAGAGCTATGTACCTACGTAGGTACTTCTCTCTATATAAGTTCATTTTGTAAGTACAGTGGCGGCAGTAATTGTACAGAATGGCTAAAAATATACATCGGTGTACATATAGCAGCGAGTAAAAGAGGAGATATACGAGAATAGTAGCTGGTAACCGGTAATTACCTGGCGATACTGGTATTACGACGATTAGTAGCATTAAAAACGCTTTAAGGCGTGTAGGTATACGTTGCGGAGAAAATGATATTAAATGGCGCATACGCGTCGGATACGCATTATAATAGCATTATAAGGTACAGGTATACCGAGAGATAATGTCGAATTAAAAGAAACAACGCGCCGCAGCATCCAGATCCAAAGAGATGGGCAAAAATTACTAATAGCCATGATAATACACTCATCGGAAAATTACAAGTATAAAACTTATCGTCGAGGGTTTCTCAATTTAAGTTATACGAAAAAGAAAGGCGAAGGGAGAAAACTCGACTCGTTCTCTCAGGAATTGTTTCAACAAGCTTGGGATGTAATTTATGTCATCTGTACGATATAATATGGCGAATTGATGGTCCAATTATACGTTAAATTGGTATAAAAAATGTAAATGCTTGTCGATTGTAAAATATAATAACGATACTAACACGTTTCCAGTTCTTCCTGATGCTGTTGTTATTGCTGGTTAGCTGGTTATAATTCAATTGCGTGCTAGTTCGAACATTCTTCAGCTTGATGTAATAGTGAACTGTATATTAGTGAGGATAAAAGGAGAGGGTAAATTTTTCTTGTATTTTCTTTAAAAACGAGATGGATATAGTGCTGTATAAAAAAAGGGAGGGGAACCCTATTGAAGGGATGGAGCGTCATTTATGTTGAAGGATACAGCGCCAAAAAGCTATTCGGAGCACTCAATCACAATGTTGGAACACTTTCCACTTCCCCCCTCATTAAAAAAATTTCGGGTTCAACTGGTAAAATGGAAGCCAAAATCTGTGAAAATTATGATGAAGGATCTTAGCATCGCTAGAGCTGTTTAGAGCACTCAGTCCCGACGTTGAAGAACTTCTCCTCCCCCTCCTCCAACCTCAGAACAACATTTTTTGGCCTCTTTAAACAGGCTTATTAACAAAAAAAAAAAAATTCTGATCAAGATTACGGTTGAAAATTTTACAAGAAATTCAAAATTTAGGTTAAAGGTTATGGTTAAGGTTATTCATTTTTTGAAATTACATTCAAGGTTCGGGTTACAGTTACAGTTATTGTTGATCATTTTTTTCTGTAAATGGTCAAGGTTAAGGTTAAGGTTAAGGCTACAGTTTTTGGTGATCATTTTTCCAGTTGAGGATAAAATTTTGGTTAATGGTTAGAATTGTTAAAGTTAAAAATTTGACAATTATGTAGGTAATTGTCGACCAATGTTGATCTACATTCATGTTGACAATTGGTCTGACATAGGGTCGAAATTTGCATCAACATGTTCGTCGATACCCTGCTACAAAAAAGTTGAAAAATTAATTCCAAAAATGATTTTCTCAAAGGTGGCTATTGCTCCTGCTGAAAGCAGCATCAACGCGGGGGCCACTTCTGAGAGGTACAGACGGAAAGTCTGTACAAAATAAGCAATTGAACATTAACTCCTTATATTATTGAAGAGGTGCAATACTTTATCTAAGAGTACTGAACTAAGTAATACATTTTCATGTTGACAACATGTCGATGTTAATGTCAACGTGAAATTTGACATCAACAAATACATCCACAATATCAACGTCATTTTCAAAGTTTGAGAAACCTTTGAAAATTTGGTCGAGGTTGGTATTGATGTATTTGTGGACCATCAACTTTCACATCGACATATCAGCGACAACACCAAACTATGAAAAAATTAATAATTTTGTGAATGACATCAACAATTTATTCTTCTCTTCAAACAAGATGATATTTTAAAATGTTTACTGAACTTTTAAACGCTAAAACAAAATTTTAATTCTGAAAAATTGGTCGACATAGTTGCGGACGTAAATTTTGAACATTGAATTTTACATCAATAGGTCGTCATCTCATGTTGAAGTATCAGAAATAATGAGAAAATTCCAAAAATGTTTACTAACCTGTCTTATTATAACAGACAGGAAATTCCTATTAAATAACTAATTGATCACTTTTCTATTGTTATATTGAAAAAAAACATGGTCGGTGCAAATGTCAACGTTGACAATTGTTGTGCGGGTAAGGAATATTTTTACTTTTAAGAGCATATTTTGACCTTTTTTAGGGAAGGAAAGAATATCCGAGCCCTGGCTATAAACTTTTGCATATGGATTCAGAATTTTATGAATCGCAAAGATAACTTGGATGTACGCTATCTACTTAGTGTAACTAGAAAAAATATGCATTTACATAAAAATCCTAGCCCTATTTACGCTAAGTATGTATTATTCAAAAATGATACCAAATAAGGTACTGGCGGGTAAATATGCCACAAATCTTTTCAAACTAAAATTGTCAAGCTGTATCAAACTGTTTTTGTGAAGTGAATATGTCAAAAGAAGCGGAAAATTTCCATAGAATTTGACAAAAGGACCATTAACATTTTTGTTGAGGAACCTCAATTGGCGGAATCATCCAACCTTGGCGGGTAATAGCACCACAATTTTTCTTATAAAAGAAAGGCCTAAAAAACTCAAAAACCAGTCAATTTGGAAGGTCAATGATGTACTATGTGCAATATTTCAGCTTTCCAACAAGATTGGGTGTAATTTTGTATGGTCATTGTTGTTATTTTTAAAAATTTGCTGTAGGCTTCAGAACTGCTCATAATGGCTGGAAGCCACTTCCAATCAATTTGTGAGGCCAAGAAACATGTAGGTACCTACTTTTTGTCTTTTTGGTGCAAAAATTTGATTTTTGAAAACCCCCACAAAAATAACCCATGAAAAATAATGTGGCGTTATTACCCGCCATGGTATTATTTTTAAAATTGATGAATTCAAGCAGGATAATGTTGGTTGAAATTCATTTTAACAACATATTCAAAATCGATATTAAATATAAAAACAGATGTTGTATCAAAAACAGTATTTACTATTTACATTCTCCAATCCTTTTCAAATAACTTTTTTTCAAAACAAATTTCTTCAAAAATTGGAAAAAATTTGTGATTGAAATTTCAAATGCCAATAAAATTTCTAAAAAGGCCTCCCACACTCGAATATCCACATTAGCAAAGTGCTGTGATGTAGAAATATATTTCAGAAGAACGATCTTGCAGAAATATACAGCACTTTTTGAGAACCAGCGTTGTGGCGTAATTACCCGACTGGCGTATTTACCCTCCAGTACCTTATGTTCATTCAACTTACACTTGAAGTTTAACGATTGAAACACCAGTAAAATTTAGATTCAAAATTTAACAATCTTTTCAAGAAACAATGCTTAGTTACCTCTTATCACTAAAGTATTATTCAAGATTGACTTTTAACAATTATTTAATATGAGTATGATGCAACCCTGATTCAAACTTTTTTGAATTTTCTATTCATGTCAAATCACATTAAAAACCCCTGCAGATAAAAAGAAATGAAAAAACAGCACTTTTCAATTTTTTTAAAATTTCAAACTGGGTTTTTTATAAAAAATTTTGGGTCATTATGATTATGGTTAGGGTTTATTTTGATCTCAGAAAACAAAACCGGTATGGTCACAGTTATGGTTTGTGATATTTCCAAAAAAAAATTGTAGTCAAGGTTAATTCATTTTTTGGTTAATTAACCAGTCAATTTCCAGTTATGGTTAATAGTTAAAACCCGGTTAACAAGCCTGCTCTTAACGGCATCGGTTTGCCAGTTTGGTCTCTCAGGGTCATTGACCTGTCTGTCTGGCTTCCCAAGGTCGTTAATCAGGTTGTCTGTTGTTCGTCTGTCTGTCTGTCTGTCTCTGTACCTCTATACCCCCTCCCCAGATCATTAACCCATGTATCCGAACTCTCAAGGTCACTAATCGGTCCATCTAGCCACTTATGGTCGTCTGTCTGCCTGTCTAGCCTCTTGAGGTCATTGGCCCATCTATCTAGCTTCCTGAGGACGTCTGTCTACCAGCCTGTGTGTTTGGCTTCTTAAGGTCATTGACCTATATCTCCGGTTTCTCAAGATCGTATGTCTTTCTGTTTGGACTCCGAAGGCCATTGACCTGTCTGTCTGATTTCTGAATGTCACTGATCTGTCAGTCATAGCCTCTCAAGGTTATTGACCCGTCTGTCTGGCCGGCTTCTCAAGGTCTTCTATCTTTCTGTCTGGCTCTCAGAAGGTCACTGGACCATCTGTCTGGTCGTTCAAGGTCGCCTGTCCACTTGTGTAGCTTCCCAATGCTCGAAAATGCACATTTGAACTGTTGACTCATTGAGAGCGCGTTCAAGATGAGCCAGTTGCTTTAGCAAACCTCTTTCTATACCTTTGAGGGGGGGCGGTCAAAAAATTATTGCACTTTTTGTAGCATGTTCCCTAATTTTTTGCCCAAGTCAAAAAAGTCAAAAAAAAGGAAATCGTTACACATTGAAGTTCTTCATCAATTTTTTGACCCCTTTTTTCTGCGATTAAAAATCTTTCATTTTGTGTTGAATTAAGTGATTACAATAATGGCAGTTTTATTCATTTTATGCTTCTACTTGTACTTCGTCGATTCACCAGTATAAATCACAAAAAAATCGAAAAATGTCATTTTTGGTTTTAAGCACATTTAAAAATATTTTCTTTCATCTTCACTAGATTTGAGTGTTCCAGCTGATGATGAAATTTTTTTTCTAATAAATTATATTAAATAATTATCACCAATTTTTTGTGTTTGAATCATAAATACCAAAATATCACTCAAAACATTGATTTATTGAATATGGAATCTCAATTAGCAGCCAAAAAAGGGCGTCACGAAAAGGTTAACGGGAGGGGAGGGGGGAGTCAAGAATTAACAGCCCCCCTTACTTGGATGACTTTTGAGTGACCAAATTACTAATTTGGAATACTTTTTTTTTCAAATAACAATAATCGAAGAAAAAGACAAACTCGAGTGTTTTATTGCTCAAATTTGTCAATTTAAAAACCGAGGAAAAGTTTAGATTTTACAGATTGTTGGCCGTTGAAAGTATCGCTTTGGATAACTTGGATGATTTGGATGACAGTAGACAAGACACCCTGATCTTGAAAATCTCCCCCCTCCTCTCACCCCTTTCACCTAGAATCATACTCAAAATTCATTATCATTCATTCATTTATTGTTTCAGTGCACTTACCCAAAATTGAAAATAACACCTTGAAGGTAGTTTTCAGTAGCTTTCGAACTACAGAAAGCCATGAATTCACACCTTGACGCAAATTTCATGTTGAAAACCATTTTGTAATAAAATACGTAACTGAAGGAGAGGAAGAGGACTTGTAATGTACTTTTCATTTTTTCATCAATTTCAAACGATTTCAATCTTTAATGACTCCATGGGTGAAAAAAGGCAAGATTTGAATCAGAATCCTGCTATTTTCACAACCTTACAACCTACCTACGTTCTATTGACATAGTTCCAAAGTCTTTTTCGCAATCCAGCGTAAACTTTACCCAGAATACTTCTGTATAGTAACAAGTAAAAATACCTCTAACTGTTCTTCTTGGATCACAACACTCATTCGAAAATACACCTCATTAAACGAGCATTGTTTCAACCCCGAGAGCCAAATGGCACCTACACCGGCATAATACCGTACGTAACACTGCAGATGACCTAGCAACTGTCATGCATTTTGAGAAACCCTCCATTCGCATCGTCTAACGAATACCAAGAAAAAGGTTAAGAAAATTTATCCAATTCTGCGACCTCTGTCCAATAATTCGTGTAGATCATTATGAATCCATTAAGAGAAGAGTTAGAAGAAAAAAAAGGTGTACACAACGCGTACCAAAGACGGAAGGAAGAGGAGGACGGGTTCATCGATGAAAACAAGACTCGGCTGGGCACAGAGTTGATTATACTCGTACATATTTTAACGGTAGTCCTAGTAAATAATGATGTAAAAAAGGCAGGGAGACGACGACGAGCATAAAGGAAGGAGAGAGTGATGTCCATAATAACAAATTGGTTGGTGCTTGGCCATCGAAAAGCATTTCCGTCCGAAACCAACCAAAAAGAGAGGGAAGAGGTGTTAGTCGAGTTTCTACTCATTTAACTATACGTTTAAATACCCATTGAAATATTGTAGGCAGCAGTCGAGGAACCTGCACATATACTAATAGTTGGAAATTGTGGAAACGTTTTGAAAAATGCCCCCGTGTAGTCGTCGAGGTTCAAATTCCCCGAAGCAGTTTCATATCCATATTATTCGCTCATGTGTATAATAACTGGGGTAACGATGCAGAAATTGTTGTCTCGCAGAAAGTACATTACATGTTTCAACTTCTGGAATATACTCGTATACACGTACTCTTTGTTTGTGATATGCAATTTTATAAAGCAACCAACTGTATCAGCTTCAATTTCAAATACCATCTCTTCGTGCCCCTCCGCTCCATACGCCAGGCTGTGTTGTGGGATGTGTGGGTATATATTGTAGAGTTAAAAGACCGACCTCAACATCGTTGTCACACTCGTCCCACTTTTCATCCGCAACCGCAAAATCACTCGGTTGAAATTTCCTGCTCTTTTATGCTATATTAACTCATTTTCGAGTAGAATTTTTTTTCCTCCTCAAATTCCTCGCTCATCTTCGCCACGTCGTCGTATCTGCTGTGGAAAGATTTAATGTCCGTAAATTTTGGTTTTGCTCGATATACAACGAGGTGAGAGGTGAGGGGTGTGGAATGGCAAGACGTGTGGTTTTGTTTTTATGGAGAAAATGCGCGTTGACTATAAATCAGTTTACCAGCTCTCGGTTGGTTCGGTTCGGTTTATCGGATGGTATGACTTTTTCACATTAAATGGACCAGACGTTAATAATAATTTGCAATAAAATCGTTTTACCGCCGAGACGCGTCTATCGGAGGAAAAATGAATGGCGGTTTTGCGCGCTCTTTGTTTTCTAAATGGCGATTTGTTGACAAACAAGGACTCGGTTACAGACTTTAAAACTATCTGTCTTACGACCTGTCGACTGGTTCGCTATATCTATGTATAAATGTATGTTAGATAGCTTATAGCGACAACTCTCCAAGTACCTACTCTACTACCGTTTGTACATATAAACGTATAGACAGATACCTACCTTACTTTGGATTTTTTTTTACCTCTTCTTCTTCAATAATGTATTATATATTTTAGTGCACAAGTACATACACGTACACTGCAGTATATAAAATATACTCGTACAAGTCCAAAGTAATATATAAACGTACTGTATGTGCTGTGTGATGTTCATCGTCTGACTCTGTATATGCTACAAATACCAGTATTTCATTTCCAATTTATACTACATAGAAACTACCTTTCGAGATGGCTTTTTAATTAGAAATAAATTAAAAAGACTGCAGCGGAGAGAGCGTGCTGCGGCGTGATTATTAATGTTGAACGGTTTGATGGCAATTTGTTAGCGTTGAAAAACACCACGCCTGCCAAGCTTGTGCGGTTGACCAAATTTTAAAAGCTGTTAAGTTTTCCATTCGTTTGTTACGCTCGAATTCGTTTTCCACTCGTAGAATAGTAAACAAACGCAAACGCGACGCTCTCTGCTAACGTAGAAAACGCATTAGGACGATTGTCCACGCGCTTTTTCGATGGAATTGAAATGGAAATTTTTTTTCCCAGCTAACTTATACCTTCGATTTGTAAGTCTGTAATATGTATCTGTGTTGAGTGTGTGTTGTATAGTGCGAGTGCTGTGGTGTTTTAATATAGTGTGTGTGTGTGTGTATGTGAGGTGACCAGGTTCGAGGTCAGCGGTTACGCTTGAGGTGGCTGATAATCGAATGGTAATCGAAAGAGTTGACCGGGTTGATTGAAGTGTGTGTATTTCTAATGGATTTACCTACCTACCTGTGTGCCTGGGAAATGGAGAGGTGAGATTTTCGTTTTAGTATTTTGTGTCTGAATGTATTATTTGAGGGATGAAATTTTCGAAAAATTTGTATGAGAGAGTCGAGTGAACAATTGGACTGCAATTTTCCAAAAAAGTTGGCTTGCAAAGAACTTTTGAAAAGTCCTATTCTAAAAGGTTATATTTACCTAGAAAGTTTGGAATAAAAAACCTTTCATTTAAAAAAAATATATTTCGTTTTCTTTAACTTTTTCTAGTGGGGGGGGGGGGGATAGAAACAGTATTACAACTCAACAGATCTTTATAAAAGATGGGAAATTCTGGTGTAAAAATCTCCATAACATGAGCAAGAAATTTGAGCATGGAAGCAGAGCTAAGACGATTCGCTGATTTTTTGAATTGTGATTTACGTTGCAAATTCAAAATAACTAATGGATCATCATCATCATAGTTTCAAACTCAATTCATCAAAATAACGAACCACGATTCAGAGTTAGGATCCTTTGACTTTGTGATTATTTATATCAAAAATCCATCAGTGCAATGCGAATCAGGAATCACTTTTCGATGAGAAATGTTCTTAAAACCTCTTTAATTTTTTTTTCAATCTTGCTCCCTTTCCTCTGAAGAGATCCACCATTACCGTGATGGGTGCAGAACTGTAGATTGAAGGAAAGGGAGAGATAGAAAATATTGAATACTCACTTTAGTCGTGGAGCCTGCATGAGGATCATTTGCACCCCCCTGCCGATCCTCCGGGACAACTTTTCTATTTAAGGGAGAGTCCCAATGAACATTTTTAGCCCTTGTCCTAAAAAAAAGTGGTCCTACTTACAAAATGGCGGCCATTTTGATTGACAGGTCAGCCGAGATCACAGATTGTGTGTTTCAACATAGGACTATACCCTAGCATGAAATTTTTTAAACCGTGCAAAGGTAGATCGAAAGAGCAGGAAAAAATTCATCACCTGTCAAAATTTCAAGTCCTAAAGTGCCTTTTTCGATTTTTGGTGAATTTTCAAAAATCAAATTTAGGCCAAAAATGAGGGGGAAAATCAAAATCTCATCAAATTGACCTAGAAAGCTGAAATTTGGAATATACCCTATTTTCAACCTGCCAAATCGACGAAATTAATTCTGCAAACTTATTTCAATAAGCTATGAAGTCGACTGCAGGTAAATTTCAAGGCATTTTGGAGCCTCCAGCAATTTTTTGAAAATTACGGGAGCCTCCAGTAGAATTTTGAAACTTGAAATTTCCCTAAATTTTTATCAAATTGAGTTGGAAAGCCGAAATGAATTCTGCAAACTAATTTCAATAATTACTGGAGCCTCCAGTAAATTTTTGAAATTTAAAATGTCTCCAAAATTTCATCAAAATGGAGATGGAAAACTGAATAAACTATACCTACACATGGCGTTTTCAGGAGAATAGAAATTTCCAAGAAGTTGCTGGAAGCTTCAAAACCACTTGAAACCAGCATGCAGTCGACTTCATATTATTGTATTGAAATTCCATTTGATGAAATTTTGGTGAAATTTCAAGATTCAAAAACCTACTGGAGGCTCCAGTAATTTTTAAAACATCGCTGGAGGCTCCAAAACGACTTTAAATTAGTTTGCAGAATTAATTTCGGCTTTCCAACTCCATTTGATGAAATTTTGTGGGAATTTCGAGTTTCAAAAATCTACTGGAGGCTCCAGTAATTTTCAAAAAATTTCTGGAGGCTACAAAACGCCTTGAAATTTACCTGCGGTCGACTTCATAGCTTATTGAAATTAGTTTGCAGAATTCATTTCGGCTTTCCAACTACATTTGATTAAATTTTGTGGAAATTTCGAGTTTTGAAAATCTGCTGGAGGCTCCAAAACTGCTCAAAACGGTTTGAAACATTTGGCAGGTCGAAAATAGAGTATGTTCCAAATTTCAGCTTTCTAGGTCAATTTGATAAGATTTTAATTTTCCCCCTCATTTTTGGCCTATTGATTTTTGAAAATTCACCAAAAATCGAAAAAGGCACTTTAGGACTTGAAATTTTGACAGGTGATGAATTTTTTCCTGCTCTTTCGATCTACCTTTGCACGGTTTAAAAAATTTCATGCTAGTCCTACTGTATGTTGAAACGCAAAATCTGTGATTTTGGCTGACCTGTCAATCAAAATGGTCGCCATTTTGTAAGTAGGGCCACTTTTTTTTTGAGGACAAGGGCTAGAAATGTTCATTAGGACTCCTCCTTTAAGAGAAAAGTTGTCCCGGAGGATCGGGAGGTGGGTGCAAGTTATCCTTATGCGGGCCCCCCGACTACTTCCTTGGTCAAGTATGTAATGTATGCACATACTTTAATAAAACTTTCTTTTTTTCAATTTCAATTACAATTTCGTTCAATGGATCCAGGGCTTTACGAATCATAATTAGTGGGAGACGAGAAGCAGAGAAGTGGAAAGATTTTGAACATTTTCATTTTTGATTTTGTGATGCAATTTTTGGTAATTGTGGAGAGATTTTAAGATTTCTTTGTTCGATTTCGAAATTTTTTCGTGTTCGAATTTCGTGGGTTTTAACCAAAATTCATCTCAGAGCGATTTCAAGATTTCAAGATTTCTGCCTAGAGGTTGAATATTTCGATGACTCAAAATGAAGGAATTCTTATGTTTCAAGATGTTGAGATTTTTATAGCCTCGAGGTTTCTTTTCATCAGACTTTAAAAAAATTTTTCTTAAGATTCTTGCTAATATCTCAAGATTTACATACCTATCTTATCTCTAGAATTTTCTGAAATTTTTTTCTTTATGATTCCAAAGATTCTTAAGGTTGTTTTATACTGTATCGAGGTTTCATTTGTTTTCTTGTTTAAAGTTTTCAAGATTTACCTACATGTCTCAAAACTCGAAATTACAAGATTTTTTGTCTCGAGAATTTTAGGTTTTTGTGTCTTGAGATTTTGAAATTTTCTGTCTGGAGATTTTTTCGTAGGGTATCCAAATTTCGTGAGTTTTTACCAAAATTTATCTCAGAACGATTTCAAGATTTTTGCCTCGAGGTTTCTTGTCATTTGATTTCGAAGTTTTTCTTTTCTTAAGATTCTCTCTATTTCAAGATCTATCTTACCTTTAGAAAGTTTCTGTAATTTTTTGCCTTCAAGATTCCAAAAATTCCAAGATTTTTGCCTCGAGGTTTCATTGTATTTTTTGTTTAGAGATTTCAAGATTTTCAAGTCTCAAAACTCATTATTACAAGATTTGTTGCCTCAAGAATTTGAGTTTTTTGTGAATTGAGATTTCGATATTTTATCTCTGAAGATTTGAAATTTTGTTGCCAAAAATCATTAGATTTCTTTCAGATTTTGAGGTTTTTTCTTGAGATTTTTTATTAAAAAAATCTTGAAATTAAATAATTCCCGGTTCATTTTTGGCACGATTCATGAATGAGGCAGGAATCGATGATTCAGCATGCATCGTTTAAAAACTCATTTGTGATTCTTCTGTGATAATTAGATCACTTCTTCAAGCTCTTTGAGGAGGGGAGAGTTATTTTTCCTGGGAAAATGAATTTATAATGGATGTTCTTAAAATTTGATTTCAGAATTTCGTTTTGAAAATTTCTCTGAAATCTGATGCCAAAATTTAGCTTTAGCTTCTCTGTTCAAAAACAAATTTCAGCAAACTATCGATTCATTTCTTAATTTGAATACTCGCAAAAATAAAAATAATTTCATAAATTTTCAAAAATAATAATTTTTAGTCAAATTTTTTTAAAATCTCAAATAGAAATAAAAACGTGAACGGTTTTAAAACTTTTGTGCAAAGTTTATTGCAATATGACATTTTTTTTTTCATTTTTCGAAAAAATTTCAAACTCGAAATATGTAGGTACTAAAAACAAGGTTGAAAAATCATTAGACCAATGCCAAAAGTCGAATTTCGTAATTTTGATAGTTCCGTTTTCTCCCTCCCCTCCCCTTTCAGTAAATCATCCATTTCATAGAACTAGTTTTTGAAGGTCACAGAAAACCTGACATTGAAGAATAGGTATTCAATAATTAGCTGCGAACGAATTAGATTTTATTATTCAAGTAAACAGGAAACATCAACAGCAAAACAAATAAGAAGTTGAAATTTGAACTTGGGTAAAAATTATAAACAGAATTAAAATCGAGAGAAAAGTTAGAGCGTTATTAAGAGTGAAACTGATGAGTTATTTATAGGTAAGTGAATTTTTCTCACAATTAGAAGAGATATACAAAATTGATCAATCGCAGCCTGAGATGAGGAAGAGAGGACGAACGTTCATATGTGGGTACACTTTCTGGAAAATATAGGTATTCGCCAGCTGATTGGTAACTTTTGGGATCTCTGCTGTTTGAAAATGTGATCTGGTTTGTGTTGACGACACTAACTGAAGCGAATTGGCGAGTGTTTTAATGTATTTATACAAATTGGCGACAGACGAAAAAGTTGCTAAATTGGCAGGTAACCTAATACTTCGGTCACGATTTTCGGTGAATTTGTGAACGTCGTCGTCGTTCCTTGTCAGATGCTCTGAGTCTGACATTGAATCAAAGTCATTTGGAAGCCTTTTCGGTGTACTCGGATGGTAGAAATTATCTGAACATCATTGAGTATAAAAGCTTTTGACGCCGTCACGTTCTTGACTCTTCCTGATTTCACTTCTCGAAGGAACACTTCATCAAAACCCAGATTTTCATTTTTTGAAAGCATCGTGATCTCATGGGATATCAATCATCAGTTTATTTCAGTCTTCAGATCTCATATAACTCGGAAAATACTTGGTAAGAACTTGAGCCAAACTTTCAAATTCAGTTGTTCGACAAATTGAAAATAATTTGGCAGAATTTGCAGGAAATGCACATGCATATCTTGAATCGTTACGAATCTTGATGAAAATCAGTGACATCCAAAACTCGCTGGAGAAATTGAGACGGTATTGGGGAATTAATAATGTACTTCGACGAATGGTTCAATGTTTTGCTGGCAGCATCCTCGATAACGACTTGGCAAAATAATATCTTTTTGATTAGTTTTTCTGTTGTTGCTGTTGTTGTTGTTTCTTCTCAAAATCATATGAAATTGAGAGAATGTATCGCCACATACTTGAAAAAATTAAAGAGTTGGAATATACACAAGAAGGTATATTTTTACTCAGGTATGTAAGTACTAAGTACCTAAGTATACAGTCACTACTTTCAGTCACATGGACATAGCTTGTTCACACAAGTGGGAACACACAACGCTCATCTTCATTTTTATGGGATAAAAATACAGTAAGTACATATATATTATAACAAAAACCTAAAAAACTAAATCAATATTTAAAAAAAAAATTAATTTATGTTGTAATTAAAAATTTTAAATAAATCAATATCTTTTTGATAAGTTTTTCTGTTGTTTTTCAAGATCATATGAAATTGAAAGAATATATTGCCACATATTTCGAAATCCTCAAAACTTGGAATACACACAAAAAAGTACGAGTATATTTTTACTGAAGTACCTATGTAAGTAATTTTTTTTCATTTTTATGGAATAGAAATACAGTTGAAGCTACATATGATCGCATATGTGCCCGCGTCTAGAAAAAGGGTACTAAGGGTAATTTTTTCAAAATTTTTTTTATTTTTTATTTTTATGTAAAATTTCGTCAAAATTCGAATGAGACCGGTCCCAGACCCGTAGAGTGCTTTTTAAGCGCGCTACACGGGTTTTAAGTGAGTAAAGTCGAAAAATAAATTTTAAAAAAAAATTGAATTTTAGGGTTTTGATCAAATTTTCTTTTTCTTTCAGGGTAACTTGGATGAAATTTTTTTTTTTTGATTCTTATGTAAAATTTCATGAAAATTCGAATGAGACCAGTTCATTTTTCATTTTCGATTGAAATCATTTTTAATAATTATTAGTTTGCACAAAAATTCATTATTCATTGTTCAAAAGCAAAAAAAAATGATTAAATTAGATTTTCTATAAAAATTCAACTCGTAAAAATAAAAATCGCAAAAAAAAATTTTGAAAAAATTTTTGTGCCCGAGGCGGGACTCGATCTCGGTACCTCTCGCTCCGCGACCGGGTGTCTTAACCAAGCGGCTAGCGCTACTGCAAGGCAAAGTGCGTTTTTCAACAATATACATATTGCTAAACAGCGTCGAAAACTACATCACCATGCGAAGTTTCACGTTTTTACACTCAAATTACGTGAAAATACAAACGTAAACTTTAAACCGCTCTCCTGTAAAATTTACGTTTTTACCCTTAGTACCCTTTTACTAGACGTGGGCACATATATTCTAAGCATAATATTCGAAAATAAGAATCATTTAAAAAAAAGTTTTCTAAATAAGACAATTTATTTCAAAAAGTTCTATATTCGAATTTCTCCAAACACTCATTTCAGCCCATTTTCTCTCCCCCCAATTCAATTTCCAATCCAAAAGTATTCCATTAGAGCTTATCGAATGCCTGTGGTTAATAAACAACTTTTCGTAAATGACATTTCAGTCGAAGCTGTCCACAAAAGGAAGGAAGTGTAGGCAAAAAAAAAAATACCATAATAGCCTATGTAGTCACCAGTCACGCTACCTTTTTCACCATTTGCCACAAAGGCTGGTAAGTATAAGGTTACAAAATAAGTCGCAACTTTTGACAACGTGTGGTAAAACTTTTGCGAAATGCGGAGACGAAATAGTCGACTAGAAATAAGGGTCTCGCTCGACTATAACGTGTGCTTGCTGGAGTAGCATTCTCTCTACGTATTTCTCTAACAACATACATACGACAAATCGTTAATTTTATCTCGTAGTAAACGACATTTTAACGTTTTTTAGCCGCACTACGTATATATAAAATGAAGAGAAAGAGAACGCAAAGCGGAATTATACGAGTGCAAAATGCAAAAAGGTGATTACGCGATAATTCGCCTTGTGCTATGCGATGTAATAAGCGCGCGAATCTTTCAGCGGTTTGCCTTTTCCAGTACTCTGCCCTCTGCCTGCTCCTAGGTGTGTTGAAAGAGACGAGGAAGGGCAGTGTGGTGCATCGTCGTGTACACGAACGTGTTAGCAAAAAGCGAGGTAAATTAAATAAATTAAACTTTTCGTAATTAAGAATCATTTAAAAGTTTAACGAAGAACGCGTTTAGAGTAATAAGGATTTTGCAATGAATACCACTACCGGTATTCAAAGAGAAAAAATTTATACCGCAAAATGGCGTGGAAAGTAAAGCAAAGAAGGTAACAAAATGAGTAAGTATATATATTTTTTTGCAATTTTTTTTATAGTACCTACCTTATTTTTCCTCGTTCTTGTGTATTTTTTCTATAGCACTTTTTTTGACTTTAGTTTTCGAGACTTTGTTTTTATTTTTTGAAAAATTCCTCCGGTATCGATTACCGATCAAATTTCGCGCAGCTGTTTTTAATTAAAGTAAAACTCTGTTTAATTAGTTGGGTTTAGTTTTCATTTTCTTTTTTTTTCCTTTCTTTTTAGCTTGAAAGTTATCGCGGTAGTGGTGAAAAAACAAGAAGAAAAGGATCGCGAGTTGAAACTTTTTATTTCAACTTGCGAAAAAGGTTTAATTACTTCTCTTTTTTCTTTTATGTATAAAAATCGTCGCTGTGGAAATTCGTTTAAGGAAACTTTCTCTATTCGCAGTTTTTATCAAACCATCCGGTTTTTTTTGTTGGCCGGCGGTGAGTGAGGAGGCGAGCCGAGTCGACTTTCGGGTTTTCGTAATCTTATTTCGCCTCGTACACGTTTCAAAAAAAAAAGTACACGGGGGTGTAAAACAAAAGTAGATGTTGGGAGAAACACACACCAAAGACAACAAAAACGCCGTTAAATTTGAATGGAAAAGTTTAAGTAGGTAACTTACTTGAAAAATGAGCTTTGTGGTTAATAATTTTAAATGACTCGCTTCGAGCTTCTTTTCTTTTTCTCAAATACAAATTAACTTCTTTCTGACGTTTTGTTTATTATTATACGCGTATACTTGGAGCGTAAACCCAGCTCTCTCGTAGCTACATTAAAGGACAAAGTGCAGTACGCAGGTAAAAAGCCCCCACAATTTTATCCCCGTATTCTTTTAGTGTATTTTGAACTGAGCGAAATTTATATTTTAATTTATATTTACGAATTATACTATAGAGGAGAACAAAAGCTAAGAAATTAGTATTTTTATCGCCTTCGGTGTTTCAGATCTCGTATACGTACGACTAAATGAAGGGAAAAGCTTGAGAAAAATTGTCAATTTGCTATAGTCCTGAATTACAAGGACACGTCGTCGGGGGGGGGTGAAATAATTATTTTTATAGGGTCGACAGTTTGGATTTTATTCACCATTGCTCGAATACCCACTTACATTTTTGACAATTTCTTGTTTTGTGTTTTCCCCAACTGCAGAATTTTTTTTTGAGTTGTATAGTAATTTGAATTCAATATTTTGGAAAATAAATTTAAGATGGATCAACAGGGTGCCTAACAAAACTTCCAGACAAAAAAATCATGAATTTTTCATGACCTATTTTTCACATTTTTGCCACATAAAAATCCCCCCCATTTTTCTGATTTTTTAAACAAATTTTCTATTTTTTTTTTTTTTTTTTTTTTTTTGTAATTTATCGCACAATAGCCCTAATTCCACATGCCAGTAAAGTGATGCTCCGAATAATCAACAACAGAGTCAAGGCATACTTACATAGGCAGATTCCACCTGAACAAGCAGGATTTATGCCTGGAAGAGGCACAAGAGAGCAGATCTTGAACATCAGACAAATAATTGTAAAGTCCCGCGAATTCAACATCCCTGCGGTACTATGCTTCATTGATTATGCAAAGGCCTTTGACTGTGTCAACTGGATAAAGCTATATGAGATACTACGCGAGATGGGAGTTCCAGAGCACCTAATTGAGCTGATCAAATCGCTGTATGACAAGAACAAGATGATGGTGAGAGTAGGTGGAGAAGAGTCCAACACTTTTCAGTCAGAATGAGGAGTATGGCAGGGCTGCATACTCCCGCCTCTATTGTTCAACATCTATGGCGAGTACATCATGCAGAAAGCTTTGGAGAACTGGGAAGGTGGCATCAAGATAGTAGGAAGAAGAATCTCCAATCTCTGCTACGCTGATGATACCACCTTAATAGCCACAAGTGAAGAGGAACTGGCAGAACTGATCAAGCGAGTCCGGATGGTCAGTGAAGACATGGGACTCCTCATAAATGTGGGGAAAACCAAGGTCATGGTAGTTGATAGAGCTGGACACCTACTAGAATCTGAAGCCTTGAATGAATTTGAAAAAGTGAACTCATTTATTTACTTGGGTTCACTGGTGGATGCTGATGGAGGATCAGCCAAGGAAATCGTTGCCTAAGTTGCAAAGTAGCGTATGTCCATCTGTTCACTTGATACCTCGTGTAAAAGTGCCTTCAATCTGGAGCACTATCTATTGGGTTTTAGTGTTCAACCAATATGTAGATATGCTGGTGGCATGTCTCTGACATAGCTACCCATTGGTTGAACACTAAAACCCAATAGATGACACTCCAGATTGAAGGCACTTTTACACGAGGTATCAAGTGAACAGATGGACATACGCTACTTTGCAACTTAGGCAACAAAATTAGAAGAAGAATAGCTCTTGGGAAAGCAGTGATGTCTCGGTTAAGAAAATTCACCAACAACTGGAAAATCTCCATAAAAACAAGGAAGAGACTAATCAGGACGCTAGTTTTCCCAGTTTTCTTGTATGGAGCGGAGACCTGGACACTGAAGCAAGATGATTGAAGAAGAATTGATGCTTTTGAAATGTGGGTATGGCGCAGGATGTTGAGGATACCATACACTGCGCACCGAACAAATGCATAAATTGTGGAACAACTGCAAGAACCAACCAGGCTGAATAAAATATGTGAGACCAGGATAATGAGTTATTTTGTACACATAGCCAGAAGAGGACCAGAAAACATTGAAAAGGGAATTCTCTTCAGCAAGGTCCCCGGAACACGAGGGAGAGGAAGATCTCCAACAAGGTGGACCGATACAGTCCGGAAAATAGCTGGTTCAGTTGCAAAAGTGGCCACGCTAGCTCAAGACAGAGAGGAGTGGTGGTCGTTGTTGGGCCGGGCACACTAGTTGCTTGCCACTATGACGTTGATGATGAATCAAAATCTTGTGTGGTAATTGCAGTGTCATCAGCAAATGTTGCCATTGTGATGTCGCTTGTTAGAGGGATGTAACCCTTGTGGAGAAGATATAATATTGGGCTCAATACGCTTCCTTGAGGTACTCCTGCTCAGATTGTTCTGAAGTCAGAGAAAGCATTGTCGTATTTGACTCTGCATTTTCTATCACTTAGATATTGAGCCAGAAGATTGTGTAGCGTCTCTGGAAGATGGTTTTCAAGTTTCATTAAGAGACCAGCATGCCATACTTGATTGAAAGCTTGGCTTACATCAAGAATTGCTACAGTGCAAATTTTTTTATCTTTGAGAGAGTTGTTAATTTTTTCGATGAGATGATGTACTTACTTACTGAATACAGGAATAGTATTGTGTTTTGAACGAAATCCAAATTGGTGGTCTGGTATCAGCCTTCTATTCTCCAGAATTGGTCATACTTAGTCTTTATAAAATTAGTTTTTCAGAGATTTTAGATAGGATTGATAATAAGCTAATAAGTAGGTCTGTACGATGAGGTTTCATGTTCTGGTTTTCCTGGTTTATGGATGAGAATACCCGCCATGCAAAGCAGGAGTGTTGAATGACACTTTTTTGACGTGATAATTTTGACAGTGCTTTTAACACTATTTTGACAATTTTCAACCAATCAGGAAGAGGCTGAAAGTGTCGAAAATATGTCAATGCCATGCCACTAAACTGGTTTTGCGTTAGGGTGTTTTGCAAGGTACTGACTCATCTTACTTGACGATTTTTTGACGATATTATAACCATTTTTTAACAAATTTATACAATTGAAATTAATTTTTAAAAATTGAGTAATTAATTGACGAATGTAATTCCACTTTGATTACCCTTCTGCTACAAATGGGAATCAATTAGCATCACTAAAATTTAAATTCAACTTCAAAAATTTCTTACTTAATTGGGATTCGAACCTATGACCCTACATTTTTATCTACCCTACAACCTACACCTAAGGAGTGAGCTACATCGACTTGATTGTGATGTAGGCATTAAAGGCAGTGTACATACTTGTATATGGGTGAGATGAAGATGCCTATAATTTTCAATGTACTTTTTAAAAACTCTGCCTTGCAAATAAGTAAAGTAAATTTTACCTACCAATTTCCTCAAATTTTTTACATGAATAATAAATTGAAATAATTACTTGGGTATTTCAAATGAAATAATATAAAATAAATTTTGATTTTGAAAGAAGTTTGCTAAAAAAATGATCAACCCAAATTTGAATGAATGCACATCAGTAAAATTTTAATTTGTTTTTATGCTTAATTAATGTAAGTACCTAATTAAATACTTGGAAATGAAATATTATGGATCACTTGAAATTGCTCTTGATTAGATCTCAAATTACTTAATGTATTAATTAGTGCATATAAAAAATTAATTTTATTTCTTGAATAGGTACTTGATACCTATTCAATTTTATAAGAAATTGAATGTAGGTAGGTATTTCAAACTCAAATGATTAGGTATCTATTTTTTAAAAATATTAGGTAATCAGAAATTTAATTTTTACTTTTTTTACCAAGTACCTACCAGTACCTACTTGCAAATTTTAAAATAATTTTTCAAAATAAGTATTGATAAGAGGTAACATTTTTATACAAGACTACTTTTGAAAACATTTGATTGGCAATATAACCTCAAAAATAATTATTACAAATCAATAAATTGCTTAATAAACAGCAATTTTTGAAATGTACATACCACCAAAGTGTCACATAAGCGTCAAAATCACATCAAAGACCTGTTGTGGTTTTGCCACATTAAATGAATCAATTCAGTGTCCTTGAAAAATTGTCAATAATATGTCATGCTTTTGTTTTTTTAAAGAACACTATACTTACAGAGTTAATAATTTAACACACAAGATTTTTCCAAAATCATGTGACACTTCGTAAAAATTACTCAAAATGTTCAAAATAATTTGAAATTCGAATAAATGACATTTTAAAAAAATATTAATGTGGCAATAATGACGAATTAAAATGTTATAGATTATTTTTATCATGTTTAAAACAATATTAAGACTCCAGACAATTTTTCAAAGTGTGTTTAATCTCACAAAGTATCATCTTTTGCTTTTCAAATCGTATCCTTTTCACAATGTTGGGCATTAAAATGTTGAATTTTTTGTTTTAATACTAAGTAAAAAATATTTAGTTGAAAATATTTTTGTAATAAAAATAATGATTATTCTTCTGTCCTTATTTTCAAAGCAATGATTTTATTGCCATGATGTTGAATCTCACTCTTTTTCTCAAGTGTAAAATAAATTCAGGAGCAGGTGACACAAAATGTGTATCAGAAGGGTGAAATAAACCACTAAATTTCACGATAAGGCATTAAAGAGGGTATTTTGTTTTTTTATTCACCTAAATCATCATGCACCTCATTTGAAAATTAGAATTAGATAGCATGAAAGTGATGTCATGAACCACACCGCAGTCAGTTCAGCGTTAGGAATAAGTTCAACTGAATTTGACCGCCCACCTCATTCAAGGACTATTCATTTAGGACAAATTGAATTTAAATAATATGTAAGTATTCAAATATTTTATTTATATGTATATTTTCACCATATCGTCCAGCTTATTCGACATAGCCTATCAACTTCAATCGAACAAAAATTTGATTCACTGAAAGACAATGTTGCCCACACCTCAGAGCCAAATTTCTTCCAAAGTAGATTGAAATAGATGAAGAAAAGTGACTTTTGTTGAAGGCTTTGGATCCATTCCAAAGTAGTCACAATCGATTCAGAGAGCTCACTTCAGCATGGCAATCAGGTTTCAAGATTTATGTACTTACTCTTTCTGCAAAAAAATAATGAACATTTCTGAATTTTTTCTTTGAACCACTTCTCACAGTTGTTGAATTTTGTGAAGAAAGGTTTCATCTGATCAGTTCTAGTCTGATCTGATCATCCGTACCCGGTTTTCAGCCTATTAACTTGACTGTATGACTTCCCAAGATCGTCTGCCTATCTCTGTCCTACTATAAGGTCATTTACCCGTCGGTGTAGCCTCCCGAGAGGTCGTCTGTACGTCCTCTTGATGTCATTGACCCTTCTGTCTGGCTTCTCAATGCAGTCTATCTGTCTATCTGGTCTCTTAAAGTTATTGACCCATGTCCCAGGACGTTCGAGATCACTGACCCACCTATCTAGTCTTCCAAAGTCGTCTGCCCACATTCATGTCAAAAACCACTCCCTTCACCAAAATACCCTCCACCTGTCTTCCAAGTAGTGTTTGTATCTCTATACAAAGCTACCCCCCCCCTCCCACCCCACAAGAAAAGAGGTACTGGGTACAAAAGCGAGAAAATTAAATGCATAAAGGGAGAGTTTCAGAAAATTCAAATGCTTAACCACTTTCCCAAGGAAAAACTTGCTCAGTGCTCCAAGCAATGTTGACCCTCCACTGCAGGCTTCAAAATAATAAAACAACAACAACAAAATGAAACAAAAAAAATTTCATACTTGCAAAGTTTTCTAAAATTGTTAATTTATATTTTAGAATTCCTCAAAATAACCCTCCAATTTTGTAGAAAATATTTTGTGATTTTTTTTCAAGTTTTGGGAGCTCTGTTTAGGAAGAGTAAAAATAACTTGGAGCACAATGGACAAGTTCGCCAAAATGAAGGGTTGTGAAATAATTAGAAGGAAAATTGACGACAATTTTTCAAATTTGACTTGGTCATAATTTCTCTAAGCAACCCTCCATTTCGGGAAACTTCTTCATTGTGCTCCAAGTTATTTTTACCTCTCGTAAACAGTTTCCAGAATAGAAAAAAATCACAAAACATTTTTTACAAAATACGCAGATTATTTAGAGGATTTTAAAAATATAATTGAAAATTTTTTAAAACTTGGTATAAAATTTTCTTTTGTTTCATTTTGTTGTTGTTGTTATTTTTTTTATTTTTCCGATTCTGAAGACCTGATAACAGGAGAGAAAATACTAGTTGGCGAACCAAAAATGATTTTTTCTTGAACTTTTAATATGTAGTAAAAATGCTTGAGATTATAACATTTTTTTGATTTTCTTCAACTTTGGGCCCGGGCTAAATTTTAAATCGATCGGAGCTGATGAGCTGCAAACAGCAGTCGAATAAAAGCTTGGAATAAGTTCATTTAGGAAATTTTGATAATATTTAATAAAAAGATCTCGAGCGTGAGCCATCAAGTTGAACCATTTAATCTGATTTCTTAGCGTGTTAGTTCAGCGTTAAAGATAAGTTCTTGGATTTGAGAATAGCAGCAATATGTAAGATATTACCTAAGTATTAAATTATTAAAAGTGGTCATGAATATATTGAAGTGAATTTTACTACGTCCCGAAATACAATTTATTTATTTATCATGATGTGGTTAAAAGTGAACTTGGAAGCTTTTCCAATTATTTTCTTCCACCTCTGCCATCTTTTATCTCATCGTTTGAGGGCTACCTATAATTCAATTAGGCTTTTTACGTCATAAACCATATTCGTTCGCATTTCCTCGTATTTCATTTTTTTTTTTTTGATCGACATTCGCCGTCTTTGCCTCATGTTAAGGTTAAATATGAGATCATACGACAATGCAAAAATAGATATCACTGACATTACATTCGAGGAAACTGATTATACACTCAAGTGTGCCAATATGACGAATTTAATGTATTAAATGGGTAAGATAATGTCATCGATTTTTCGATTTTCATCTTTAAAATACTTAGATATTTAGAAGATGTACAACGAAGCACATGGCAAGGTTAAAATGGTATCCTATACCGGCTCTCAAATTCGTATTCGTGAAATTGAAATTGAGAGAAAAGTTGAATAAGAATCACAATGATGTAATAAAGTTTTCAAGTTCGAAATTGGCAATTTCAGCCGAAGTTACCGAAAAGTTTTATGTGCATACTTCAATAATCCGATTTAATTCGGTTCAGTAAAAAAATTAAAAAGTAATGCATATTCGCGTTTTAGTAACCTGTTTGCTGGTTTTTTCGTTAATATCCCTCGTAAGTTCTGGAAAAGTAAAACATAAATCGACGGAATATTCTAGGGTAGGTAATTCTCAAAAAGTGGCAAATTTTGTGTCCCCTCCTCACACTTCATCACCAACCCTGCCAAAAAAATAAGTCCAGATTCTAACTCTGCGGCCTCGAAAACATATCGATATAATATTACACGATAATACATATAAGAAAAATTTGACATTCCCCCCCTCCCCACGCCTCGCCATCAACCTTTACAAAAAAAAAACTCCAGTTTCGCGAATTCTATACGGCCTATTAGAAAACATATCAGTCGACATATTACACATCAATGAGGGTCGAAACCCAAATTGTCGCCGTTTTAGTGGGGTCAGGGCCCACTGTGGGGGGATTGAATTGAGGCCAACACTAGAAAAGGGATCTGGCGCACCTATACAAATGATTCCCAGTTGAAATTTTCCAAAAAAATTATTTTTATTTTTCAGAATTATGCATATATCAAAATTGACCTTTTTTTTGAGAGAATTACCCTCTACCATTGGCGGGTAAGTTAGGTAAATGTAAGGGTACCGAATATCCACCCCCTCCCTGAATCCGACCCCCCTCCAACTCGCCTGATGATGCCACAACAATTGTGGAAAAACGTTTTTCTTATTCCTTTTTCACAAAAAAAGCGAAAAACGAATGAGACCAAAATCATCGTTGTAAAGCCAAATAGTGAGAAATGACTAGTAAAAAATGAAAATCAGAAAGTCAACATTAATTTTTAAATTTTGTTCAAAGTGAGCTTGTGAAAATAGTTTTTGGCGGATAAGGAGGAGTCCCAATAATGCCATTTTTTGGGCCCACACAGTTATCGACTCGAACACTCTTAAAATGTTGTAATAAATGTCCCACATACGAATCTGTGGTTAGTTGACCCAAAATGACCATTTTTTGGGCTCCAGGGGTACCCAAAGTTGTGAATAAAAAAAGGATTTTAGGAATCACTGAGTATTATTTTCAAAAACTTTTTTAGCAGCTGTTTTGGGTCAAATTCTAAGATTTTACTCTCGTTTTCACGATTTCAACAAAGTAAAATCTCAGAATTTGACCCAAAAAAAGCTCAATTTTGAAAGTTACAGGATAAATGAAATGAAAAATTATCGAACACTTGCTAGGGTGTTTCAAATGTAAATTCTTCAAATTATTTGAAAAAATATGTGTAAATGCCTTTTTTAGGGGTGCCTAAAATGGAGGGCTCCAAAAAAATGGTTCAAAATTACGAATATACAGGGAGCTTAATTGAACTTTTTCATCTAGATAATTGAATAGCTGATAGTGCGTTGATAGGAGAAAGACGTGTATTGCATGTGTTTCATGTGTTATAATTGTGTAATACTGCAAACCAGTTTGTTCGTTGATCAAAATACGTACGTGCACGACGCCTATGCGTTCTGTGTACAGACTTTTGCATATTTTTGCCGTTTCATTCGCGTAATTCCCCGCCATGTCCATGACAGGAGGGTTGAGTTACTCAGCCTGTGCTCAATCTACTGAAGTGTTCCCTAAACGAGACCAAGCCATTGTTTTTCCACTTATTGAAGACCTCACTAATGAAGATTATGCTGCTGCTGTAGAACTGGCTGTCCCCTCATCGAAGATAATATTTCAGTCAAGAATGTCCAAGTCTCACATGTGTTTTTACTTTGATAGTGTGGCAACTTTGAATAAATTTATGGATGAACATAACAAGATAATAATTAAAGGCCATAGTTTAGAGGCACGTCATCTAGTAAATCCGTTAAAACAGCTGACCATTTCAAACGTGTGCCCAATAATACCTCACTCTGTCATAGTTAAAGAGCTCAGCGATAAAACAGGTATAGCTTTACATTTACCAATGAAGTTTATCAATGCTGGGCATACAAAGCCTACGCTAAAACATATACTGAGTTTTCGCCGATCTGTACAGTTCGATCCTGACAACACTGATATGAGCCGCATACCAGTGTTAGACGGATATGCCTTAATGGTAACACGTATGTGTATAAACAGGTAATTTAACCCTTCCAGCACCGTTCGGTGATGTGGTTGGTAACAATGAGTGGTCAAGGTGTCAAATGAGCCTTCCAGCTTCTTTGGCAACTGGACCAACTTGTAGTTCGTTTTCGTGAAGCAAGCGAGTTGCCAAGATAATATGTCCTTAATTCTTTAGAGCTCCGGCCCTAGGTTTAAAGTGTTCTTGTATATTTTATAATTTAGTAATAATTCAGTAGTGTTAACGTAATTTTCCCCCTCTGATAAATATTGTACTGTTTTCCCTATTTCTCCGAGTCGGTTTAAGTATATTGTGTCATTTTTGACTATAATACATTCGTTTACACGAACTTTGCGTATGATATTGTATTGTGTTCGGTAGTGTACTAAAAGCCCTAGCCGAGGTAAGTAATTAGCTTTATTACGATTACACCAGTGCATTCTCCGTATCCGATTACCTGCTTATTCGAGTAGGTAATTAGTCAGTAGGTATCGAATATACGAACGTATATTTAGTAGGTACCTACGACACAATATTATTTTATCATTGGCGCCTCAACGCAAATCTTTATTGCATGCAAAGTGAGCTTGATTTTCCTTACGGAAAAACGCGCCTAATATACAGTTAGCTACTGTAATCTGTTTAAAGTTAATTAATTTGTGCTTCGCTTCCGCTTTCGGATAACAAATACCTGTGTAGGTATTTGTACATTTGTAAACGTGTGCAATTAGGTGTGAAAAAAGGCGCGAACGCGTCTACATACTTAGTTGACCTCGTCACGCTTGATTTCAGAGGGGAACCTCTGTACAACGTCCGAGGTGCGAAACCTGTCCCAGACAGAACAACTATATCTGCGGTGCATGTGTGACTCATTCACGCATTTCTGCTGTCTGTCAACGCCTCTAGTTTTACGAGCTAGTAATTTTATTTGTTTAATACTCGTTCCAATATATCGCTCGTATGTCGGAACTTAAAGACAGACTAAGAAATAGGCCTAACAGACGAAGCCTAAACGAGAGAGATTTGCAAGGTCGCAAACCAAGCAACGCAGGTAGTAAAAAATCGTCGCGAAATCCCTCATTAAACAACTTAGGTCCTATACATGAGATGAACGATTTTGGCGACGAAAGTCATGACCTTACCGCGAGTGACGGTGAGGTAGTTAACCCTCCCACAATGCCGCCCGGCGATCTATCATTCGATGTGGTGGCTGAAAGACTTACGTATACCTGGAACTATGTCGATGGTCGTTTTAAAAAGGTATTCAAGAAGCAAAAAGATATGCAAAACAGGATCAATGAGATTGACGTTTCGTCACAACAGGCGAGCAATGCGGCGAATCGTGCATTATCAATGGCTGGAAAGGCTAATGATATAGCCAAAGCGAACCAGAAAGAGGTTGATAAAATCAACAAAGCATCTGCGGCGTACGTCAAGAAAAATGACAGGTTCCAGGAAACCACCAATAAACTTATAAGTGATACAAATGATGAGATGCATCAATTATTTGATGACATACAAGAGCTGGATCATAAGCTTGAGGAACATGCAGAGGTATTGCAGGATGCAAATGCTACTACCGAACACCTTGCCAAAAAGGTCAATACCCTCGAACAACGTGTTAATAATGCTCCGAGCGGAGGAGGAGGTGGTGGGAACCGCCAACCTAATAAGATCGACGTGATGTTATTAAAAGCATCTAATATAGTCTTCACGGAACAAAATCGTTTATTTCCACACGATTTTATTCAAAAGTTTGAGCATTTTACAAACGCTACGCATGCTCCTGATGCGCATAAAGCGCACGTGTTTACTACAGTAGTAGCTACGAATGATCGCGAGACCTGGATGACGACGTTATCGCCAGATGATACGTACGATCGTACAAAGGAAAGTTTCTTGAGATTCTACTGGAATGAACGAGCCCAAGATATGCTCGAACGAGCTTGCGATAATTTTGATTGTGCTAACAGTCTACAAGACGTAATTGGACAATTAATTCGATTTACAATCGCGCTAAGCCATTCCGATCATCGTAGCACATCGTATATAATTGATACAATCGCGCATAAACTTCCTGGTGCGTACCAGATGCGAGTTGAAAAGAAAGGCCAAACGATAGAGCAATTTATCGAAAAGCTACGTGCGTTGAGTGAAATCAATATCGATTTTGCGAAACATAAGAAGGTGAGGATTATGCCGAACGTGCAATCCAAACCAACCCCCCAATGGACGTTGCAACAACAAATGATTATGAGTGGTGTATGGCCCCCCCACGCACCCCCAACGATCCAAATGGGACCGATGGGACCGCTCCCACCCAATCCACCCCCATTAATGCAACATCCACTATTTTCAGCTCCAACAGTACCGCCGGTACGCCCGAATGCATTCCGGTATCCCCCATTAATTAGAGGCCAAGCTAATCCACAGGGGTGGATACCCAGGCACATATTTAATCGAGGAAACAATCGGAATGCAAATCACAACCAAAATGTGTATTACACACCACCCGCGCAAAATAATAATGCGAACGCCAATGCAGCAATTCCAATGCCCCCACCCACAGCACAGAATGCTCCATTGCCAATAATGCCAGCTAAGTTTATGATGATAGACCCGAACGGAATACCAAGAATGGTAACTGGTACACAAGTACCCCTTCAACCCCAATATAATGACGATGATGATTTTTATTATAGCGATGAACACCAACCATTGTATGATGAAATACAAAAACAATACAATGATTGGTATGATGCATGTTTAAATCAACAGATGCACCAAGCGACAATTACCGAATTACCGCAACAGCAACAAACCGTTGACAATTCGATGCAAGTTCAATACGCCACGCTTATGCATCCAGCACCTACCGCCACGCACGTGGCCACGAACGTAAACAACCCGCACATCCCGCCTACTCCTACAGCTACAAGTATTCTAACGAGCACCACGAATACAGCGTCTACGACGACTCAACCAGCAGCCACCACGGCGACTTCGGGAAACCGACAGAGCTAGGGGAAGAGAGGGATAAACCTAGCCACATAGAGATCCCTAACGATATGTTTTACGAGTATGTGTGGATCGGAGATGGTTTGGTCCATCATCTCAAACGAGGTGATGTTGACCAAATTGAAAAATTACCAGATTACGTACGTGATCAAATAGGCCTAGAAGAGCTCTATGCGAGCCTTCAAAAGGTGACTTTTACACCTAATGCCAAGGTGATATTGTCGCTAGGACAACGAGAATTGAATTTTTCAAGGAAACCTTACGAGGTCGTAGAGAAGCAAATTAACAGCATTATTAATTTGCTATTAGACGTCAAAAAAGTCCAGCATATATTTTTAATGATGCCGCTGGTAAAGCCTCGTAAAAAAGGTGACAAACCAGTAAGCTTAAGTAGGTACATTGCGTATAGAAATATTTTAGTAAAACTAACAGACGATAAACGTATCACATTTTGGCGCCAGATGGCGTACGCATATCTAAAATTAGAAAAGATCCATACGGAAAATGGCGATGAATTTGATCGACCTGCGATCGATCAAAAAAATAATGTAATACCATTACAGAATAAATTCTTTTATTCGAAAGCGTACAATCGATATTACCCAGACATGTCGATGTACACGCACGTGTTTCAGATGGTTGTGCACGCTCTCGATAAATGGGAAACATCTGTACTTGATTACAAACATGATAGAGAGGCCCCGCCGCGGGAAGCTGCATTAGGACGTCTGAAAACATTATTCGAATCGAATATCGACCGAAATAAAAACCCTATGGACGAGAAAATTTACATAAACAACTCGATGATGAAGAAATTAATCCAAGCGTTGTCTATGAAAATTGACTGCTGTCCAAATACGGGTGTTTACTTACGTCGAAAAATAACGCCAAACGGCGATGCAATTTTTGCAAAAATTGTATATGATCCGCCAGCTAAGGCTGGCCACTTATCCAAACCGGTGAACTTTGAAGAATTGACCATTCTTTCACCAAAACCGCCAAAACAGATTTTTGGCAAAGGTGATAACCAGGTGATTATGGAAGATGCTAATTCTGATGACGAGAACTCGGAAGTGGATAAAACACCTAAATTGAAAGTCAATGCGATTGATGCAATCGAGTATGCACATCCTGCTTCGAACGAAGATGAGATACAATCTATGACTCGTGATCAATTTATTGATCACCAAACGGTCGATCCAGCGTGTGTAATCCCGGTTATGATTGGATTAAAACCGATGGCGTTGCAATTGGACTCAGGGGCTCTGCCCAATGTAATTTCGAAGCCTGTCGTCGAGTATATTACTCGACAACACCCTCAATGGATTAAGTATATCCAATTACGCCGTCCGGTACTATTAAGAATGGCTGATGATAAATTAGTCAAAACAATGACTCACATCGTGGAAATTTGTATGAGAGTAGGTACTCAGATGATTTACTCACCATTTTACATCTTGGATACTCCCGCCAAATCGTGCATAATGGGCCGTGTGGCCATGAGATACTTAGGTATTTTACCTCAGCTAGAAGAGGGGCACGATTATGCTTTATGTAAACCACGAAATGGACAACCGTTCAAAATACCTTACCTACGTGAGGACGAATATAGGGACGCCTTGTCCGTCTACCATTGTGAAGTTGAACCACAATACATGCACGAAATGGTGCACAACTTACACAGAAAATCGGGATACCTCGACCAAGAGCTATTCGATGAGCAATTCAAGGCTCAACAGCTCTATAAAAAGAATATGAAGAATGACTTAAACAACCTCGTTCTCAAGGGTAAAATTACCGCGAAAGAGGCAGACGATGCCTATAAAGAAGTTGAAGGCTACTGTGACATTTTCAGCAACTCGCCAGGTCGCTATGTTGGCGAAAGAGTCAACTTCAAGTTTGACATTGACCCAAAACTGGGTCCTTGGAGAGGTGAAAAATTCCGTCCTTCGCAGAAAATCATGGAAGCCTTGAGAAAGACGATCGCAAAAATGTTGCGAGAAGGTATAATAAGGCCCTCACGGTCAAAATACATTAATACGATGGCGCCGGTAATAAAAAAGAACGGTGACATTAGATTGTGTTTAGATGCCGACGAACTCAATAAAAAACTACAACAAGTGCTTACAGAACCGAACCCGGTTGAATGGATCATCTTTGAAAACAAAGGTGATGAATTATTTTGCACTCTCGATTTTACTGCCGGTTTCTGGCAGCTGGTTCTCGACGAGGCATCGCGTCAATACACCGCATTCCAAGTATGCGGACAAGTTTATGAGTTTTGTCGATTACCGTACGGTTTGAAAATATCAAGTGGCGAGTTCGTTCACATGATAAATCAGGTGATTCCTGACATGAAAGGAGTGACTAAGTTTGTTGACGACGTCAAAGTGTCTGGCGCTACGTTTAGAGAGACTTTAGATCGTCTAAAAGAAGTATTCGAAGCAATTCGAAAGAATGGTTTAAAATTAAACCCTAATAAGACGCAATTTTTCCGCGAATACGCGGAACATTTGGGCTTCATTATTTCAAAAGATGAAGTTGCCAAACAGAGTGAGAAAATAAAGAAATTTATGGAATTTGTCGAAAAACACACGAAGAAAGGGAAATTTGCACTAAAAACGGTGAAAGAAATTCTCACTCTGGTAGGACTGACCGGTCTTTATAGGAATTTTATTCCTAATTATATGCAAATTTTGCGACCTATCTATGACCTTACCAAGGGTAATGAAGACAAGGTCGTATGGGGCAAGGAGCAAGAAAAAGCTTTTGAGCAATTGAAAGCTGAGTATTGCAAAGATTTCAAACTGAAACCACCGCCTCAAGATGGTGATTTGTATCTTGATACGTACGTATCCGAAGATGCAATGAACGCTGTGTTATTCTACATAGATAAGGTATCGAAAGAGAAGCATATCTGCTTATTTGTATCGAAACTTTTCGAAACACATCAGAAGAATTTCACGCTTTTCGATCGTGAAATGATGACACTGGTGCAAGTTTTGAAGAAAGTTCAAATGTGGGTCATTGGACGAAAAATTCACGTTCGGAAAAATTTATTGGCGATCGCTAATAGGTATAGAGAGATGGCTCAAACACATCGTAAAGCTGCTCATTGGATTACTTGGTTCAATTGTTTCGATCTACAATGGACTATGGATAAATCCAATAAGCACTTGTACAATGTAAAAGCGCCAGAATTGGAATTAAAGAATTTTGCGACCGAAATACCACCTTTGGAAGTATTATTTGTTGAAGAAAATATCACGATACTTCATAATCGTCTGAACGATATTCCTAAGTTCCAAAATGGAGATGAAAAATGTGAAGCGATCATGAAGATTTTAACTACGCATTATCCGGAAACGGACAAAAAAGAAATTGAAATAAAAAAGCGTAAAGCTAAGAAATTCGCGATTAAAGATACGCTCGTATATGAAAATTCAGGGGAAGAAATGGACTTGGATGATGAGGAGGTCAACGACCTCACACCTATCAAGAAACCTATGCTAATGAAAAGGCTAGATAACGGCTCGCTGGTACCCTACCTACCAGACACCCTATTCTACGATACGGTAGACTACCTGCATTATGCATATGGCCATTTGGGCCCAGCTAAGTTGGAAATGATATTTCGTCGTATGTATTATCATCCCAACTCTATGCACTACATACGCGAAATATGTAATACGTGCATTGTGTGCAAAGTAAATAAAAATTACACCAACCACAAGGTCTTAGAATACGGACAAATAGAGGCGTACGCTATAGGCGATGTTTTGTCAGTTGACATTTTTGGACCAATTCCTGCAATCGAAGGATACCCTAAATTTTTACTGGTGGTAAAAGACATTTTTACCGGTAAAACTTGGATCCAAACAATGTGTCATACGCGACAAAAGGATGTCTGCAACGCAATGCAAACCGTCCTTGCGGACATCGAACGTCGTGACGTAACCGTCAAAAAAGTAATTACCGACAACGGTACTCAATTTATTAGTGAATCGTGGTATAAGCTACTTGAACATAATGATATCAAAGTAGCCCATACCAATGCCTACAACCCGCAATCGTCTTCGGTCGAACGTACGATGCGAGTAATCGGTGACAAGCTGAGGGTGAAATTGAATAAAATTCACAACCCTCATAAACCCCATACGGGATGGCAAGGCTTTATTGGAGAAATCCAAATTGAAATAAATAATACACCTACGTCATTCGGATTCACCCCGAACGAGGCATGGGGCATGGTAGATGCTATAAATGCGAAAATGCCTCATAAACGAAAGAAATTCGATTTTACCCATAAATTAATCGAATTGAAAGAGAATTTGAGCAAAATTAAAGCTCCTTCAAGTCCTTTATCGGAATGCTTTACGAAGAAATTAGACCCTACGGTCGACTTAATTTTAGATCCAGACGGATACGCCCGCGTAACCGCCGACGGCGCGTGTTCGAAGAATGGAGACGCGGACGCGGTAGCGGGGATTGGAATCTGCTTTGCACCAGATTCATTGAGAAATGTATCCGATCGGATATCACCTACTGAAGATTTCCAACTGTCGAATAATTTTGCTGAATTGTCAGCCATTATTCAAGCATTGGAAATTTTAAAATTTAATGACGTGAAAAAAGTTAAGCTTTTTTCAGATTCGAATTATGTCATTAAGGCTCTGAACCATACGGTTAACGTGTGGTTGAAAAACAAGTGGCTTAACGCCAGGAAAAAACCTGTCCACCACAAGAAGCTTTTTGAGCAAATTTTGGAATTGAAAAAATCGTTCGATTTCATTGAATTTCACCACGTCTACGCACGTAAATACGAATACACGAACGTGATAGCGGATCACTTGGCCAAAAAAGCTGTCTACACGATTGAACTGGCGAAATTCCAAATCGATAAAATGACTGACCGGCAAATAATTGAAACTTATATTCCGGAAAGAAGACGATTAAAAAAGATCGAAGAGGAGTACAAGTTCAACAAGGAGCACAAGGATCCAGACACGCTTAAGGAAGGAGATATGGTTTTGCTCACAAATCATAAATTGTCTAGTTCGGACAAGCAAACCGCGAAAAAATTGTACCAAAAGCGTATTGGTCCATTTAAGATTCTCAAACGAGCAGGTACCAACTCGTACCTACTTGAACCAACCGACGGTTCAAACGTGAATCGCATTGCGAACGTTAGACAACTGACGTTGTTTTTAAAAAAGGCTGAAATTTCAGAAATGGAAAAAGATCCCTGCCTACGTTCGTGGCTAGATAAACGTACGTTAGAGAAGAAAATTTCTGATTTTTTGAATGACCATAAAATTGAAACCAACAACGACGAATCATCGGAGGAGGATGAATTAGAAATGATCGAAAAAATTCAAAAAATCAAGGTTCCAAGATCGGACAAAAATGATGAAAATACCAAAAACGCCACGAAGGTAATTTTGTCAAAATTAGAAAAAATCGCGCGAGATCAAAGACAAGCCGCTCGAGCTAAGAAACGTTCGGAGTACCTAGCTAGTAAAGCTGGCACTAGTAGTGAAGAGCCAATATACGAAGAATTGGACACACCTGCGAAGAAGAAGAAGAAAAAGAAGAAAAAGAAAAAGGAAAATACTTCGAACGAAGTACCTGTCATAGATCTAACCACGGATGACAAGGAGAAAGATGCTGCGAATGAAGAACCAAAGGAAAAGAAAACTCGAAGATCTGAACGTCTCGCAGCTACCGCCCTTCGAATGGGACAACGGTTAATTTTGAAAAAGAATGCCAAAACGGTAAACCAAATTAAAATGCTTGATAATGAACAAAAATTCTACGGCAAGTATTACGGTACTGATCCAGATCCAAAAACTGAATACGAAGATGACCGTTCGGTATCAGTTAGCGAAAGCGAAAGTGACTCGTCTGAATTGTCTTCGGACGAAGAAAACTCACTGGAATTCATATTAAATAATTCGCCAAACAACTCTGATACGGAGAAAAATGATAAGAAAGGTAAAAAAGCAAAATCGAAGATTAAAAAATTGGCGCTTTGGTTGATGGGTTCGAACAAAAAAGATTAGAATTAGCCAATTCAGCGACGCTCGTCGTTCTATCATTCGTATTCACCCGCACCCTCTCGCTACTTTCTTCGTACCGATCTTGTAAAATTCCAGGAAATTTTGCGAGAATCAGCCGTTCAGTTTTGGAAACATCACGCGTCATCTATCGATTGAAAGGCTATTATGTTGTGTAGATCAGTATCGAAAGGACGTAATTGTGCGTAACCAGAGCTAACGTGGCTATTTTTATTATTTAGCGCCTGATGCGGTGAAGTATAAGTTCGCGAAAAACCAGTACATGTGCGGTAATACAGTTTAATGTAAGATAAGTGCGTACGTATAATTCTACAAGTACCTTATGGTGATAAAAAAACAGTGCTATTGGCAAATTCAACGATCGCAATGAATAACAATCGACCATTCCCATACCTGGCTCCCGCATTACGCAGACGTCGACCATGGAACCTACGATTTGGATATGTTACCGTTCGGATACGACTAAACGGAATGGTCCATGATCATATTTTACCGGATGCGATTAGCGTTAACGTACGAGCTAGAGGACGAGCTTGTACAAGAAGATTTAGCCGAGTTGATCTACGAAACATGATCCGCGAGCTGTTCCATCAAGATCTATTGTTCGACTTCGACTATAATCCAATAGAATTGATCATCATGGAGATTCACAATTTCTACTTCGCGAATGGTGATCGATTACTGTTAATTCGCAGAGAAAGCCGTACGGCACGGGTACGCATACCCATAGCAGTCGTCGATGACTTCCTCGATACTTTCGGCTTTATCCCGGCGGAATTTATGTAAGTTTTAAGATGTTTAGATTAATTAGGATACGTACGTACCACTTAGTATTAAGTCAAGATGTACCTGATTTCTGATTTCTTTCGATTTTTCGTTTCGAATAAAATAATTAATGTACACACGTATAGACTTCTTTATTTTACTTAAAGTACAATAAATGAACAAATTGACACACGTACAAAGCCAGAGAATAACTACTGTAAAAGGTAAGTGAAATTGATTCTCTTGAATATCGCAATCGTGAAATATCACATCACTCTAGATCGGAGAATATTTTGCTAAGCAAAATTCGAATGTGCGTTCGTACGATTATCAAACCAAAATTTTGATAAATCAACCAATGTGCCAGTAGTTCGATTAAGTGCGTTCTCGCAAAGTATAATATTTCGAGGGTATAAGGGAGGCAGCGTGCGTATATCGAGTACTGTAAATTGATGTAAAGTAATCGCGTTCATAATATTACCGTGCGGTTAATTTACGAGTGTTTTGCTACGCAATCTTTCTACGTTTGTATGATGGATCAGGAACCGATTTTCCCCGGATTAGACCCGGCGCTTGCGGCCATTCGACCGCCAGAAATGCGACCACCATTTCGATCGATCTTCTTACAATTCCAGCGACCTCGACACGCACTATGACGACGCCCGCGTATTGTAGTTACAGTGGCTGCCAATGAGCGGAATATAATACGATTCCTCCATATCAACGATTTCGACCAACGGCTAAATGAGCTAATTTTTCAAAATCTTACAGATTTCGCGCACGGAAACTCAGCAATCGTTATCGAATTTCACCAACATTTTAATGAAGAAGGTGCGCAGCTGATCATTGCGAGGCGAAGAGATCGTACGACAAGGGTCTATCGACCAATGGCGATCATAGACGAGTTCCTGCAGCTATTAAGATTAAATTACGCGGATTTTGCGTAAAATTTGAAGGTTTATAGACTCGAAAATGTAAGAACTCGTCTGGTAACTGTTACATAGGTAACTTGTACCTCGGTATTTAATTTTAAGATGTAAAATTTCTCAACGAATAAAACTGTACGGATAGTCCAGCGATATACGTATACGTATTACTTGTCCATGCCTACCAGGGCAAAATAAATAGGAACTATGTTCGAACAAATAGGTAAAAGCTTACATAAGAATCAACAAAATTATAGGAAGGGCAAACGTGGCAACAGGGGATAAAATTAACAGACTCGAAAATGAGTAAAAATTTAACGAAATGCTTCGAATAGAATATCACCAACGTGATAAAAGTTTAAAAATAAACTTGGTAACTATTATCTGAATAGATATGGGTAAGTTTCAATTGAATTGAAATCATTATTTTCCACAGGTGGTATCACAGTTGTGATATGAACACAAAATGCACCAACGTGCAAATAACCGAAAGGTAAGTACTTTACAATTATACCTAGATCGGGAAAATACGTAGAAACGAATGATTGAAAAATTTATACATGTACGAAAACGTACACATTTTTTGATTTACTATTTTAAAAACCTGAAACGCTCGTTCCGCCTCACACTAACCTACTCACACCTCACTCAAATTACTCATACAGTTTCACTCCTGAAAACACATAAAACATCGTATATTTGAGACAGAAATAGGTGAGTTGAGTAGAGAAGGCGAAGAAATAGGTAGGTACCTACTTGCCTCGAAATAATACATAAGAAATGCCAGTTAGAAACGTACGTTTCTTTTTGCTAACTCCACGCCCACCAGAGTGACTAATTACCATAAAAAGGTTCATTTTTTGCTGCAAATTACTCAAACAATCATCGTACGATGAATCCGAACCTTTTTCGGTAACAATTTATCGACCATTAAAATGGTAATTAATGCATCGTTCGATGCCCTGCTAAGTAAAAAGCAACCACGTGAGTTGAACCAAACATGTTTTTCTACACACGTGATAGTAGCAAATAGGTTCGTACAAACAATACAGCACATCTCAGGGCTAGAATTTCAAGGCTAAAATTACAATCAAATTCCTTTCAAAGGACCAAATATTCACTAGCGTGACAACTACGGATTTATTACCTATAAAAAATCAACTTGAAACCGAATAAGATGTCCAAAAGACCGCTTTCTAGTGCGTAATAAAATGAAACAATACGCACATTGCACGAACGTGCTTCTTCTGCTTTTCGTAGAAATTTGACTACGCCGCTTGGTCGCCACCAACCAGTCACCTAAGGGAGGGAGAAGGGCAGTTTTTGCGTTAGCAGCTCATTTCTGTCTACTGATATGATTATTCTCCTCTAGTCGCTCGTGTTATCATCATGCTTACGCTGGAAGAATGCGAAACGTTATCGCGCATTTTACTGATAATCAAAGAAATACTTGCTCTCGTTCGAGAGATGCTTTCCACCCTCCTCTAAATTATATTTATACAAAAAAGGCATCGAGCGACGCGCGCAGACGGATTCGAATTACTATCTATTGCACATATTGTAATCGGTTCCATTATATTCCTGTCTACCGCCCGGCTACAGTTCGATCTTTACGTTTTTAAAATTATCATTGTATTTTTGATGTATGTTATTATCGTGTGTGAACGTTTTGCGAAGTATCAGTGTTCGATTAATCGAGTATTTTATTACCATTCTTGTAAATTGCGCGAATAATATGAATTCTTTGTGCGTACATTACGTGTTATATGTGTAAATACTGCGAGTACGATAATCCTCTAGTGTCGGTGTGTCGCGAATTATATATCTACGAACGCAGAGTGTTCGACATCTCGGGTACGTGTGTACGATTCGTGGAAAAACTTTACCGATCGCGAGTGAATTCAACCATGGCCGACGACCAAATTACGGTAATCTTGTGCTCCAAATGTCACAAACCGATTTTCGACCCAAACCAACGAGTAAGTCATGATAATTTACCGACGCTGGCCACCACGCACTGCCACGCTTTTCACCCGTTTTGCCTTAGCCAAATGCGAGGTGAGTCTATGGCTTCCGACGAAAATGGCAATTTTGTATTATGCCCAGAGCTGAATTGTAACCGAGCGATAAGGCCACTCGACGCGAATTTCATTAGTCCGGCAACCGATCAAATCGCCGCAGCTCCAATTGCCCGTCCGGACCCACAAATTGAACTCGACGCGGCCCGCCAGCGAATTTCGAGGTATGAATACATCATGGAAAATTATCGCGAATCGGTGCAAGATAGAGATGCGACGATTCGCCGCTTACAAAATCAATTGCAGCACCAGCGAGAAATCAATCGCCAACTACGTAACGAGAACGCTACGCTCACAAATCGTAACCAAGCTACCAGGCCGCCGCGAGTCAATGTAGCCAGTCGCAATATGCCTAATCGTAACGCAGCTGTCACTAGTACCACCGATCAGCGACGTGTATCTACGACTTCGACGACTTCGACGAATACCGATACGACTCCGGCAAATACCGCTACAAACGCTACAACTTCGACGACCAACGCCACGAACGTGACATCGCCGACACCTGGTACGTCTTCTGGAAACGTAGCGACCGTACGGCCTTTTGACAATGCGACATCTTACCGACGACCGACAAATTCTCACGCCGCCGCCACGCTGTCCAACTACGAATACGATACGCCGATGCGAGGTCTACCCCAATATAATGCAGATGGATCGATCGCAACCATGGGCTTCCGACCCCTCCGATCTGGTCCAGCGCCAAGCAACGACAGATACGAGGCGATTCCACCAACCGCACGCAATCCAACGAGCAAATTCATCACCGAGCCTGCGAAACCTGCCGAGAAACAAAGACCGCACTGCATGGCCAATCTTTCGAAAAGCCACAATCGTTTCTACAAAAAATTCAAGATCGACTCCAAAATGCTCAAGCCGTTCTATCCGCTCAACGCCCTACCTCACGAGTTTACGACACTTGGCGTATTCGTCAGCGAAAATGACGCGAGATCGGCGGTCGCCGCACAAGATGTGTTATTGGCTGGTGATGGATTTGTGCTAGGTGTAGCTGAATGGATTATGTACCAACGCGATATACGCGAATACATGCATCCCGGTCTGTATGGACGCGAGATTCGTATTCGAGAATTCATCAGCACGCTCGCAAGTTTCAAACGGTTACCGCCTCGCCTCATCGTCTCCATTGGTAATCTTGATGCGTTCGATAATTTCGACAGCGAGGAATTCAAAGAACTATTTCGCAGACTAATCAAGATTTGCCGCGATCGCGGAGTGCGTGAAATTTACGCTGTGCCAATTATTCAACACGCGGAACAAGATGAAACTGTATACGCTTCGGTCATGTCAGTGTTTGAGGTGAACTACAGCACCATGCTCGGCGGACGCTACGCATTGATCGACCCTTATCCGTGGTTCGTGAACTACACCCCGACAGTAGGTGAACGACCTCCCATGTACACGATACAGGAACATGAGGAGTTCGCGGTATGGATACGGCACACGTTCATTCCGCCGACCAACGATGCCAGCGAGGCAATACGTCAACGGTATCGAGAACCCGAAAATCTCATTCTCAACCCGACGGCAGAATCGCAATCCGAAAATGAATCTTCGTCGACGACTGACAACCGCCAGCTGACGCATGGCCCAGCTTCGACGTCGCGCGACGCTCAGCCGCACCATGCCGTCCACGATTTGACTGAAGACGATGCCCAACCTGGCCCATCAACGAAAGCCGCGCACACCGAGAGTTGGGTAAACCTTACCGCCGGCCAAGACTCCGAAAACCGTACCAACGACGACGTTTCAACGGCCGAAGAAAAAATTGACGAAAGCGAAGGTTTTTCAGGCGTTCGAGCGAACGAACAGGAAGCACGGCCACCAACGCCTCAGCCGGATAACAACGACGATGCCGATAACGATTCCGTCGATTCCAAACTCCATATTGACGAAGACATGAAATCGTTATCCACCTCGGTTTCAGATCTGAGCGACGATGAAAATCAGCAAGCTGAGAATACTGGAAAAACCGACGGCGATGCGACAACCGCTCCAAATCTAACCACGGACGAAGAAATGCTCAAATAAGGTTCGTTTGTACAATTTATCAATTTCAAACTAACAGCATGATATTGACGTACGTCATTGTTATTGCTTACGTTTGCATGGTACTATGAAGCTCCTGCTGGAAAAATGTAGACCAGAAACAAAATTGAAAAAGAGGAATTTTTCCATTCTGTTCAAAATCAATACTCGTACGAGTAATTTTGCATCGATTTTTTTGGTAATAAATGTTGGAACTTTGGCAACTAAGGATTTTTTATCGATGCAATATGTTTCTTTAATTGCTCAAAAATTTTCTCGTGTAGTTTGAAAGTGATAAATTTCGTTACCTTCGTTCGAATACTACCCAATCTTTGACATAATGGAGTATCCATTAAAATTACCAATTGTGACTTTTCTGTAAATATTTACCACCGAATCGTGACGTAAGCCTAAAAAAGCGTGTTTATTTAAGTTTTTTACAATGTTATGTAGTTGTTTGAGTTAAAATTAAGCAAAATCAAGATTTTTTTTTTTTTTTGAGAGGTTATTACTTTGGCATTAGTTGTAAGGCGTACGTATGTACCACATTTAGAGTCTTAGGACTAAAAATAACCTCGAAGAGTTGTTTATTGTTTTTCGACAAGTATTACCCATTTTTACTTTTTTATTTTTTTTCTTTTTAGTATTACGTTATGTTTGTACTTTACGTTTATAATTTTTCTACACGTTCGAGGTGGTATAACAGTTCGTGTATGAATTCGGTGATTTTTTTTTTTTTTTACGCTATGTCTACGTAAGTAGCATTTCTTTGTCTTAACGACCTTATTTTTTATCGTTGATTATTTTTCCTATGTTTAATTTCAAAGACTGAAATTTTAAGACTGAGTGTCTAAATTAGTTAACGAAATAGTATTGATATTTATGTTTATTTTTTCTCAATAAACAATAATCAATATCCTATAATGCATGTTGTAACTCAAATACAAATAAAAGTACAAACTTATTCTTAAATTTGCACACTTTTCTTTCTACAACTTGCACTTATTTACTAAGAATATTTACGACGATAAATAGAACCGGCTCGGAGGCGCTAATGACCCATAAACCTGAAACATAAAAATAGAAACAATTGTGTTAGTATACAAGGTGTATAATTACGAGCCTAGTTTAAATCCAAATTTAATATTTTTTTTGTTTATTTTATTTTTGATTATTATTCACAGTAGTTACATCGAAATAATAGCAATAGTTGGTAACCGGTTCTCACCTGTTTTGGACATGTTGACTTGGACATCGAACTCGCAGCTACGTACGTAGCTCTTATTCGCTTCATCGTTCAGAGCTCAGGCGGCTTATCTTCAATCGATCCATATTCTCACCTTTTTGGACGGATATCTGAAACAAAAAAGGATCATATTATTGCTAACTGGCAACTTTTTCGATGTCGTGTATCCTAGGCTAGAGCTAGGTAGTTACGTGTATTTGTTGAGTACATTGTATTTCGAGTGATCGATCCCTGGTGGCTCAGTGGGTCACGTACGCGCCTGCTTCAACACCTAGGGTGCGCTGTGGTTCCAAATTTGAGAATTTTCTTCTTTCTTCTCTGCTCACCAATTTCTCACCCGAGAAACTCATGGGGGGCAGCAGGATCCGTACGGACAGTGTTATCATTAAGTCATGTCTATGTCTCACACCGTGATTTCCTCTGCTGGGAACTTAGCTCGCTGAGTCATAGCTGAGTAAACCTCGGAGGGCATATGTTAGACGGATATGCCTTAATGGTAACACGTATGTGTATAAACAGGTAATTTAACCCTTCCAGCACCGTTCGGTGATGTGGTTGGTAACAATGAGTGGTCAAGGTGTCAAATGAGCCTTCCAGCTTCTTTGGCAACTGGACCAACTTGTAGTTCGTTTTCGTGAAGCAAGCGAGTTGCCAAGATAATATGTCCTTAATTCTTTAGAGCTCCGGCCCTAGGTTTAAAGTGTTCTTGTATATTTTATAATTTAGTAATAATTCAGTAGTGTTAACGTAATTTTCCCCCTCTGATAAATATTGTACTGTTTTCCCTATTTCTCCGAGTCGGTTTAAGTATATTGTGTCATTTTTGACTATAATACATTCGTTTACACGAACTTTGCGTATGATATTGTATTGTGTTCGGTAGTGTACTAAAAGCCCTAGCCGAGGTAAGTAATTAGCTTTATTACGATTACACCAGTGCATTCTCCGTATCCGATTACCTGCTTATTCGAGTAGGTAATTAGTCAGTAGGTATCGAATATACGAACGTATATTTAGTAGGTACCTACGACACAATATTATTTTATCACCAGATTCGATAACAATAAACTATGATAACGAAGAGTTCCGTATATTTTTATCAACCGAATCGAATATGAAGTGTTTCCTATGTAAAAACACTGGCCATCCTGCTAAAAAATGCCCTAATAAAGAAGAAATTGAGAATCAACAAAAACAAATCCAAGAAGCTACCTTGCAAGCCAAAGAAAGTGAAAACAAAAATACAAAAAGAGGTGCTCCAACCATCACCTCCACTGAGGAATCCACTAAACCGAAAAGAAAAAGATCACGTAAACCCAAGAAACAACCCAACTCAGTGGGTGACTCACCAAAACTGCTGTCAAATTCAGAAATCGAAGAGATCAGCAATCATCTCAATCATCATCCTGACTTCAAAAAAGAAGACTCATTTTTGGAAAAAGATAAATTTATTGAATTAATCGAAAATCTAAGAACAGTTCCTGACAAATTAACACATGCCAAATCATATACCCAAGATTTGTCCAGCTTATCCAATATGGTTGAGGAAATAAAACCAATGGTCAGTGCAAGTGTAAAAAGAACCCTTACTTGTTTCCAAAAAGTTTTAGATGAAGAAGCACATTATGAAGAAGAAAGCACGAGTGATGATGTAGATGATGACCTAGATGAATATGAATCCAGTTCAGAAAATCATAAAATGTAAACTGTAAAAAATCTCACTTTTCTTATCTCATGAGCAATATAATATCTTGGAATCTGAATAGTGTCAAATCAAAGTATCCAGAATTGCAAATACTCATCCAAGATTTCATTCCTACTGTGATATGCCTGCAAGAAACTAAGCTAGGCAACCAAAATAACTTCTTTCTCAAAGGCTATAATATATTCCGTAAAGATGAGAACAGTGCAGTAAATTGTAAAGGTGGAGTAATGATTGCTGTTCAACAGATATTTCACACACAACATATCCCATTGAACACAACAATCCAGGCAGTGGCTGTCCAAATTAAACTGCAAAACGATATTGCTGTCACCTTATGCTCAGTTTATTTACACCATGAAGATAATATCACAATTCATACTTTAGAAGATCTTGTAAATCAACTACCTCAGCCATATATAGTAACTGGAGATTTCAATGCACATAATCCATTATGGGGATCTAATCAACTATGTCCAAGAGGATATATCATTGAGCAATTCATCTTAAGAGGCACAGATTGTTTAGTCAACACAGGAAAATACACAAGAATGAATATCTTTAATGGCACATTTACAGCAATTGATCTTACATTCTGCAGTGCATCCATAGCTCACCTAATTCAGTGGAATGTTGCCGAAAATGCTTACCAAAGTGACCATTTTCCACAAATCATAAACTTTGATCAATTCAATATGCCTCCGGAAAAACTGCGATCCTCTTGGAAGATTCATTGTGCAGATTGGGAGGCATATGAACATGACTTGGACCTCTCTTCCATACAGATTACTGATAATATTGATAATGTTTGTGAGCAAATTACAAATCATATCATTCAAACTTCAAGCAAACATATTCCAAAAACCTCAAACAAAAGCCTAAGTTGCTGGGCGTCTCTAAATAAAAAATTTATTCATTCATAATTGAATATATACCTTAAAACGTTACGTTTGGCGCAAATCGCAGGTTTTCATTTTTCCAGGAGTTCCCAAAATATCAAAATTACGAAAAATTGGATTTTTGAGTACCAACGCAAAATTTTATTGAGCTCAAAATTTGGTAGGATGTACATAGGTCTTTCAGATACTAATGAACTGTAAAAAGCTTTTTAGCGGGGTTCAAAGGGGTAGGTTCAAAATTGTGGTTCCAAAATTTTCCAAAAATAACCCCTCCAGGGTCGAGAATAGAAAAATCACCTCGCATAACGTTTATCGAGTTCTTCTTCTTCGCTTGCCTGTATCCGGACATTGCGACTACAAAATCCCCGCAACCAGGTCCCTCCAGCTATCTCTGTCCTCGGCCCTTCCCATGCACTCTCCCAGTGACATTTTGGCAGTTTTCTTGATCAAGTCCGTGTATCGGGTGGGTGATCTTCCCCTTCCCCTCTTGCTTTCTATGTGGCCTTGGACTGTCAACTTTTCTAAGTTGTCCTGTCTCACGATGTGTCCGAAGTAGCGCAGTATTCGTCTCCTGATGACTGTGCTTCGCCTTTCCTTTACACCCAGTTGTTGAAGTATTGACGCGTTTGTTCTTTTCTGGACCCATGATATCCTTAGCATGAGTCTGTAGCAGTACATTTTGAATGCATCGATATTTGTTTACATATTCGAAGTAGTTGAGTAGTTTTTATGTATGGTTTTTCAGTTGGTAGGTATTTCCGCTATCCGGTTCTGCAATGGTGGTATGAGATTTTACTCCCTGCGATCTGATTGGTTGAGGGTGGAGATACATCTATATGTGTCTAGTTTAGTTTTTATGTACAGTACCTAATGCTTTTGTAAATGTTGTGAAATACAGTCCACTTGTAAATCTGTGTACAGAAAAGTCGTGTTGCTTTTTTCATCTTCATTGTCGTCGTAATTTTCGACTCAATGCGTTGAATTATTCGTCTTCATTATAGGAGAACAATGTTGTCTTGATCTGCCTTGCGTATTGTCCAGCACTCTGATGCATACAGGAAGATGAAGAAGACTAGTGTTTTCACTATTCTCAGCTTTGTGGCCTTCGTAATGTTGTGGCTTTTCCATATCTGGTTGAGCTTTCCCATTAGTCGTGTCAAAAAATATCGATAGTATCGGTAGTATTGATAGTATCGGTAGTATCGATAGTATCGATACTTGGCTGTATTCGATACTTATCAATACTTTTTGAGCAAGTATCGAATACAAAATTTCGTTAAAATTTAGCAAAAATGGTGCAAAATATGGTTCAAACTTCCTCAAAATGCGAGTAAAAGCATGAAGAAAACAAAAATACCAAAAACTGTTCAAATTTTTGTGAAATTCCAGCTGTTGTCAAATTGTCACTGTATTTTTCGTTTTTTCCTCTGGGCCATGGCCCATGGTAAAAAAAAACACCGGCAAAAATGTGAAAAATTGGGGGTATCTATAGTATCGATACTTATCGATACTTTTGGAGAATCATTCGATACTAATCGATACCTTTTTTCGACGATACTTAACACCACTATTTCCCATTGCTGTCTTTGCTATAGCCGACCTTCTCCTGATTTTTCTGGCTGAGCTTCCCTGATTCGTTATTAATGAACCAAGGTACATGAAAGTCCTGCACAACCTCTATACCATCAATCTCCAATATTTCAGGTCTGTTCTTTTGCTCCCTATCGATTATCATTATTTTTGTTTTTCCTTTGTTGACCCTCAGGCCTGCCTCATTGCTGGCTTCTTCGATTTTCCTGAGCATTTTCTTCATCTCATCTGGTGTTTCTGAGAGCAGGGTTGCGTCAAATTTGGACTCCCTTTTCCCAATCCTCTAGGGCAGTTCTCATTACCCATTCTCCATATGCATTGAAGAGGATTGGGCTTAGTATGCATCCTTGTCTTACTCCCTTTGCTGTATGGAAATGATTGGTGAGCTCTCCTTCAACTCTCACCTGTGCCACATTGTCCTCATACAGACTCTCCATAAGACTGACAAGGTGCTCTGGTACTCCAAGCTTTTTGAGGTTTTGCCGGAGGGTCTTCCACTTCACATTGTCGAATGCCTTCTCATAGTCAATGAAGCACATGTACACTGGCTTGTTGCATTCTCTTGCTTTCTCAATCACTTGGTGTACATTTAGGATCTGTTCTCTTGTGCCTCTTCCTGGTACAAAACCCGCCTGTTCTGGTGGTATCTGTGGCAGGATGTATGCTTTGATACGCTCGTGTCTGTGCAGCACTGTTATGCTTTCCTCTTCTACTGCTGTAATCATTTCAGCCACAATTCCATCTGCCCCTGCTGATTTGCCTTTTTTCAGCTTTTTAAAAGCTGCTTCAACTTCTGCTCATAGTATGGCAGATTCCAGTTTGCAATTTGGCTCTCATTTTGCCTTGGTCACCTCTGTTGTGAGAGTCATCTGCCATTAGTTTTTCACAGTATTCCCGTCATTTTTCCTTCACTTTCTCCTTATTTGTGAGCACTTTACCTTCTTGATTCTTGACTGGGAGTGATCTTGCTTCAAAGGTGCGAGTAATGGTTTTGATTTTCTGGAACATGTCTTTGGTCTTGTTCTTGTTCTCATGTTTTTCTATTTCTGAGCATACTTTGTTTATGTACTCGTTCCTGTCTACTCTGCACTTCTTTCTGACCTCTTTCTGCATCTGTTCATACTGCTTTTCCTTTGCTGTGTCTCTTAGCTCCCTCTTGAGGCTCTTGCTTGCTCGGATAACTTCCCATGTTTCATCTGATATCCACTCTTTCCTTGTTCTCTCTGGCTTCTTGACCCCTTCTGCTGCATTCTCTAGACATTCTTTCATGCCAGCCCACATTTCCTCAGTGGTCAGGTCGTTGTTTCCATCTTGTTTAGCCAGCTCTCTTAGGTTCTTCTTTGCTGCTTTCTTGTAGGTGGGATTTTTTCCAAGGTACCATCTGTTTACTACCTGGGGTGGCTTCCTGTTTGCTTGAGGTCTTGGCAACAGTTCCCCTACAAGTAGTTGATGGTCACTTCCACAGTCCTTGCCAGGGTAGGTCTTGACATCTTGAAACGCCGCTATCCATCTCCTCTTTGTCAGGATGTAATCAATTTGGTTTCGATACCTCTCACCTGGTACAAATATTTTTTTGCTAAAAAAAGTTTTTGAAAATAATACTCAGTGATTCCTAAAATTATTTTTTTATTCACAACTTTGGGAACCCCTGGAGCCCAAAAAATGGTCATTTTGGGTTAGCTAACCACGGATTCGTATTTGGGACATTTATTACAACATTTTAAGATTGGTCGAGTCGATAAGTGTGTGGGGCCCAAAAAGTGGCCTTATCTCAGGACTCCTCCTTTTGTGTTAATTTTTATTTAAAGCTATAACACTTTGAACAAATAATTAGAACCAATTACTTTTTGGATAAGTTCAACGGCGAGTTTTCAAATTGTTGGTCAAAGTTACTTTTATGAAGTGCCATAAATTCGACCCCTCCCCACCCGTTGTTTTGGGAATTTCAACACTTTGTTTGTAGGAAATGAGCCAAAGTTTCCAGTAAAATGTTCTAAGGTACTTATAAAATCATAGGATACCTGCGTACCTACCAATTTTAGTTTAGCGAATTGAGAGTGGTGTGTTGTAAAATAAAAAATGTATTTCCTGCAAAAATATCTTTTTCTCTCAACTACTTAAGTTTGGAGTTGAGATTTGAGGCTGTTGACTCCGCCACATTGGGCAAAGTCTCCAGCGCTCATTATAACAAATTTTTATTCAGATGGGATGGGTAATATAATGTCATCGATTTTTTACTTTTTATCTTAAAATAGATATTTAGAAGATGTACAACGAAGCACATGGCAAGAACGCTGAAAGCGAGCAGAAACAACGAGAAAAAAATGCATAGTATAGTAAGAAAAAGGTCAACGAAACGGCTAAATAAATATTTCATGAGATAGCCCTTCGGTCATTTTTTATTCGGTACATGGACCATTTTTCGACTTCCTTTTGAAATTGTCTTTTTTCCACAATGCTAACCTTTTTCACAACTTCCTGATTTTTTTTCCTCTCATTGCTTCTCGCATATTGATATCTACGTTCAAGCACAACAATGTCTTAATATTAAAAAACGAAAAGCTATTTCTCGTACATCTCTGATGTTTTTTTTGTCTGCATGAGAAATTGGCCGTTGACGGAGGCGACACCGAAACGAAAGAGTTGACGACACATGCAAATGATACGAGGTGCCATGCCATCGTATAACAGCAGCATCTGGTGTTTTCATAAACAAGAGAGGACGCGAAAAGGTCGAAATGAGCGAAGAATTCGCGAATTGTTCGCTATCTTTCAGTTTCGAATCAATAAAATGTTATTTTCTTGACCAGTGAACTGTGCTAGCAAAAATGTGTGCCGGTGGAATTACTACATATATATACGTTTACTAGCACATATAGAAGTTTGGTGGTACTTTTGCCATAGCGTCGAATAATGTACATTGCCATTGCCATCAGTGCAACACGACTGTATTATACATAAAGAGAACCAACGTCGAAAGTTTGGCATTTTGCTTTTATGAAAATTGTCCGTCGCCGTTCAGTTGTCGGAAAATATAGCGATGAAATGGAATCGACGCGGTTGTGTCAAAGTTATGCTAATTTTCAACTTTTTATACGGAACTTTCGCCCGAGAGTTTTTCTGCTATACGAACGAACAATTTCAGCGATGTTTTTATTGATATAGCGATGGAAGCATAGGATTTAAAGCGACGACCAACTTTTCGCAAATCGTTACGAGCTTTTGGCGCCTTTAAGCGATTCCAGATGACATTAGATTTAAAGGTGTGGTATAGAGCTGTGTTTTTACGTACCCTCCATCTCCTGCATCAGTTCGATATTATTACCGTTTGTGTGAAAATGTGTCAAGTGCTGAGGTGTCGAATGATTGATACCTTTTTACGCGAGATAGGAAAATAACCAGATGAGGTGAGAATTTCGTGTTTTTTTTCACCAAAGGTTGAATGAGATGGGAAGAGAGGCAGGATTGGATATTCGAACGTGACGATATTGTTTCGGAAAAATTGTATGTGTTTTGTTGGTTTTGTAAAGTTTACTCGTCGATTAGCAGTTCTGTCTATCACAAAATAAAATGAATGATTGCAAAATTCAATCGTGTTGAAACCGACGATGAGGAACCAATATGAATCTTACTCGTTATTTATTTATTTTTTTTGAAGAAAGGATGGGGGAGGGGGTTCAGAAAATTACGTACATCGGCCCATTTTACTATTTAGATGAGGGGGGGAGGGGTGGTCGATGTTTATACCCAAGTCTGTGAAAATACTTTTACAGGGAATCACAGTCACTGGTCAACAAAGTGCACCCAAAAAATTAAATTCTATAACATTTTAAAATTAAATTCACACTTAATATTCAAAAATTATCTACAAGGTGAAATTGATTCTTATCGGCGAAGGGCAAAATTCACCTATAGACTGAAAAATGATTATCAGCTGAGAATTACGAGTATATGGCTCTAAAAATGCATCACTGTAGGAGAAATTAGAGGTGAAATTACTCTGCGAGGTCCATACAATATTTGAAAACTAGGCATACAATTTACCTACACCATAAATTACGCCAAAGGTAAATTCAGCATACCAATCAGTTCTACCAATTTTGATAACTACAGAAAGGGAGTTCAGTAGGTAAGTAAGTAGTCTTATGAGATTGCATCTTCGAACACCCTAAAATAAAGGTAACAGTTTTTACCAGTAAAACAAAGTTATTAATAATTATGATGATGATATAAAGATCTCCATTATCAGGTCACTTCTTAACAAAGACAAGAAAGATACTACAAGAAGGTACCTATTTCAGAATTTTAAAATAATGCTTTTAATATTGAAAGTTGCTTCAAAATAGATTTTTCAAGTTTCTAATTCGACCTGAGGATTTTTTGATCAAATAGTACCTACGAAATTTGACATAAAATAAGTGAAGATATCCAGTAAAAATTTCAATTTTTTTGATTTCCAATGATTTTTTTTCTTCTTTACAACTCATTTTAAAATTCAGAAAATAAAGTATCACGCTACTGCTAGTTCCAAGTGGATGATTTTTGGGGTGGAGGAGAGGAGGTGTATTCCAACGTGTATTTATGTAGCATCTTCAAGCCAATTTTTAGTATGTACTTACTTTTTGACAGCTGGAACCCACCTAACTGATTGAGAAGGGATGTTTCAAAAGCATTTCCCACCCTAGGGACGATCCCTTTCTACATTGATTCTTTTCTACCGCGCTATTTCGATGCAATGATTCACATTATCTCAATTTCCACCTTTTGTTTGCAATGATTTGGATGAATTTCAAACAGGTAAGTAGGTATATTCATTTTTTCACCCAAAAATCCGTCTTTTTTTTCAAAAAATGCATTTTTTTAAAAAACACTCATACAATATGCGTGAGAAGGCCGACTTTTTTCAAAATACAAATCTTTTACGAACAAATTGAGTCACTTTTTTTGAAACATGCAATTGATTTGTTTGCAATCGAATCGAATCATTTACGAACGATTGGTGATTAAATAAATTGATTGATTTCTTGGTGAATCAATCGCAAACTGATCAATTAATTTACAATTGATTTGGGTTTTCTTGTGAAACTATTGTATAGGAATATTGATCTGTAACCAAGCGAAGTGAATTGAATCGAATCCAATCGAATCGTTCACAACCGACTGGCAATCAAATTGATTGATTGCTAGGTGAATTGTTCGCGAACGAACTCAATAATTTTTGGTGACTCGTTCCCGAACGAATCGTTTCGAATAAGTGAATCGTTTGCGAACGAATTGATTCGAATAAGTGAATCGTTTGCGAACAAATTGATGTGAATAAGTGAATCGTTCGCGAACGAACTGAATTTTTTAGTGAATCATTCGCAAACGAATTGAACAATTTTTAGTGAATCATTCGCGAACGAACTCAATAATTTTTGGTGACTCGTTCGCAAACGAATTGAACAATTTTTAGTGAATCATTCGCGAACGAACTCAATAATTTTTGGTGACTCGTTCGCGAACGAATTGATTCGAATAAGTGAACCATTCGCGAACGAAATGAATTTTTTAGCGAATCAATCGCGAACGAATTGAATTTTTTAGTGAATCATTCGCGAACGAATTGAATAATTTTTGGTGAATCATTCGCGAACGAACTCAATAATTTTTGGTGACTCGTTCGCGAACGAACTCAATAGTTTTTGGGGACTCGTTCGCGAACGAATTGATTCGAATAAGTGAATCGTTCGCGAACGAATTGATTCCAATAAGTGAATCATTCGCGAACGAAATGAATTTTTTGGTGAATCATTCGCGAAGACGCGAACGAATTGAATAATTTTTGGTGAATCATTCGCGAACGAACTCAATAATTTTTGGTGACTCGTTCGCGAACGAATTGATTCGAATAAGTGACTCGTTCGCGAACGAATTGATTCGAATAAGTGACTCGTTTGCGAACGAATTGAATTTTTTAGTGAATCATTCGCAAACAAATTGAATAATTTTTGGTCAATCATTCGCGAACAAACTCAATAATTTTTGGGGACTCGTTCGCGAACGAATTGATTCGAATAAGTGAATCGTTTGCGAACAAATTGATCTGAATAAGTGAATCGTTCGCGAACGAACTGAATTTTTTAGTGAATCATTCGCAAACGAATTGAATAATTTTTGGTGAATCATTCGCGAACGAACTCAATAATTTTTGGTGACTCGTTCGCGAACGAATTGATTCAAATAAGTGACTCGTTCGCTAACGAATTGATTCAAATAAGTGACTCGTTCGCTAACGAATTGATTCAAATAAGTGACTCGTTCGCGAACGAATTGATTCAAATAAGTGAATCGTTCGCGAACGAATTGACTCCAATAAGTAAATCGTTCGCGAACGAAATTGATTTGAATAAGTGAATCGTTTGCGAACAAATTGATCAGAATAGTGAATCGTTCGCTAACAAATTGAATAATTTTTGGTGAATCATTCGCGAACGAACTCAATAATTTTTGGTGACTCGTTCGCGAACGAATTGATTCAAATAAGGGGGTTTGTTATTCTCACATACAGTTAGCAACCTTATCGCATATCAATGCTCAAACTCGTTCCTTTTTTCCAAACAAACATCAATCCAAAATTCCAAATGCAAAATCGTATTATCAATCAATGGATAAACTTATGGAATGTTTTTGGAATGAAATTAATTGATGTAATAATTTTATTTTAATAGTAATTATTACTAGTTGCAATTCGCAGCTATGGATTTTATTTAATTTTTGATGGGAAACAGGACCTGGAAGGGGATTTAACGGGATAATGAAGATCAACATCAATCATCATTATTGTCATAGTCAGTATGTATAATTCCGCATATTTTCTGATTTCCGATTCTAAATTTCCAAATTAAATTTTTCATCGAGGATTATTAGAATAATACTTCAGCATTTCATTTTCAACTCTACGTTTTCTACTCGTCAGTCCGTCAGTCATTCAACTTGTGGACTTGATCTACTACTACTCGATATTGTTTTAAGTTGAAAGATCAGAGCCATCAGAGAGAGGTAAATGCTTGCCGTTTTACCCTACAATGTTCCAATTATTCCACTTTGGTTCGAACTCTATTCCTGATCCCAATCATTTAAAACGAATAAAATTCTGAAATTATACTTAAACATATCATACACCCAGGTCCCCCAGATTCTCAATCTAACTGTAGTTCCTTTGATTTTTCATTTCTCAGACATTCCTCCGTAAATTTATTGTGTCTATACTGGTCTATACTGAATGCAAAATGATAAATTCATAAGTGTATGAAACACGATGACATACACAAGATTATAAGAATAAACCTGTTTAGCGATTAGAGTGAATGTTCAATCAGAAGTTGGGATCATAAAACTTCAAACACATCATCTTCAAATAGTTTTAATTACGTACGTCGTCTTGTTTCAGTCGCAAAATTATTAAATTTTAATAACTTAATATTAATACATAATTCTTTCTCCAACGAAATAGCGATTTATGTTCATCAGAAAATGATAACTGATAAGTGAGTGAACAGTGAACGTTTCATTGTTGATTCGTTCGCGTAGGTTGCTAACTGTATGTGAGAATAACAAATCCCCAAATAAGTGAATCGTTCGCGAACGAATTGATTCGTAAGAGTGAATCGTTCGCAAACGAATCGATTCGTACAAGTGAATCGTTCGCAAACGAATCGATTCGTACAAGTGAATCGTTCGCGAACGAATTGATTCACAAAGGTGAATCGTTCGCGGATGAATCGATTCATTTACTTAATTTTTAGTGAATCGTTCACGAACAAATCGAATAATTTTCATAACATTATATTGAAGCAAAAAATCGAGAATTTTTTTTTATAAAGTTGTATTTGTCCAAAAAACTTTCACACTTACCTAACTATATGCCAAATTTCGTACCTTTTGATCAAAAATACCTGAGATCAAGCTAGAATTGTGAAAATTCCATTTTTGAGGTCATATTTCCCTTCTGTAGAGTGGCATGATTATGATGAAAGGCTCTAAAATTATATTCAAACCACTGGAAACAGAGCGTTGAAAAAATATAAAAATAAATAATAAAGAAAAATAAGCTAAATAAGCTTTTGAACTCATAATTCAAATATAAATTATTTTTTTTTCTTTAAATAAAGAATTTTTTTTTCTTTAATAAATTTACAATTTATTATTAATTTATTTTTATTTATTAGGATTAACTATTGATTCAGATCGATTAATTTATCTTATATGTATTGCTATAGCTTTTGCTCATTAATCAATGTTAATTTTGCCCAAAATCAACTAACACCATTTTTTTTTTTTTTTTTTTTTTTTTTTTTTTTCAGATAACCTGAAGCCCCTAATTAAATTCTGATTTTCTTCATTCTACTCAAAACATCAAAATTGAATTGGGGGAGCTAAAATTTCGATGTGCACTCACCTTTGAGATACTCTATCAGAAAACCCCCTCCAAGAAATCCAGAGGACATTGAAAACATCCACGCATAAAAATGGCCGTTTATGAATTAACTGAAAATAATCTGTTCCAACATACCAGGGCTTTGTCATTGTCCATATTATAGTGAATACCAATTTGACTATTTTTAGGGTGAATTTTCTGCTAAAAAAAAAATGCCACAGTTTGTTTTCCAATCATTTCCAACCACGAGTGAGAATTTTCTTTCAACTGATTGATTTTCACGAAGTTCATTCAAGATCCGCCATTTATTCCCTGAGTAAATACAATTTTTCTTTTTTAATAATTTTGTTTGTTGTTGTTTTTTTTTTTTGGAATGAAGTAAGTAGCTTCATCTTGAAATAGGTACCTCACAAGTTTTGATTTCGTCGAAGGTGTTTCAAATTATGAAAAAACGAAAGCGAAGTAGCCTATTTAATTATTTTAAATTAATTATCATTTTGAAAAACGAATCAATAGGTATTTTTTTTTGTCAATGACAGATTGCTCATTAAATCAACTTTTTCGTAAATTATTATATTTATGTACTATTTTATATTCATATTTTTATTTATTTTTTGGTTGCTCTGCAACCTGCAACAAAATTAAAAGTTTTCTGAAAGTGTCATGTTTCTTCAAAATATATCAGTCCACTGTACGTATATTCAGGTTGGTACTACTAAAAAGTACGAGCAAATTGAACCCATACAAACTCAAATCAATTTCTAGCTGTTTTTCACAAAATTAGGAACTCTAGAAATTAAACCTTTGTAAATTCGAGTAAAAAAAGATAGGTTCTTACATAATAAAAATAATTTTTAATGTTTTATCCGAAGTAAGTAATCTTTTAAACACGTACCAAGACAGAGCAACGATTCCTTTAAGAAATCGTCCATGTGTGCTCATGTCTGGCTTCTGATTGTGCGGCTCTTAGCAAAGAATTCCCACCACCACTCGAGTTGAGTTGACTACTGCCGCCTCACGTGAAGAATAAAATACATCATGTAAATCTGTTGAACGACTAACTCTTAAAAGAAGAAGAACGTATCGGAGTTATAAGATGAATTATCATCGTATATTCATATCTAAATGACAAACAACAACGAGTCGACAGCAGAAAGAGAACGCGCGCGGAGATCAGACTGAAGACCAGGGCCGAGTAAAAAAAATTCCAAAATAACCGCGCATGTAACAAGATTAACCTTTCGGTGCGCTTGTCACGTGAAATTACACGTACGAATTACAGACGTGCATTGTACACGTATAGTAAGTCTAAGTACCTATGGCAGACGCGAGGATGGGCAAGTAGGTACTGGGTAGAGGAATGAGCAGGAAATCCAACAATAGACCGGCGTCTGTTCCTTTTTTTTTCATCTTCAGAGTAGTACTTACTCCAGTTTTTAATATAGTAGTAAGACTGGCTCATTTAGGCCACAAGGCGAGCGTAGTATTTAACACGCCGATTGTTTGAGAAGAAATGTAGCCCGAGTTAATGGATCTTTGGTTGTAAATTTTCCGCAAAGAAAGTGCGGTAAACTTTGACCGTTTAAAATGCCGAGCTTCTCGGAGCTTTGAAAAAAATTGTAGTTTTACATTTTTTATGTTTGAAGGAGTAATTTTGTACAATAATTTCGACTGAAAACATATGTAAATGAAGCCACTAATGACTACACATGGGAGGGATGTGCAGGCTGCCAATGAAATTAAAAAGTTAGAAAAAATGACGAAAACATTCTTCATAATATCGAGTTTTTTTGCATCATTTTCTAGATCCACATTCCACAATATGCGACGATGCAAATATGGACGAGACAATTGGAACTTTTCAAGTGTGAAGGAACTATACTTAATATTTTATTTAATGGTATTGACAAAACATCGAAGAAGATACACTAACTGTTTGCAATAAATTAGGATACCCAACAGAAAGATGCGCAGGCTATCAATGAATGTAGTTGAAATAGATTACTTAAACATATCCTTGCGGGATTTGTAGATTGTTAATGAATAGGCAGAGCAAGTAAGTTTAAATTCCAAATTTCATCGACTGTTGGTTTTAGAATTAAAATTCTCTCACGAATTTAGTTTCTTTAAAATATTGTACCCAGGTAAGTGGGACATTCCATGAAAGTACAACGCAGGCTCTTACCTTATCTAACAATTTTTTGTCGTTATTTGACTGTTGGCAAATTACATAACAACTTCCACTTGAAATTGACTAATTTTAAAACGTGGCAGGGTACTCAATTACCTACCTATAATAAAGACTGGGGTGTGGAGTGTGCCCATTTAATTCCTGGCCCTGTTCGAATTTGACAATTTCATTTTTTTTCCAAAAAAATCCATTTGGCTAACCTATCAATAATATGTTTTCTTACTCTCGCGACAAAAATTTAGGCTTATGCTCACCTGAAACAAAAAGAAACAAAATACATCGTCCATTAGTGAATTTTGACAATCACTTCAAATATCAACTTTGAAAAAGGTAAAAATGCAAAAAATGAATACAAATATGTACCTATCTATACAAAACCCCTCACAAATGTTGAAAAGTTACATACTTGGATAATTAAAAATGACCACAAATTAATGAAATTTCAGCACAATTTATACGTAAATCAAGCAAAAATTGCATAATATAGAGTTAATATTTTGTTATTTATGACACATAAACAGCTGAAAAATATCGAAGTTTGATAAACATCTACCAAAATTGAGCAAAATTTGGTCAACAGTTGCTTTAAAAATAGCTCAAAATTGATGAAATACCTATGTCAAAATTTGAATAAAATGGACAATCTATGCATCCAATCTGACCTTATCAGATCTGGTGAGATCTGATCAGATCCGGATTCTTCCCAGATCTAATCAGATCAAATTTTTATCGCATTAGATCTGTGCAGACCTGATCAAATTTAATCAGTTTCCCTTGCAGACTCTGCACAATTTTATGAATCAGAAATCACAGCTAAAAAATGATTTAAATCAGGAATCGAATCACGATATTTACGAACCAAATGAATCATGTCCAATTCTGCTCAAATGGCAATGCTAAAATGCTCAAGAATATCTACTCTACTAAGCAAAATTTTGAGAACTGAGCATAATTTTCATTTTTGAAAATTCGTCGGTCAATTTCTGATGAAAAGGTTGATTTTTCAAATTTTTTGACTTTTTTTTTCATCAAGGGACATAATTAAATTGTGAGGGCGCAGACAAAAAGGCTGGAACCATTCCACCAAATATCAACAAAAAATGTAATCAAATTTTCCTAGGAACTCTTAGAGAATCAAATGAATCCTTCCACAGACCTCCATTTCTAAGATTTTATCTGAATATTTCAGTTTGAAGTGAAGCATGACAAAACTTAAATCACTCAAAAAAATTAAAAAATTGTGCTTACAATATAGAAAACACAGCATATGTCCTCGAAACGATTTATTCATCACATAGGTGATTTTAATTTAAAAAGTAGGAAAAGATAAGATATAATATACTTATCATTCTGACTTGCCCCGGTGCACCTTACCTAACCTTAACCAAAAAAAAAAATCCCATATTTAAATCTAAGTAACCTTAACCAATAACTTTAACCTTTATTCCAAATTTCATTACCTTAGTCCTTAACTGCAACCTTAAACTCAAAAATTAATGTTAAAAACCAGTTATAATTACAAATGTTTTTCTGTTTTTTTTCACTTTCTGGTTTTTGTAGAGCAGTTGGTAGGTTGTGTTTTGTTTCTGTTTATAATTTTATTCATTTTCACAAATTATAACAGTTCTGACTTTTGAGCAAAGATTTGATCAATTTTACTTGAATTTTGTAACTTTGAAGTAATCATTGGTGATTTTCACACCAATTTTGATATTTTTTTGTACATTTTGTGCAGTTTTGCAAAATTTTTAGATTAATTTGAAACTGATCTGTTTTTTTTTTAATGTTTTGAGATATTTCATCAGATTTTGGTTGTTTCAATCTCATTTCAACGATATTTTCAAAGTTTATCTCAATTTTGTCAATTATTGGCAAGAAAAAAGATTTTTTCACATTTTTATCCAAAAGGAAAAAAGTGAGATGATTTTGCAGCTCTAAGGTATGGCAATAAATCAAGACTTTTTTGGAAATTTTGACATTTGAGTGAGAATGTTTAGTGATTACCTACTGGCAGAAAAGCGAGGTTTCCACAATTTGTAAATTTAAGCATAACACAGAGCTAATTTGAAAATTTTTGAAAAAAATAAAAATGTTTAGTATTTTTTTTCAATTTTTTTGGGGAAAATTGAAACCTTGTGTAAAAAAGAGCAACATTTTTGACTTAATTTTTAGCAAAAAAGTCAAACTTTTTAGAAATGTTCAACAGAAAAATGAGACTTTTTAGTAATTTTTCATATATTAACCTTGAAAATTCCAAGTTTTAAAAATTTGATTCCATGAAAAAAAAACCGTAACCGTAACCCAAATTAACCGAAAAAATCCCATCAAAAATCTGTAACCGTAACCTTTATTCATCTTTCAATTTTTACCTAAGCTGTAAACAAAATAATCAACATGGAAAAAAAATGTAACCTTTAACCGTAACCAAAATTTTTTTCATTACGGTTAACATCCCTGACGTACAGGTCATACCCTCCTCACCCACTCTCATCTGTTCAAAAAAGAATCACCTCCAATACGCTCTACATGCAAAGTCCAACTCACCATCTCCCACATCCTACTCACCTGTCAAGATCATACCAATTTAAGAAACTCACTTACCCTTCCTAAAACTCTACCTGAAATAGCTCATAACCCTTCAGTCTTACTCTCCTTTCTCCAAAAATCCAACCTCCTTTCATTAATGTAATAGTATAAAATGACCCGTGCCTCTAGCCTTGTAGCTGTACACAGTACGGTGACCAACCAACAGGTAACAGGTAAAAACACTTTAAAAATTTTACGAAAATGAAAAAACTTTAAAATTTTTCAAACTTGGAGCTCTCACTGAGAAAGTCCAACAAAAATTGATCTGAAAAATTGGATTTTTTTCAACGTCTTATTGAGGTCTTTTGCCATAATTTTTCACTAGACTTGTGGTGTCCGGGGGTTGCTTCTACTTTGACAAAGTGAAGGCTTTGACCTAGTCCACATAGGTGAATATAGGAAACCTATTCGCAGTTGACAGTCCCAATAGATAGCGCTGCTACGCGCTGCTACGAGCAATGAAACTAGGATAACATTTTTCATTACATGTATTCTTATGGGAGTTTTGCGATTTTCAAAAATTAATTAAAAATCGTGTAATTATCGTAGGAGTGTAATTTTTACTTCAAATGAATGTTTAATTCTTCTACTTTTTGAGAAAATTTATTACAATTTCTTAAACATTGTTTTTCTTGTGAAAAAATTGCTTTGCACTTCCTATGTTTTTCAGCATTTCAGGATACAATAAACAATGCAAATACGTTGTGAATGCGGTGCAATTTTTTTGCAAGAAAAACCATGTTTAAGAGATTGTAATAAATTTTCTCAAAAAGTAGAAGAATTAAACATTCATTTGAAGTAAAAATTACACTCCTACGATGATTACACGATTTTTAATTAATTTTTGAAAATCGCAAATCTCCCATAAGAATACATGTAACAAAAAATTATATCCTAGTTTCGTTGTAGTTCTGTTTTGACCGCTAGATGGCAACTACTTTGCTGTCAAGTGCGAATATTCTAGCTCTGACAAACAAGTTCAGAAAGAAATTGTATCGCGATGCGACTCGAAATAAATAAATAAATCACCGGAGGTGCGCACTTGCAATAAATTGTATTTAGGAGTAAAGTACAATTTATTACTAAAACAATGAGGCTAATAAAAGTACATGGCACGAGGCCTAAAACGATTTCCCTAGCACAAAATTAATAATAACTATACGCGAGCACGGCTATATTAAAACTGTTGGATCTTCCCATGTTACAATGTCGGAAGTGGTCCTTGGACCAGGTCCAATAGATGTCTCTGCCTTATGGAACTTTCCATGGAACTTTCCATTGGCAGTGATACCACTTCCTCCGGAGCACAACTTCCCTTTAGGTGGAAGCTGCGGGCGCATCCCCTCCCGGTACAGACTCTATCAAATTTCAAAAAAAGTTGAAAAATTATTCACCCCATAAAATACCCTGGAAGATTGTTCCATAGGAGCCAAGGAGCCTGTAATTTTGCATATGAATTTTTATGGTTCCAATTTTTCTCTTCCTTACCCTCAACAAACCTCAAAAGGGTAGTATTCGTGTCAGCTTTTCAATTACTTAGTTTTTTATACTTTGGTTTTTCGCTGAGATCATTTCTTGACAGTTGACATTCAATAGCTCAAGAAATCTGTCACATTTTTGAAATTGAACAAAGAGCACAAAATGTTTCGAAAAGTGTAAAAATTTTGTGTTCTCATCTGTTGAACATTTTTCTTCGAAACAAATGTTAAATCACTTCACTCACATTTACTCAACCCCCCTCCCCTCCATTCCTCACCCTTCTGATCGCTCTCTCGTGTCGATCCGTCTCGAGTACATATCTAATTACACCAGGAATTTCATCATTAAGCTATTCGCGTACAAAACGCTCTAACCTTTGTAGATTGGATTAAGATTCAAAGTAATCTCGACATTCGTTTACACTTCTGGTCCACATTGTGGTAAAAATCCAATTTAACGCGACTCTGTACGTTTGAATCGAAATCAAAACCAACGTATACGTACGAGAGTACCTTACCTACATTTATATAAATAGTATTGTTAGATCTTATGCAATTACACGACGTTTTTTCTCGTTTAATTTTATCAACAAACATGAAATCTTCATAGTAGGAGTGCCATTAACGAGAGATCTCTAACAAACTGCATCAGAGATATACGAACCAGACGAGGAGCGACGCGAGAAGACGAGGGGAGAAAAAATAACGCTGATAATTCTTTACACGCCTTATAATTTATGTAATTACACTTACGACAGTATTCCATTTTTCAATTTCATTTTCGCGCCATATTTGCGCGCTCGCGTCCTCTCTCGTGTATATTATTTACTTATTTAAAATACCTACATCTACATCTACTCATACATACTATACATGTTAACGCCGTAAAGAGATTTAGCTATGTACGTCGATAAATTATTTTTTATTAGATGTACAAAGATAAAGCATAATCTTTTTGTCACTGTAGCTGGCCGGTTACCGATAAATTACACCTTGATTTTTCATTTTTCATTTTTTTGTTCGTTTCTCGCCTCTCTCCAAATAATACGTCGCGCGATTCATTTAATTAAACGACCCCGTGTATATTTTTTTCATAACGAGTTACCTTAAAGTATCTAGGTACTCATTTATACAGAGTTCAGGTAACATTATAGTGGCGGAAAAAAATTATACTAGGTACGTATAAGTTACGTATACGTATAAATACGAGAATACCAAATTATACCAACGAAATTTCCTCTTCTTTTACCGGTAGGTAGGTATAGGATACACGTACTACATATATCTAAAGCTAAACCCATGTATATGCGGGAAAAAAGGAAGAAAAAATCCGCGCACCTTTTTTATTTTTTAATAATATAAATCGCAAGTTTTTGACGCGACGATACCGAAAGTTTCCGTACCAGAGAAAGGATTAAATTACAGAATGTACTTAACTTCGTCATTTTTTATTTTTATGAGGTAATAAAAAATTGTTTATAATGAAACGGCTGAGATTTACGAGACACATCGAACAACTTGCAAACTTACTATGCGAATATATGCAAACAATTTTCTACGTTTATCGTCTACTTGTAGTGAATACTTCCACAGTAGTAGTTTCACCCTAAATTTCGATTCGAAGTGAAAAAAAATTCTTATGGGGAACATATGGAATTTATCGTGTTTTCTCCGCTTCCTACTTTGCCTATAGTATAGTCTTTCTTTTTACTTTTTTTCTGCAAGATAGACTACGATTCGACTATGTACTTATGGGAGGAAAATACACGCATGGTAGAAACTCCTATGTAATGACAATTTTCTTTGCATGAGCTGTATTTTGAGCTCATCTTTTCACGAAGAGAAAAAAAGAGTGCTCGAAGCAAATCACATGTTCTTTTCTACAATTCGGGATATTGAAAACAATTTTGTACCGAGTTGAAACTTTAAAACATGCATGAAAATTTTTATAACTTTGGTCGAAAGAAAAGAATTCTGGTACCTATTAAAATTTCCTCGAGTGGAAGATATTTCCCTTTGAATGAAACATTAAAACGCTACGAAACGTTCGTGATGTGTAAATACGAGAACGTTTACGTTTAGTTAAAAATCTGACTGGCAAAAAAAATTCCAGAAATCGAATTTGGTTTGCATTTTTACAGCCCAAAAAATTCAGTTAGCTTTATTGATAAATATGGATCTGAAATGTCAGAAAAGACGTATTGGTTATGGATTTTCGCAGTTGCACGATAGAAGGGAGGAGCTCAACCCCCCCCCATTTTTCCAAATGTCTCGGACCCAAAAAAAATTTTATAGGTTTGTACTGAGTACCTATCCTCCTCACCCGGAGTATACGTTTTTTTCAGCTGACCACTTGCACAAAGGGACACCAGTGCTCTCTCAATAGTGTGATTTTTGGGTCAATTTAGCACAAAAATGGTTAGGCAGGCATCATCAAGTAGGGGGCTCCAAAAAATTCATTGTAACATAAAGGAGTCCGTTCCTACGCCCATTGAACCAAAGTATGCGCAAAACGACTGGAGCAATTGAATTTTAAGGTTTAGTCCCCTCCAAATTTGAGTAGAAAATGAACTGTTGCAGAAATTATCGAAAGACGTGATGTTGCGATCTATTAAAATGAGTTAATTTCGTTAGAAATTCAAATATTTCCACGAAGATGTTTATTGAGCATTTTTAAAGAATTTCGAGCCCTAAAATTTGGTCACGATTTTCTGGATTTTTGAAAAAGTTCATCGCGATCTATCAAAATAGATTAAAATTTGGCGATAAAATCAAATACTTCCACGAAATACTTATCCAGTATTTTTGAAGAATTTTGAGCCTAAAATTTGGTCATGATTTTTGGAATCTTTTTTGATAAAAAGTCACAAAACTTATGAAAATGAGCTAATTTCTCGAGAAATTCAAATTATGCATATTTCAACGAATACGTTTTTGAGCTTTTTTTTGAAGAAGAAGTTTGAGCTAAAAATTGGCACATAATTTTGGTACTAATTTTTGAAAAGGTGTCATGCAACCCATCAAAATGAGCCAACATTTGTGCAGAAATTCAAATGTTTTCAGGAGGATTATTTCTGGACACTTTTAAAAAAATGTTGAGCTCAAAATTGGGTCCAGGTTTTTCGAATTTTGAAAAAGGTGCTATTATAAGCCTATCAAAATTGGTTGAAATTTCGGCAGGAGACGAAATTTTCCATCAGAACTTTCGAAAATTCTGAATAACTAACAATTTACCTACTCTGAGAAGTAGCAGAGTAAAATTTCAAATGGATATAGGGCGAGAATGAAACGCAAAATTCTCAACTGAGAACAATATTTTTCAATTTTTTCTCATAACATACAGAATTTTGTAAATTCTCGACTTGAATTACAAATCGGAAACTCTAAAAACTGTTGAAGATTAATGATCCTGATTCCCATTTAAAGGCAGGAATACAGGAACATGTAGAGGAGAAGGTACAATTATGGACCCAGGTACAAATATGGACCCCCCCCCCATGGTTTAGTGTACAACCACTAGCGCTACGGTCATGCTGGGTACTAAAAATTATACTACATAGTAGTGTAGTATCGATGATCCATGTACTTATTTCGGATCCATGCAAACTTGGGTGTCTCTCATCTGCAATTGTTTTTTTTTTGAGCATTATTTTCTTCCCAATGGAAAATTTTACAAGTTTTTCATTCAGTAATTCATCAACTTCAAATAAAGTTTGGAAAAAAAATGATTAGCGAAGTAAGTAGCTTGCAATGTGTACTTTCAAAATATACTTTCATATTTGTCTGTACTTCAACTGATTTTCATAATTTTTTTAATTTTTCATAAACTGCGCCAATTTTTTCATGGGTATAAATATGGACTCCTAAATTTTTTTACCTAATTTTGATTCAATATTTTTTAGAATGTCGAGAAAAGTGTTATTAACAAAGAAGACAAGTCCAAAGTGTCGAAAATGGAACCATGATTTTTTCATTTTTCATAAACTTGGCCAATTTTTTGCATGGGTATAAATATGGACCTCTAAATTTTTTTCATCTAATTTTGATTCAATGGTTTTTAGAATACTGAGAAAAGTGTTATTAATAAAGAAGACAAGTCAAAAGCATCAAAAAACATCTTTAAATAAATTTTTGTTCAATTTTCTGAAATTTTTATTCATTTTTTGAGGGGGTCCATATTTGTACCTGAGTCCATATTTGTACCACTTTATGTCACTTTTCTAAATTTCAAATTTCTCCGTGAATTTTCAACAAAAAAATTATTTTTTTTTACACAATATACTAGAGTCTTTGGCCTTTCAAATGGTATATTCAAAAAAAATTTTTGATAATTTTTTCTACCCTTTAAAGCCAAAAAGCTAGAGGGGGTCCATATGTGTACCTTCTTCCTCTACCAACCAATGAAATATTGACCTTAAAAAAATTGATGGGAAAACATTGAAAAATTTACGAGTACAATTATTATTAATGCTAGAGATTTGACCACTTTCAATTACAATTTTTTTACTACCTCCATTCACCTAATCAACTCCTAAAATTGTTGTAAAAAAATAATGATCCCTATACATTCGAATTTTTATTCAAGTCCAACAAAATTTGTGTCGGGTGCCCCCCCCCCCCCCCAATTAAAAAAAAAAAAAAACCGGAATAATCCAAAATTTCCCAGTTCTACGTCAAAATCATTTCAAATAATCTTTTTTTCAAAAAAAAAAACTTCCCAAAAGTCTTGCTTTTCTGCCAAAATACATAGAAAAAAATCAGTTGTTTATCAAAGTTACCATGAGTACAAAAAAGCACACTTTTCTGTAAAAAAATGTGTGAAAAAACCATTCAACTTTCCAAAAAAATTAAACTTTTTTCATACAAATTGCCAGAAAGACCATTTTTTGTCAAAATCCCAAAAATACATGTTTTTCTTGTCATAATTTGCCTGAAAATTAAGTTCCTGAGAAAAATTTATAAAAAATAAAAATAAAATGCAACAGAAAATCATATACAGTCATTTTTGAAAGTTCGACTTCATTATATTTTCCTCCAATTTCTTCAAAATCAGACAATATGCAAGCAAAAATTTCAGAAATTGGCCTTTTTTTTTCTTCAAAATTTTCAAAAAGACACAGTGTCTAGAATTTTTGCAATTTTTCCAAATTCTAATTCAAAGGTCAATGTATCACAAGTTTTCAAAAGTCTGACATCCAATAGTAATTGTTAAGAATTTATATAAGGTAGAGTGGGGTAATTGCAAAGCACTATTTGATTATGTGACACTTTGAGAGGGCGCTGTGAGAAGACTACTGTTTGAGCAACTGATTTTATAGGACTTTTTCAAGTACAAGGTAACTGTAGTCAATAGTCATACCGCAACCGAGTGCAACTGGCGTATTTTTTCATCAAACACTTTGTCTAGATTACTCGAAGCATACCTATCGAACAAAACAAAATGAAAAACATATTTTTTGTATTCGCTGTTTATTTTTTTATGGAGAATTATCTTGTGGAATTGAACATGAGTATGTAATAGAAATTTTTGGATCGAACAAAATTTTATTACTTTTGTGGCAAAAACTTCCATTTTGAGTGAAATGGAAATTTTGGTAGAGACAAAAAACTTGAAAGTTGTGAAAATTGGTTGAAATACTTATCTACTATTGAGAAATGAGTAAATTTTTAAAATCAAGTTCCATAAATGATTTTTTTCAACTATAAAATCACATAATTTCTCAGTTGAAATTCTGACATCGAATTTTCAAATTCATTAAATTGCCCAAAAAACGCCAATACATATGATCGCAATTAACGCTCTCATCTTTTTTAAATAATCCATATACAGTCAAGAAAAAAAACAGAAAGAAGAAAAAAAATGACACGAAAAATGAAACCATGGTAGATAAAACCCGATGACTATGTAATTACGAAGAATGAAACGACAGACAACGACGACGATCTGTGTCGCTCGACACAAGAAATAAGAGAAAGAGTGCTCGAGTCTAGAGAATATGAAGAGAGGCTGGGGCCTGGGGCAGGGGCGCAGATATGGAAAGAAACATTTTATTTTTCTGCTCATCGACGAAAGACTATATTATAATTTAGCTTTGAGGTCGACGTTTTGTATTTTTTGGTCTGCACAATGGCCTGGTGAAGTTACATTTATAATCAAAAATAATACTTGAAAATATTAATGCTGAGCAGAATGTCTCGTATATACTATACATTTTTCCTGCTTTCTCTGACGCTGCGCTGTGTTAGGTAGGTAGGTACTCGGATATTATACACGACAGAGCTGTGTTTACTTATACGTGCAACGACGAGAGATGCGACGCGACGTTCCTCTTATCGTGTTCTTTTCACCGCGCCATCGTCATCGTCGTCGTTGAAGAGGTAAAGGAAAAAAAAGCTCAACTTATTGTTTGGCAGAATGTAAAATCAAAATGAATCCGGAGCACGAAAGTTTGATGCTCGGTGATGTTGAAAATTGTTAATATAAGATTTCAACGCGTCACGATTCGCAATCCGATACAGGCAAAGTATATTGGGGAAAAAGTCGAAGGCGCGAGTGAAAAATATTCGCAGGTAATTCGACTCTATCGATGGAGGTTTTCGTATCAGATTCAAAATTTCGCAATTTAATTTACTCGTTTTGTCTATACTCGTATATCGATTTTGATGGGAAAAAAATAAAACCTTTTTTCGTCGTAAATATATCCGCCTTTTTCGCGATATTCTTTTCCACTCAACTTTGCTTGTATGTACCTAAGTATACAGTCGAAGCCCGAAGCTAGGAAAAAAAATTCCGCACGAGTGATGCGGAATTGCGCGGACCTAGACGGTACAATAGTAAGGGTATCGAGGCTATGAAGCTTGGAAAAGCACTACACACCCAAGGACATGCTAGGAATTCGTTGCGGTGTGGTTTTACTCGTATCTTGGCAGGTTAATCTTCAAATACGTCTTTTACGAGGTAATTTATTTTTAAACATTTTCAAAGAGCTCGCCTTTTACCATCCAGAATGCTAGAAATGTTAGTTAAAGCGGCTGTAACAACACGAACAACGAGTACAACAAAGACAGTTGTGGCCCAAAACACCCGAAAATACAACTGCGATGCGACCAGCTCTTCAGACATGCCCCCTCCTCCTAACCCTACCACGAATCCGGCACCGTTGAGATATTTTGTAAATGAAAAACGACCATGCGGAAAACTCTCTACCCCGAAGAATTTGCGTTTTTTTTCTCTGTTGCCTTCTCTTGTCCTCTTTGTTGCTCGTTCTTCTCGCTCTGTGCCATTATAAAGTGCCAACTTCAAAGCGAAAAATAGATTGAAATTGCGTTTCGTAGTCGTAGTCGTCGTTCGCGTTGGTGGAAAAAATTTCTCATCCTGGGGCCACAGGCACCGAAATACGTTAACGAATTTTTATACCGAGCGAATTTATACGTAGGTATACCAGATACGAGAACATCTAAAACCCCAGTGATGTCTGCAGGCATTTTAACCGTAACCAAGCTACTACTGGTATTTCGTTGACCTAATTTTTACGTCACGTCATTTTTTCTTTTTTTTTTTTGCCAAGCTGGTCCTTTGCGAAATAAGCAGGACATTCGAGTTCCTGATGTTTTATAATGCCTACTTTTTTTCTCGTTTAAAAATATAAATATTACAGTGTGGTGCGAACGAAAAAAAAAACGGATTTTATATTTGAATGTGTAAGAAAACTTAGAGAATTCGATGCTTTTTCAACTGTTGATAATTTTTTACGATTGGAAAAAAATTTCCATAAATATTTCTTCGTCGGTGTCAAGGCATTGGGAAACTTTGATCTTCGCTTATAATTTCGGTATTTTTGAAATAAACGAGTCTTATTTTTTTCGCTCTTTCTTCCTACTGAGTTTCGCTTTTGTTTGAAACGTGAGTAAAGCTGTTTGAAATATGGTGATGTTTTTGGTTTCACCCACTTTCTTTGGTAGTCTACCTTATTTTCTTGCAATGAAAAAAAAGTAAATGAGAAGTAAAAATAAACCTTACGAGTTTAAATTTGTAAACATTTTTCGTAGGATGGTTAAAACAATTCGTATAAATATTTGTAAATTCTCATGTGTGATCAGAAGCGCAAAAATCTCCGAATTTATAAACTTCATCATATGCAGGGGCGGCTTTAAGGGGGGGTATAGGGGGTATACACACCCCCCCAATAATTTGGAAATTCGGAATTTGTCGGCAAAATCGTCAGTTTGTCGGCAAAATCAAATCGTTAATTTGCCGACAAAATCAGCAAACTATCCTCAAAAATTCTCAATTATGTAAAAAGCGTTTGCCCTCGCTTCGCTCGGGCTAAAATGTTGTTTTATATTTCTCAAACTGACCTTTCACATCAAAATTACTGCTGTTTTGTTTCTTAAAACTACAAATTTTCAAAAGCTTTTGCCCTCGCTTTGCTCGGGCTAATTTAGTTCTCTTCATTCCCACTTAAAATTTCAAGAAACCATTGACAAAATTTTTAAAAAGTTGGGATCGGGAAAATCGAATTCTTAAACTAAAATTGATATTGTTCTACTTTTCGAATTACAAATTTTCAAACGCTTTTGCCCTCGCTTCGCTCGGGCCACTTTCAAAGTCACAATTTCACGAAATCTGTGATTGAATTTGAAAAATATTGAGATCAAATACTCAAACTATTTGAAAGGTACGAATTTTTCAGTTTCTCTGAATAGAGCCAACTAATTGTTCAAAAACATACAAAAATAACCGTTTATTCGTTTTTTGGACCAATTTTTTCAAAAAAATGTCGCTCTCGCTTCGCTCGAGCAGTAATTTTACCTTCTTTTCGATAAATTAATAATTCTTTTTGAAAAGTTTTCAGAAAATTACCTAAAATTCCGATTTTTTATGTCCAGAAATCTGGTTTTGCTCCCCCCTCCATCACAAATAAAAATAACCCTCTCCCCAATGATTTCAGCATACGCCACTGGTATTCAGCATGTTGAAATTTTGATTTTTGTCGGAAAAATCACAATTTTTGTCGGCAAAATCACAATTTTTTGTCGGCAAAATGACATGATACACCCCCCCAAATAACATGACTTCGATCCGCCTCTGATCATATGTGTGGTTGAACCGGACAATTTCCAAATAATGCGCAATAACAGCTCCAATTTCAAGTTCTGAATTTTGTATTTCGTGAATTTTCGGAAATTCAAATTTGGTTTATTTTTCATGAAAAGCCAAAAAATTTAACCAAATTGAAATGAAGTGCCAAAGTTTGGTTTGTATACCCTAATTGTGACCTTCAAAACCGATTGATAAACCTTTTGAACTGTTCAGAATTCTCCAGTGAATTTTTGAATTTTTTGTATTATGCCAGACCTTTACATGATTTTTAAAAATTTGAAGGGTATCCGATATTTAGGGTATCTATGAATGATGTCGATCCGAAGTTGATGTCGACTATAACATCGACAAAAGCATCTACAAAATTTTGATCTTGTATAGTTACTTTTGTCAATCTAATAATTGTCATCAACTTTGGCATCGACAAGACAACCTGAATTTCAATATCGATTATAGGATCCACAAAAGTCGAACCTTGCTAAGTGGAATCGCAAGGGAAACGGATTTTTTTCCACTTACATAGGTTTTCCACTAATATAGGTTTAATTTAAAGAGGTTGCACAAATTAGACTTCCAGTTATGGAGGTTTTAATTGTTTTGAGTAGCAGAACCTCTGTAACTGAAATGTTACTTTTGTTTTACCTCTATTAGTGAAATTCCTTTCCTTCTTACCTCTTCAACTGGAGCATTTATCATAACAACACCTTTAGAGATAAGAAGGAAAGGAATTTCACTAATAGAGGTAAAACGAAAGTAACATTCAGTTACAGAAGTTCTGCTACTCCAATCAAAATTCCACTGAGGTAAGAAGGAAAAGAATTTCACTTATAGAGGCAAAATGAAAGTAACATTTCAGTTGCAGAGGTTCTGCTTCTCAAAACAAAATTCCACTTATATGTAGGTTCCGTTTCCATTTATAAAGGTTATTTTAACATAGATTTAGATAGGGAAGTTCTAGGGAAACAAATTTTATTCCACATAATATAGAGGTTTTCCACTATAATGTTGAGATATATTTTGCACCGGAGTGCTTTTACTCAATACATTAGCTCGCATGCCTAAGCAGCAAGCAGTACCTAGCTTCTATGAGCTTCCTAGGTATCTGGCGACTTACCACCTTGATACCTATTTTTTTGGACACTGATTGTTATTTATGTAATACACAACACAGAGACATTTACCTTATAAATTAATAAGAAAACCCTTCAGTTACTCTTAGTACGGTTTATTGTTTAATAAATCAATCACATAAGTAGTAACCTACTCTAGCTTATTACTGAGCTAGTACAGTATTACAGAAAGGGAGATAGCATTCTAAATGCCTAAAAGGAGCGCAATCAAGCACATTACCACAGGAGGGAACAATAAACGGATGTGGGATGGTCCATCTATGTTACTCATACGAATGAGATTTTAAATAAAGATCTGATACAGTTTTATGTAATAACTGATGGACCCGAGTACATCTGAACGATCTCAATCTACATAACTGGAACTCAAATCTATTTCAAAATAGATTACGTCTTGATCTCTTGAACATCACTGTACCAGTTCATATTTCGAAATATGACAGGATTTACGCAACTAATTATGCATACCTGTAGGAGCATAGGTTCTACCTATATAATGTATTATTATGAATTTGCAATATGTATTACCTTTGTACGTGTTATTTTATAGAAGCAGAATTTGTAATTGGTGGGATTCAGGTTAGCCTGACGTTTGTTATCTGTTTACCAGAATTCCCTATAGAAGAACCCGCGGTACTTTCCAAAATTTTCAATGTTACATTAAGGATGAACCTTATATGACAATGAAGGATATGGCTCCTCTGGCACACCTAAAAAATTATTTTCATCAAAAAAAGGTTGGTAATTTTTGTGTATAGCCTAAGTTTTTTTTTCTCTCACTGTAAGATATCATCAATGTTCCGTTTTGGGTTTAGGTGCTTCAATTGTTCTCAATTGTTTTTTTTTCAAACGTGCTTGTAAGTAAGTATTTGTGATTACTGGGATTTTGAATTTCATCACAAAAAGTTCATAGTTTGTAAATAATATCTAGGTAAATATGTAGCCATGTTATGTGAATTTTTAAAAAATTTTGTAAATATGTATCTACAAAATGTCGTTATCAAGTAGATACTTCTGTACATCTTGTAATTGACATCAACCATCTGGTTAATATTGACAAGGAAGTTGATGTCGATTACAAGATCTATAAAATATTTTTAGAAATTTCGAAGTGTTGCCAACTCATTTGTCAATGTCTGAGTCGACAACACAATAAGAAAAATTTTCCCAAGTCCATAATAAGATGGACTAAATATTCGTTGAAGGCCTCTTCACTCAACAACGGCATTTAATTCCATTTGTTTTAATCGCACCAGAACAAAATATCCCGTTGACAGGTCAAATAAAACGATCTGATTGTGAGAGAAACATTCCAGGTGACATTTTCGCGTAAAAATGAACAAGTAGGTAGTTTTTAAAACTGGCTCTAACAAAATAAATATTTTTAAAGCCTACTCACATGGCAGAATATATTCCGAAGCCATCGGAGCCATTCGCGAAGGAGAAATTTCAAATCAAAAATGATTTCAAAAAAGTAGAAGTTTTGTCAATTTTCAAGTTTTAGATGATGCGATTTACCTACTCAAAATTTCTCAAAATGTTCTATTCAAATTTTCCGTACCTGGAAATTGTTGAACGAATAAACTTCGAAAAAATGTATATGAGAGGGTAACTTAAATGGGAAATTAGAACGCAATTTTTCAACAACAAAAAAAGTCAATGTACATTTTCAATATCAACGTTGAAAATGGTGACGTTGGTTAAAATTCCAATCGCAAAATTAAGTTTTCAATTTTTTGTAAGTATATATTTTTATTTTTAGAAAAAACAATTTTCTCACTCAAAAGCATTCTCTGTACCTGAATACAAAATTCTTTTAAAAAATCGTGATTATGGTTTTCAGATGATAAAATTGAATTTCAGTCATGTCAACTAGACCATAATTATGATGTTTGATAACTAAAATTGTTTTTACTATAAGTACTAAGTAGGTATCTCTCTATTTCCAAGACGGATATCTCCACTTTTTTTTTTTGCAAAAATTGCCATTAAATTTTTTACTTGATCTTTCCTCGTGGAAAATTGTTTGAAATTCATCCGTTGAATTACGTAAGAACTTACTTTTCAAGAGTTTCTTATTTTATAAATTCATTTCGTTGAAAAATTTGTAGCCCCCGTCCCCCTCTCTTTCACCTTGATATGATTTGAAGGGAAATTCCAACGTTTACAAATTTGAATATTTCAACGTGTATTGTATGTTATGCAAACAACATTTAATATTTTATGGATCTACTAATATCTGTGACAATACAATAACGAAGACATCGTGAGATGAAATTGCATAAATAATTTAAAAATTAATATGATGGTTTTGAAAAATGAGTGTAAAATTCACCGACGGAAAAAAAGAACGTAAAGTTTTAGTTTGTAAAGAGTCAAGTGTTAAAACATAAAGATAAGTTTTACCGATGGGATTAATGAACGTGAAACGGTAACCGAAAATTTTTCACGCCAGTTGGCGAATTTTTGAAAATTCCAAATTGACTGTTTTTGGCGATTTATGCTTTTTTTTTTAAAGTACGTATTTGATCAGTAAAAATGGTCAAAATAACTCCCAAAACTAATATTAATTACCAAAAATCCAAATTTTACCATCTCCGGCCATTCTAGAGCCTCCAGCGCGATTTTTCAATTTCTCCAGAATTTTGAATTTGCTCCAGAAGGCGTGAAAATGAAATTGGACAGCTAAAAATCGAGTTGTATATTACACTCTACCAGTTTAACGAGTTTATCCACATTTGAGTCGATTTTGAGAGCGACACCTCAAAAGTGGCGTTTTGACCAGCATTTTTCAAAATTAAAAAATCCAAAAAATCAAAAGTTCCCGTTTGTGTGGAAATTTTTGAAATTCACGCAAATCGCTGTATTTTCTCCAAAACTAACTCCCGCCTCCCCCAAATCCAAATTTCACAATTTCCAGCCATTCTGGAGCCTCCAGCGCAATTTTTCAATTTCTCCAGAATTTTGAATTTGCTCCAGAAGGCGGGAATATGCAGTTGGGCAGCTAAAAATCGAGTTGTATAATACACTCGATCTGTTAAACGAGTTTATCCACATTTGAGCCGATTTTGAGAGTGACACCTTAAGGGTGGTTTCTTGAAGCGTCACTCTCACTCCAAAACTGCTGGAAATGGTAGAATTTGCGCTCGGGGGGTTAGTTTTCGAAGAAATACAGCGATTCGAGGGAATTTCAAAAATTTCCACACAAACGGGAAACTTTTGATTTTTTGGATTTTTTAATTTTGAAAAATGCTGGTCAAAACGCCACTTTTAAGGTGTCACTCTCGAAATCGGCTCAAATGTGGATATACTCGTTAAACATGTCGAGTGTAATTTACAACTCGATTTTTAGTTGCCCAACTTCATTTTCACGCCTTCTGGAGCAAATTCAAAATTCTGGAGAAATTGAAAAATCGTGCTGGAGGCTCCAGAATGGCCGGAAATGGTAAAATTTGGATTTGGATAGTTGATATTAGTTTCGGAAGTTATTTTGACCATTTTTACTGATCAAATACGTACTTTTTTTTTTAAAAATGCATGAATCGACAAAAACAGTCAATTTTGAATTTTCAAAAATTCGCCAAAAATCGAAAAATGAACTTGGGCAGTTGAAAATTGGTTTCGGGGGTTTTAGACTATGCTCTTTCCAAAAATCGCGGTCCTGTTCAAATCGGAGTGTGACACCTCAAGTGGTTCCCTTGTTAGTATGCTTGACGTAATTTTGCAAAAAAAAAAAATTTGCAAAATTAGGAAGACATTGTGAGATGTATTTGTACATATAAATGATCTAAAAATGTGGTTTTGAAAAATGAATGTAGAATTTACCGATGCCACAAAGGAACGTAAAGTGTAAACTTGTGCAGACTCTAGAGCATACAATAATGCGCGTATTTCTCAAACTAGAGCTCCATAACAACTCGTTATGATTCCACAAACTTATTATTGATTGGCTGATACTCGTAAAAGAGTACTGTCATTGTCTCATTTTGTTCAAAAAATTAGTATCTAAGCTGAATGATTCCTTAACCCAAGTGTTAAAGCATGAACATGAAGGTAAGTTTTACAGATGGGATAAAAAAACGTGAAATTATGTTTGAAAATTTGTTACGCCAGTTTAGGGCAGAAAATTTGAAAAGATAAGCCAAGTAAACGGAGCAAAGAATTATTTTAGGGAACTCCTCAAAAGAGAAAGAAAGAAATAAAATTTTATGTATCAAGAATCAAGATTCTCACTCTATTTTTCTGAAAAAATAAAATCGTCTGGTCATTATGTTATGCTAAAAAACGAATGTAAAACTAACCGATGGGACAAAAATACGTCAAGTGTGATTTTTGCAGACTCAAGAGCAAAAGTAAGTATATCTACAAATGCATGGATAAATCTCAAAACGGGAGCTCCGTAGTAATAACTCGTTATGATTCCAAAAACGTATTACATATTTATTTTCTAGTACTCGTAAGATAGCACTCTTACTGTGTCTTACCTTACTCAAAAATGCGAAATAATTCTCAAACAACAGTGTTGAAAAATATAATAGTAAAATTTACCAAAGAAGTAAACAATTTTAAATGGTAGAATGCACGATTAATTCGGACATAAACTCCGTTACAACTCGTTATGATTTCACATGGATTTCACTAACTTCTCATTATGATTTGCTTGTATAACTTGTAAGTAAAGTAAGTATTCTCTTTTTCACACCCTTATCTTATTCAAATAATAGTAAATAATTCCTCAACTCGATTGACAAGAGTCAAAATTTCTGGATAAGTTTCAGTGGGTTAAACGTACGAGTATCCTTAATATAGTTACAACTCAGGCGTATAAACTAATGTAATGATTCCATAAACTATAGGTAATTATTTATTTGTAGGTGAGTGTATCCTCACTCTCTCAACTTCTTCAAAAATAGTAAATACCTAATCCTATAACTCGAGATGGAATAGTAAAAAAACAAGTAGTAACTTGTTAAAACCCACTTGAATAAACAATTTAAAGATGCGAGTGGCCGACTAATGATGATAGCTCCGACACAACTCCTTATGATTCCTCAAACTCGTGAGTGAGTATTCTCAATCCATCATCTTATTCGCAAAATTATTAAATAATTCCTCAACCTCAATCCAAGTGTAAAATTAATTTTAAACGATGGAGTAAAACAATGTCAAATGGTAACTAAAGTTCGAATTTTCGCGGGTCTTTTCAGTCTAACTCACGCGTATAATTTAAGTTGGTAATGATTCTAAAAACTATAATTATTTATTTGTAGGTGAGTGTATGTACCCTCACTCTCTCAACTTCTTCAAAAATAGTAAATATCTAATCCTATAACTCGGCTGTCGGACTAGTAAAAAACCAAGTAATAACTTGTTAGAAATCACGTGAATATACCTACAATAATTTAAAGATGAGAGAGGCCGACTAATGATGATAGCTCCGACACAACTCCTTATGATTCCTCAAACTCGTGAGTGAGTATTCTCAATCCATCATCTTATTCGCAAAATTATTAAATAATTCCAACCTCAATCCAAGTGTAAAATTAATTTTAAACGATGGAGTATAAACAATGTCAAATGGTAACTAAAGTTCGAATTTTCGGGTCTTTTCAGTCTAACTCGCGCGTATAAACTAATGTAATGATTCCATAAACTACCTATAATTATTTATTCGTAGGTTAGTGTACCCTCACTCTCTCAACTTCTTCAAAAATAGTAAATACCTAATCCATAACTCGGGATAGAACAATAAAAAACCAAGTGGTAACTTGTTAAAAATCACGTGAATAAACAATTTAAGGATTCGAGTGGCCGACTGATGATGATAGCTCTGACACAACTCTTTATGATTCCTGAAACTCCTGAGTGAGTATTCTCAATCCATCATCTTATTCGCAAAATTATTAAATAATTCCTCAACCTCAATCCGAGTGTAAAATTAATTTTAAACGATGGAGTATAAACAATGTCAAATGGTAACTAAAGTTCGAATTTTCGGATCTTTTCAGTCCAACTCACGCGTATAAACTAAGTTGTTAATGATTCTAAAAACTATAATTATTTATTTGTAGGTCAGTGTATGTACCCTCACTCTCTCAACTTCTTCAAAAATAGTAAATACCTAATCCTATAACTCGGAATGGAATAGTAAAAAAACAAGTAGTAACTTGTTAAAACTCACTTGAATAAACAATTTAAAGAAGCGAGTGGCCGACTAATGATGATAGCTCCGACACAACTCCTTATGATTCCTCAAACTCGTGAGTGAGTATTCTCAATCCATCATCTTGTTCGCAAAATTAATAAATAATTCCTCAACCTCTATCCAAGTGTAAAATTAATTTTAAACGATGGTGTAAAACAATGTCAAATGGTAACTAAAGTTCCTAATTTTCGGGTCTTTTCAATCTAACTCACGTGTATAAACTAATGTAATGACTCCATAAACTACCTATAATTATTTATTTGTAGGTTAGTGTACCCTCACTCTCTCAACTTCTTCAAAAATAGTAAATACCTAATCCTATAACTCGGGATAGAATAATAAAAAACCAAGTGGTAACTTGTTAAAACTCACTTGAATAAACAATTTAAAGATGCGAGTGGCCGACTAATGATGATAGCTCTGACACAACTCCTTATGATTCCTCAAACTCGTGAGTGAGTATTCTCAGTCCATCATCTTATTCGCAAAATTATTAAATAATTCCTCAACCTCTATCCAAGTGTAAAATTAATTTTAAACAATGGAGTAAAACAATGTCAAATGGTAACTAAAGTTCGAATTTTCGCGGGTCTTTTCAGTCCAACTCACGCGTATAGGTAAACTAATGTAATCATTCCATAAACTATTTATTTGTAGGTGAGTGTACCCTCACTCTCTCAACTTCTTCAAAAATAGTAAATACCTAATCCTATAACTCGGGATGGAATAGTAAAAAACCAAGTAATAACTTGTTGGAAATCACGTGAATATACAATTTAAAGATGCGAGTGGCCGACTTGATGATGCGCTGCGACACAACTCCTTACGATTCCTCGAACTCGTAAGTGTGTATTCTCAATCTATCATCGTCTATTCGCGAAATTAATAAATAATTCCTCAACCCGAATTCAAGTGTAAAAACATGAAGATACTTTTAAACGATGGAGTAAAACAATGTCAAATGGTAAGGAACGGTAACTAAAGTTTGAATTTTTGGGTGTTTTTAGTCTATTAAACTCGAATTTAACTCTCGGGGGAGGGACTAGAATTGAAAATTTGAGAAAAAAAATTGGCCAATAGTATGTTGGATTCAATTAGTATGGATCGTTTTACTTTCAAACTCAAACCACAACTCAAGTAGATCAGCAGGATGGAAATTGACGATTTCTACAATGAAGATCAGAAGATTGAATTAAAAGTAAAACGACCGAAAAATTTGAATTCAGAATTTTTAAAACATGGATTTTGACATCAGGCGACGCGGTAGCGGCCACCCCGCCCTCCCGCGGTTCCAAACGCGAACGCACCGGAGTTATATTCTCAAATTATTTCACTGTGTTGGCCGCGATAATTTCAACGCAATTTTCTCAAAAACTATGCGTTTATTCAAAAAAACGCAAGAATACTTTTTTTCTTATTTTTCAATGACCTTTCGGAATATATAAGAATCATTTTTGTACGATAAAAATTCGCAAAGTTTGAAGTACCCAGGTTCTTGTCATTTTGGCGAAATTGTTCTTCATCACTCACTCAAAGTTTGAGGGATTGGCCGAACCAATTTCGATGAAATTTGGAATACAGCTTTCATTTGTTAACCGTTACTGACTAAGGGCAAAAAATTGTAAATTTTTCAAAAATTGACCCTGAACCCCTCCCTCTCTTTTTGGGCCCCAAAAATTTTCAAAATTGACCCAAAATATCAAAAGGCACTTCTCCATTACAAACTTGATGTTGATGAAAACATTGAGCTTTGTAGCCCAATTACATCAAGCTTGAGCTGAGTCTAAAGATACTGAAAAATGACAAATTTTGAGAAATTGAGGAGTATATTTATTCAACGTACAGCCAAACAAAAGCTGGGATCGATGTACGTATATCAAAACTCAAAAGGCACTTCTACAATGTTTAAAGTATATTTGAACAAAATTTCAGCGTGATTTGTGCCCTATTCGAAGCTGTAGCTTTGTCTAAAGAAACAGTTAATTATTTTATAATACCAATTTTCGCCATTTTTGATTCTTTAGACAAAGCTACAGCTTCAAATACGGCATGAATTACGATGAAATCTTGTTCAAATACTTATACTTTGAACATCATAGAAGTGCCTTTTAATATTATCAAAGTAATCGAAGCTTTGGTTTTATTCACAATAATTATTATCATTGTGCATTTGTGCATAAACGCTCAATATCGAAATGACCGTTAAATTTAAAGCACAACACATGTTGCCGGTACAACCTGTGCTGTATGCAGTTGAAATGCGCCTTCTGCTACGCAGCTCAAGTAGCTGCTTGGTTTAAGCTGCCGCTTGCCATGAAGAAGGCCCCTATTCGAACCCCATTCGAACCTAATTTTTTTTCATTTTTCAAGTTGATTTTTTCGAAGCGATTTTTATTTCTCATGTTTAATTTCTAAAAAGAAATTGTGAAGTCAAAAAAATATGACTGATCACAAAAAAACGTTTTTAACTTCTTGAAAATTGAAATATGTAGGTATACAAATTTTCTTTTGTCCTATCTTGGCTTGGGCCTCTTTGTTTTTTTTTTTTTTAAAGTGAACATTGAAAAATTCCATTACTCAAATTCATTTAAGGTGCACCGGGGGAAGTCAGAACATTTTTTCACAATTTCAACTTTGATCATCTGTTACTCTCGTACTAATGAACCAATATGGCTGAAATTTTGGTATGTAGGTTCCCATAAGGGTTCTTAACCTATGGTAAAAATTTCAGCGCGATTGTCGCAGTAGCTTTCGCACAATCGAATAAAATGTAACTTGTTCTGACTTACCCCAAAGTGGGGTAAGTCAGAAAATCTACAAAATTAATTGGTGTTATTAGGATTCGACCCTGATCGATGCGCAATATGTCGAATAACATGTTTTTGAGGTCGTAGAATCCAAATCTGGAGTTATTTTTTTTGTAGGAGTGGGGAGTGAGGCGTGGGGAGAGGGAAAATTTCGAATTTTTCCTACATTATTGTGTAATATGTCGAATAATATGTTTTCAAAATCGTAGAATCCGAATTTGGAGTAATTTTTTTTGTAGAAGTGGGGGGTGAGGCGTGGGGAAAGGGAAAATTTCAAATTTCTCCTACATTATCGTGTTATATATCGAATAATATATTTTCTAGGTCGTAGAATTCGAATCTGGAGTTATTTTTTTTGTAGGAGAGGGAAGTGAGGCGTGGGGAGAAGTAATATATCAAATTTTTCCTACACTATCGTGTAATATGTTGAATAATATGTTCTCGAGGTCGTAGAATTCGAATCTGGAGATATTTTTTTTGTAGGGGCGGGAGGTGAGTCAAGGGGAGAGAGAGTAAATTACAAATTTTGCCTATATTAATGTGTAATATGTCGATTGATATGTTTTTGAGGTGGTATAATTCAAATCTGGGGATATTTTTTCGCAGGGGTATGAGGCGAGGCAAGAGGAGAGGAGAAATTTCAAATTTTGCCTATAATATTGTGTAACATGTTGGTTGATATGTGTTCAAGGTTGCAGAATTCGAATCTTGAGCTAGTTTTTAGGGTTGAGTGCTATTCAAGTATCACCGTTTGGGGAGAGGGCCCCACCCATGTCGCGAATCACGATTAATCTAAATAAAAATAAATATTTCGACTAATAAAAATATTTGGTTATGTGTAGGTACCGAAGTTAAAATGTTATAAAATTTCTTTTGCTTAGTTATTGTTGGCTATTTATGTTTTTTTCTATTCTAAATTGTCAATATTATTGTTTATTCATTCCATGATAAATATTGAACTTGAAAACATCTTTTTTCATCTTATTACAATTTTTCATCTTTTAATCTTATTAGGTATAATTTTTCTTATGGTAGCAGAACGTTGGGAGACTTTCCTAGTCTCAATAAATCCGATCCTATTCCTTTTCGTTTTCTTTCAAGAATTTTAATGATGGTTGATATCCGAATCCGAAATATCTCCGATTTCCTGGTAACATATCCGATTTCCTGGTAATACATCCGATTTTTTCCTGGTAATAATTTCTATTCCTTTGAATTTCGTTTTGTTTTTCATTAATGAATTAAAATGGGTGATGCTGAAGAGCTTAAAAAACTTAATAATAGAAAAACAAGACTCAAAGCATCCCTAACTAGACATTTGAATTTTGTCAAAAACGAATTACAAAACGAAAATAATCTTTCTAAATTAAAACTAAAATCAACTCAATTAGAAGACCTTTATGGTAACTATGCAACTTTGCTTGACGAATTCGATCAATTCGAAATTAATTTGGATGCTTTTATTGAGCAATTCGAAATTGATTATTTAGAGACAAAATCTTTACTTGACGATAAAATAAACTCAATTTCTACTAATCATTCTTCAGCTGTAGTAGGTACATCGATGCAACCTACCAGTATCTGTGCAAAATTACCGAAATTGACATTACCTGAATTCTCCGGAAATATACTGAAATGGAAAGAATTTTGGGATTCGTATGAGGCCAAAATTCATAAAACAAATCTGCCGGACTGCGATAAATTCGAATATTTGGTCCAATGTTTGAAAGGACGAGCTCAAAAATCGATAGAAGGTATGCCCGTTACATCTCAAAATTATCCAAAAGCTATTGCGATTCTCGAAAAGAAATACTACAACCGTAAGTTAATTATCGATTCGCATTATTCGATTTTACGAAATATTCCTCCTATTGAGGATAAAGATAAAAATAATGTTTATAAATTACGCAAAACGTTGGATGATTTCGAAGTGAATTTACGTTGTTTAGAGGCTTTCGAAGAAGATGTCGAGCATAATAGTATTCAATCGTTGATCTATTCCAAATTTCCGGAAAATATTATCAACAAGGTTTTCGAAAATGTTGATCAAGATTCGTTGACAACTTCTGAACTTCGTTTGAATTTAGATAAAATTATTTCTTCTTTCGAAAGGACTGAAACGGTTAAAGGTACTTTCAATAAAAAAACCAACAAGCCTTTCGATAAATCAAAGCCTACTTCTACTACTGGTACCTTTCTGAATTCTGATTCTCAATCGAAGTCTCCTCATATCAAACCTACTGATTTGAAATGTATTTATTGTCAAGGCAGTCATTATAATGACGAATGCAAAACTTATTCTACTGTTTTAGATCGGAACAACAAGATTAAAGGAAGTTGTTTCAATTGTTTAAAATCGAATCATTCGTTCAAGGATTGCAAAGTTAGCAAGCCATGCGTTTATTGTAAAAAGGCGAAAAGTCATCATCGTAGTTTGTGTCTGAAGAAGTTTCCAGCTAATAAAGAATCTTCAGCTACGTTATTAGAAACTGATGATTCTCCTTCTGGTTCGATTGATCCTTCTATTTCATCATCCGAAACTCCTTCAGAACCGGTTTTGTTGGCTCTAAATGAGAAAACTCTGATGCAAACTGCTTCGGTTAAGGTTCTATTTCAAACTTCTACTTCAAAGAATGAATCTATTTATAAAAGATCTTTACTCGATAGTGGTTCTCAGAGATCTTACGTTACCTCCGATTTAGTCAAGGATCTGAATTTGAAAACTTATGATTCTCAATTTTTATCGATTTTAAGCTTTGGTAATTCCGAATCTAAAACTTTAGAAAGTCCTCGAGTAAAGTTAAATATCGAGTTACTTGATGGTACAAATTTCGAAATAATCGCTAATGTCGTTCCTTATATTACTGGTTCTATCAAGAATGATCGAATAAAAATCAAAGAATTTGAATCTAAATTTCTTAATTTCAAACTAGCTGACGATTATCGTACACACTCAGATGATTCGATTAAAATTCTGATTGGTAATGATTATTTCTATGATTTAATTTCGACTGAGAAAATTGTCATTCAACCTGGATTGTATTTGGTTAATTCTAAGTTAGGATGGATACTTAGTGGTAGGTATTCTACTAATTCGGTTTCAGATACCTTAACTTTAACTACCGTTGTTGAATCTTTCGAATCAAATCCTGCGATGAGTTTTTTAACTCATGTTACTCCTTCAAACATGCAATTGAAGTGTTTTGAAGATGATTCTTCTCCTTCGTCTCCTGATACTTTTATTAAAAATTTTTGGAACCTTGAAAATATCGGTATTCTCGAAAATCCTATTGAAACAGGCGATGATTTTGCTTTGAAACATTTTAATGATTCTGTTCAATTTGAAAATGGTCGGTATAACGTTACGTGGCCATGGATTTCATATCCTCCTGAAGATCTCTCAGATAATTATAAACTTTGTTTTGGTCGTTTAAATAGTCTATTGAAACAGTTTCATGAAAAACCTGATTTCTTGAAGAAGTATGATTCGCTTATAAAGGAGCAAGAAAGTTTAAGTATCATTGAAAAGGTCGATGACCTTCCTAAGAATCAAGAATCGGTAACTCATTATATACCTCATCATGCGGTGGTGAATGAAGAGAAATTGACAACGAAAGTTCGAATTGTCTACGATGGATCCGCTAAGGTAAATAAAACTAAAAAGAGTATTAATGAATGTCTTCATCGTGGTCCTGTTTTATTGACTTATTTGTGCACTTTGTTGCTTTTATTTCGATTGCAAGAAGTCTGTTTAGTATCAGACATCGAGAAAGCATTTCTGCAAATCGGTTTGCAAGATTGCGCTAGAGATGCTGTTCGTTTTATGTGGCTTAAAGATATTCATTCTCCTTTAACTGAAAATAATTTACAAATTTATCGATTTACAAGAGTGCCTTTTGGTATTGTTTGTAGTCCTTTTCTACTTGCTGCTGTGCTATTATTTCATGTTAATTCAAAGGTTATTGAACGTTGGAAACCATTCTTAGAAAAAAGTTTTTATGTCGATAATTTGATTGTTTGCTTTGCAAGTGTCGAAGAAGCAACAGAATTTTATGCTTACGCTAAAGAATTTTTCGCAAGTGCTTCAATGAATCTCAGAGAATGGCGTTCAAATAGCGCAGAATTTAATAATTTTATTCCTCAAAAAGACTTGTGTAATAATTCGATTATTTCCGTTTTGGGTTTGAATTGGAATTCAACAAAGGATACTTTGTCTATCAAATTCAAATCTCCTCCTGTTGATAAAAAAATTACCAAACGAACCGTTTTAAAAAGGATTCAATCAGTTTTTGATCCTTTAGGTTTCATTTCTCCCTGTCTCTTTCTTTTTAAATTGTTCATTCAAAGTTTATGGGAAAAACCTCTCGATTGGAATGATGTTTTACCTGAAGAAGATATAAAAACTTGGCTTGATTTATCCAAGCAATTCGATTTAATACCTCGTTTATCGTTACCCCGTTTAATAAGTTCTTCAAATGCTCAGTATGAACTTCATTGTTTTACTGATGCATCTCTTAATGCTTATTCAACAGCAATTTATTTGAAAACTATCACCCCAGAAAAAGTTCAAAGTCATTTAATTTTTTCAAAAAGTCATTTAAAACCATTAAAGAAAAAGATTACAATTCCGAGACTAGAACTTTTAGGTGTACTTATTGGTACCCGCTGTATAAATTTTCTTATCGAATCCTTAAAACTCAAATTTAATGAAATTGTCCTTTGGACAGATTCTCAAGTTGTCCTTCATTGGATAAATACTACTCGATTACTTCCTATCTTTGTAGAAAGAAGGATAAAAGAAATTAAATTGTCTTCATTTATTTCGTTTCGTTTTATCAGAGGTTCTGAAAATCCTGCCGACTTGGCAACCAAAGGAAAATCGATTAATGATTTGAATTCACTCTGGTGGCATGGCCCCAGTTGGATTGTTTTCCCAAGGCAAGATTGGCCTAATGAAAATTTCGAAATTCCAGAACCTTCTCTATTAACCTCAGAAATTAATTTCGATATCTCTCATTCACCTGTTCTTACGAACGATGTCAATGAGGATGCTTCTTTTATCTTAGACATTAATAATTTTTCGTCAATTCAAAAATTTTTTAGAGTACTCGCTTATATTCGTCGGTTTATTTATAATTGTCGAAATTCTGAAAGAATCACGTGTTATCTTACTACTAATGAATTAAAACGCGCTCAATTACAGTACGAATTATATTTACAAAACTTCATTGTTATCGATAAGAAAAATGTCGGATTTAATTTATTTCGCGATAGTAACGGTATAATTCGTTGTCGTGGACGTTTTCAAAACTCAAAAACATTAAGTTATGATCGCAAATTCCCAAAACTTTTACCGCGAGACCATGATTTTGTAAAAAAATTAATTATGAATATTCATGTTAAATACTTCCACCTGGGAGTCTCTCATATTTTATCTATTATTCGTCGTGAATATTGGATCGAAAACGGTAGACAAGCTGTCATGAAAGTGTTGAACGAATGCGTTAATTGCAGACGAGTCGACGGTGGTCCGTTCATCATTCCTGATCTTCCTCCTTTTCCTACTGAACGAGTCTCAAAAGTTATTCCTTTTACTTACGTTGGTGTCGATTATTTTGGTCCTTTATATGCGAAATGTTGTGGAAATGTCAAGAAATTCTTCGTCGTTATTTTCACCTGTTTAACTGTCCGAGCTATTCATTTGGAACTTGTCGAAAGTATGAAAGCTACTGATTTCCTAATTGTTTTTCGTCGTTTTATTGCGGAGAGAAACATGCCGAAAAAGATCATTTCCGATAACGCCGCACAATTTAAGAAATTTAAATCTTTTATCGATCACGTTTGGAGAGAAAATTTAAGAAAAAATAACGAATTTGTTTCCTTCTTACTCGAAAATAACATCGAATGGAACTTTATTCCTGAAAATGCTCCCTGGATGGGAGGTGTCTACGAGCGTTTGATTCTGTCAGTTAAGAAATGTATAAAAAAGTCAGTTTCTGGCATGGTTAATTTTGAAAACTTGAGAACAACGTTAAAAGAAATTGAAAATGTATTAAACTCAAGGCCGCTCACATACATTTCTGGTGATCTCGAAGATGTCATCACTCCAGCCCATTTTATTTATAATCGAAGTCACATTTCAGTCGGCAATGAATTGGGTGTTATTAATACGAGATCCGAATTAGCTAATCTTTGGAATTCATCTAAAAGAATTTTAGAATCATTTTGGTCCATCTGGTACAAAGATTACTTATCCAATTTACGCAAAAAGGATAATTCCATTCAAAGAAACGCTGTTTGTCGAGTACCAAGTGTTGGAGAGCCGGTATTAATTGAAGAGGACGTTTTGAGAGGAAAATGGAGGTTAGGTGTAGTTGACCAGCTTCATATTAGCAGTGACGGAAATATTCGTTCAGCAAACATTAAAGTCAAAACTGGTATATTAACGAGACCCATTAAAAAACTGTACCCTTTAGAACTTAATTTTAATTAAACTAAATTTTAAAGTAAGATATTTCGTTTCTCGTCGGGAATGTCGCGAATCACGATTAATCTAAATAAAAATAAATATTTCGACTAATAAAAATATTTGGTTATGTGTAGGTACCGAAGTTAAAATGTTATAAAATTTCTTTTGCTTAGTTATTGTTGGCTATTTATGTTTTTTTCTATTCTAAATTGTCAATATTATTGTTTATTCATTCCATGATAAATATTGAACTTGAAAACATCTTTTTTCATCTTATTACAATTTTTCATCTTTTAATCTTATTAGGTATAATTTTTCTTAACCCATGCGAACCTACGACTCACCTTCCACCTTCACCATAAAAAATGACTCCGGATTCGAATTCTACGACCTCGAAAATATATTATTCGACATATAACACGATAATGTAGGAGAAATTTGAAATTTTCCCTTTCCCCACGCCTCACCCCCCACTCCTACAAAAAAAATAACTCCAGATTTGGATTCTACGACCTCGAAAAAGTATTATTCTACGTATTACACATCGATGAAGTCGAATCCTAATTATCAATGTTCACTTTTCTGACTTACCCCATAGCACTAATTTAGGGGGTAAGTCAGAAAAAGCGATATAAATAATGAATAATTGAAAATTAACAAAAATTGAATACTTGGGGTTTTACATTATTGTTTTAGGAATACTTTCACTTATAATATCACTTTTACTGATCATTTCTTCTGAGGTAAAAAGCAGTTTGAAAAACACTGATTACAATTTGAAATCAAATTCAAAACAGCAACTAAAAATGAACCAATGAAAAGCCTGTAAAATGAAACTGGGTCGCGAAATTTTTTATGCTGTGATGAAGTAGGGGTAGTACCCTCAAGTTACCCCTGGGTAGCGCTTCGGCAGATATAAGCCTCTAAGAGCTAGAGCAGTTTTTCTGACTTACCCCGAATTCGGACTTCCCCCGGTGCACCTTAAAACAAACAAGACACACCTTTCACCTGAAAAAAAAACATTCTTTGCTCTGGTTTTCATTTTCGAAATTAAAATTTTCAAAAACTTCACATTCAAAATCTGAAATTTTAAAGCCAACAAAATAATCACATTTCTGATAATTACAACGTTTTTGCACTCGCTTCACTTGGCCATTTTTCATCTCTTTCCTAACTAAGAAATTCCATTTTGAGACTTCCAAAAATTCAAAATGAAAAATAAGAATATTTTAATTTTTAATAAGCTGTAGTGTGAGTATTATATAGGTAGGTAATTGTCAACTGGTAAACTTGTTTATACTCATATCTCATTTCATTTTAGAAATTCTTATTCATCATTTTATATTTGACAAAATAATTGGTATTTTTTTCTTTTACTGATCGTCAAATTTTTGGTCACGCCCCCTTTCTTGAAAACCCACTAGTTTTATTCCAGTCAGCTCAATGAAAAATGTCTGGTAATCTTTCAACTCTTTGGATGCTCCTGTCTCCAATGCTATTTTCATTCATTGGATTAAACATTTCATCACAATAAGGATAGGGAAAAAAAGTACTGATATCCTCCAAAAAAACTCTTCAAAAAAGAATTACACCCCGCCCTCTCCCCGACTCCTAATGAACTTACTCAATGAACAAGAGGTAAAAATATTTTAGTAAAAAACTGTTATGATATAATGATGGAATCCGCCCCTAATAAAAAATACCTACCACTTCACCAGATGGTATGAGACAAACTATGAAACAGTTGATGAGCCAAAAATTTGGGGCGGACAGATCCCTCAAATAAGTTTAATAATCTAACCTGACTCTGCAGTCTGGAAGATTTGTCAGCCTCCAAATTTTTGGCTCATTAACTGTTTCATAGTTTGTCTCATACCATCTGGTGAAGTGGTAGGTATTTTTTATTTGAGCGGATTCCATCATTATAATATTATCATAACATTTTTTTACTAAAATATTTTTACCTCTTGTTCATTGAGTAAGTTCATTATGAATCGGGGAGAGGGCAGGGTGTAATTCTTTTTTGAAGAGTAATTATTATTATGGTCAATTTTTACAAAAATTTTAAATTTTACACACCCTCCCTTCCGGGGGGTAAATTTGAGTTTAAAAGTAGAACGACCAAAAAAAATGAATTCAGCATTCTGGAAAACATAGATTTTGACTTATATAGTTGTCAATTTTTTCAAAATTTTCAATTTTAGTCCCTCCCCCCAGGGTCAAATTTGAGTTTAAAAGTAAAACGATCCAAACATTTGAATTCGAATCCTCAGAAACACAGATTTCGATATATTGGTCATTTTCTTTCATGAGCTTTGAATTTTAGCCCCTCCTCCCCCGCATTTTACCCCCTAACGCGTGAAGCCAGCTTGTTAAGGCATCGCTGCGTAGCATATTATGTTAAAGAAGGAGGTAAGTCGGTACTACCTAATGGCAAAAAGTGTTGGGTGTCAATTTGTCCGAATGAACGTCCATTCGTCCATTTTTGAGATAATTCGTTTGGACTAATATCAGGTGTCTGTGAATACTTTCAACCTAAACGTAGGAACCTAAATGGTGGCAATATTTTTGGATGCGCATACTCCAATAACGGTAACTCTGTGACAACTCGCCAAAAGAGAGGAAGGAACTATTTTCGGATGCGCTTACACCATAATGGTAACATTGAACTCGCCATGATTCCATATCTTAGGTATCATTGATCTGCTTGGTAAGTTTTTCCATTCCCTCATCTCATTCAAATACAGGAAATTTTCCCAAAAAAAAAAAAAAAACTTTTAAAAAGCAAAAAAGTATACAAGTTATAGAAAAAACTGCTGAAAAATTCAATTTTTTCTGTCGGCACAGAGAAAAATTTAAGAGAAAGATGTTTAGAAAACACAGTCTACAAAAATCGAAGAACAAAGTTGGCAGGAATTTGAGACTTTTACTTAAAAATATTATTTTTAACCCCTTTAAGGAGGGAGCAGCTAAATTACATATTTGATTATTCGTTACATTATTTGAATTATTAATGATTTTTCAAGTTAGGAATTTTTAAACAAATTTTCTCAATTTAGGAACCTAAATGGTGGAAATATTTGCTGATGTGCGTACTGCAATAATTGGAACTCAGTGAGAACTCGCCAAGAGAGACGAAGGAACTATATACGGATGTGCGTACAACATTATAGTAACACTGAACTCGCCATGATTCTATATCTTAGGTATCATTGATTTGCTGGTAAGTTTTTTGACTCCCTCATCTCATTCAAATACTGTAAATGTTCTCAAAAAAAAAAATTTATAAGTAAAAAAACTTTTTAAGTTAAAGTTATAAAAAAACTGCTAAAAAATTCAATTTTTTTGCTGGGACAGCGAAAATTTTGAGACAAAGATGTTTAGAAAACACAGTCTACGAAAATCAAAGAACAAAGTTGGCAGGAATTCGAGACTTTTACCTACTTAAAAATACTATTTTTTAACCCCTTTAAGGAGGGAGAAGCTAAATTATTTGATTATTCGTTACATTTGAATTATTAATGTTTTTTCAAGTTAGGAATTTTTAAACAAATTTTCTCAATTTAGGAACCTAAATGGTGGAAATATTTGCTGATGTGCGTACTGCAATAATTGGAACTCAGTGAGAACTCGCCGAAAGCGAGGATGGCACAATATATGGATGCGCATACAGCTAAAACGGTAACTCTGTTGGTGAGTAAGTAAGCTTTTTCACTCCCTCATCTCATTCAAATACTGTAAATGTTCCCAAAAAATTTTTTTAAAAAGCAAAAAAACTTTATAAGTTAAAGTTATAAAAAAAACTGCTAAAAAATTCAATTTTTTTTTGTCGGGACAACGAAAAATTCGAGACAATGATGTTTGGAAAACACAGTCTACAAAAATTGAAGAACAAAGTTGGTGGGAATTCAAGACTCTTACTTGAAAATATCTACTATTTTTTTAACCCTTTGAAGGAGGAAGGAGCTAAATTACATATTTGATTATTCGTTACATTTGAATTACTCATAGTTTTTTCAAAATAGGAATTTCTAAGTAAAATTTTCTCAATTTTTTAAATTTTTTATGTGTTGCCAACATCTCATTGGCATTTACTTTCATTCTATATTTTTGTCCTGTGCAGTTTATTTGAATAATAATTTTTGTATTGTGGATGTAGTTTTGGTAATTATTATTTCTTCATCATCTGGGATGCACAGCTTATTTCATTTTTTTTTGGTCAATTTTTAGTTTCATTACTTTCAATATTTTGTAGTTGGGTATATAATGTATGTTTATACATATGTGAGAATAGTTCCAACTTAAATGAGCAATTGTTCTGTGTTACAACACGAACATGAACTTACAATATTTACCTACATGGTGGAACTATCAATGGATGCGCATATTCTTAGGATATCAACTCCGTAACAAATCGCTACAATTCCACAAAACATTACTACTATTGAGTATAAAATCAAATAATATTCATCACATTACAAATTTTAGTTTGAATTTGGTATCTATCCGATTAAATGAAACAATTGAATTGGGGGGGGGGGTGTTGGGAAAATTCAAAGTAGGCCATATGTACTTAAAAAGTGTCCCATATCCATAAGTTTGAATATTTAATTGACACCTACATTTTTTTTCTTTAAGAAAAATCATTTTATATTTGTTGTTACACAATTAATAACTCATGTTATCAAATTCTCAATCATGAAAAAATCAGTTTAAAGTTGAAAAATTTGAAAAAGTGAGTCAAAAAACGGCCCTGTGTAAAGAATTATTCAAGGTCATGGAAGAGATCTCCTTCAAGGAACAAAATGAAGTTGAATTTCAAGTCTCAAGTGCCTCTTCTCTGAAACTGAGAACAATTTCCATTGTTGTTTCCTTACTCTACTGAATTGTTTTTATTTATTTATTTATTTTAAGGGTACAGTTATTTTAAAAATTACTTTTTATGAGATGTTTACAGCTTCCTTGTTTAAAAGTATGTATTGAATAACTCAAGCGGAACTATCCACAGATGCATGTATTTCTGGGACGAGAACTCAATAACAACCAAACATGATTCGACAAAACTCTAAGTTATGCTATTGAGAAAATATTATAATAAGGTACAATAGGTATTCCTCTTTTTTATATCTATCACTAATTTACTTAAAGGAACGAATATATTGCAAGCTCTGAGCAGGTAACCAATAAGTGATACTTCTCAAAACCTAATCTTATGCATGTAAACTAGCCTTAATTTTCAATATCGTACAAAAAGATTGGACACATTAATCTGAAGCTAGTTTGCTCAATAATACCAAACTTATTTGAGAAGGTAAATGTCAAAATGTGAAAGAAAAGTAAAATTCAATGATAGGAAAGAGAAACGTAAAATGCTGACTTGCTATGATTCAGCAGGAAATATCAACAGATGCGCGTATGATTCGGGACGCAGGTGGGTAACACTAACTGCATAACAACACGTTACCTACCTATAATTTCTTCAAACACTGAAGTCATCTTAACACCTTAACATTGATTTGCTTGTAAGTTAGTACCAGCCAGCCTAATGCCCAAATCCAATAGATGAAACTTTTCAAACAGATGGGTTGGTCTTAGAAGCACTGCGATATAAATTTTTCCTGGGCCCTCTCTTCCGAAAATTTGTCAAACCTCCACATTATTCCCTGACACAAGATGATGAAAAGATTAAAAGATTCGTCCAACTTCTTCTCAAATGTTTAAGAAAAGTTGAAAATAAATTTGGAGATTCTGCACACCCAGAAATAATTCTCAACTGGGATGAGGAAAAAAAATCACATTATGTCAGATCCGTGTTCAGCACCCCTGAAGATATACTATTTCATCTATTACAACACCCAAACAATTTTTTTTTTTTTTTTTTTTTTTTGATTCAAAAGACATCAGTTCAAAATTTGAGTTTATTGGTCTAATGGACATGGAATGACCCACCTAGTGGAAACTCTGTAGCTCATTTTCATGGCTCACCAGAACAATTTCAACATACATGCTATACAAGCAATATTTTATGGATCAAATATGTGTAACAGTACTTTTAACCTAAATGCAGTTTGTTAAAAAAAAAACACATTATTTCAATTTGGCATATCATTTATACATTTACATGTGAGTTTTTCCCTCTTTTTATTGGAAATATACGCCAATTTTAATTGGCATTTAAAAATACTTTTAGAGATGAATTTCATTTCAAAATTATTATTTTTTCTTCAATTAATATTTTACAACACCCTAACTCAGTAATATTTTATAGATCAAATATCTGTAACAGTACTTTCAACCTAAATGCAGTTTGTTCAAAAAAAAAAAAAAAAAAAAAAAAAAACATTATTTCAATTTTGCATATCATTATACCTACATTTTTATTATTCAAGTTTTTCCCCGTTCTTCTTATAAATACCCACCAACTTTGATCAGCATTCAAAAATACCTACTTTTAGAGATGAATTTCATTTCAAAATTTTTTTTCTTCAATATTTTACAATTTACTTAACATTTTAAAATTAATTTTAATGGCTTTATTATTCATTTAGGCAACTTTTTTGACCTAAACAATTTGCATTTTTACTTCCCTGTTCTATAGAACTGTACAGTTATTTTAAAAATTATGTTTTATAAGAAGTTTGCAGCTCCCTTTACTGGAGTATTGGACCATTCCCATGTTGAATACATATGTGTAAGGTTAAGCATGTACGTACTCCATATACAATTTAGGTGCTTATGTAATATTCATATTTTGCAGATCGAGTATCTGTGACAGCCTGATTAATACAGTTTATTTAAAAGTATTGAATAATTCATATGGAACAATCCATAGATGCACTTATTCCTGGGGCGAGAACTCAATAACAACCAAACATGATTCGACAAAACTCCGAGTAATGCTATTTAGAAAATACATACAATAAGTATATATAATTTATATATTTTTGCATCTATCATTAATTTGCTCAAAGGAACGAGTATATTGCAAGCTCTAAGGAGGTAACGAATAAGTGATACGTACTTCTCAGTACCTAAGTACTCTTAGGTATGCATGTAGACTAGCCCTAATTTTCAATATTGTACAGAAAGATTAGACACATAAATCTGATGCTAGTTTGCTCAATAATATGTACTAAACATATCTGAGAAAGTAAATGTCAAAATGTGAAAGTAAAGTAAAATTCAATGACAGGACAGCAGAGCGTAAAATGCTGACTTGCTATGATTCAGCAGGAAATATCAACAGATGCGCGTATGATTCATCAGGACGCAGGTTGGGTAACACTAGCTGTTATAACAACACTACCTATAATTTCTTCAAACACTAAAGTCATCTTAACACCTTAACATTGATTTGCTTGTAAGTTAGTACCAGCCAGCTTAATGCTCAAATCCAACGATGAAACTTCTCAAACAGACAGGTTGACCCAAGAAGTACCTACACATCGTCCAAAGTCAACAAGAAAGTACTGAAATGATTTATATGTTTTTTTTTTCTAGCAAAAGTTGTGATCTAATTTTTTCCTGGACCCTCCCTCACGAAAATTTGTCAAATTTCATCCATATTACTCCCTAACACAAAATGTTGAAAGGATTAAAAACTTCATCCAACTTCTCAAACGTATTAAAAAAAGTTGAAAGTAAAATTGGAGTCTGCACACCCAGAAATAATTCTCAACTGGGATGAGAAAAAAAATCACATGCCACTTGCCAGATTCGTGTTCAGCACCCCTGAAAATATAATATTTCGTGTATTACAACACCCAAACAATTTTTTTTTTAGAATCAAAAGACATCAGTTCAAAATTTGCATTTTTTTTTTTTTTTGGTCAAATGAACATGGAATGACCCACCTACAGACTTTGTAGCTCTTTCTCATGGCTCAACAGAACAATTTAAGAATTCTCATACAGACAATTTTTTCCAGTTTTGTGGTGTATCAATCTGAGCCTTGATAATTGAAACATCATTTAATACGTGAAATTAATAGTCTTTTTATCTTGATGAATTATAACTGAGCTGAAATGACTTAATGAGTTATTTACCAAATGAGGCACGAGTTCAATAACGATTCCAATATCAATCCAATCCATGCAGATATTTAATAGAATGGAGGTTTTATATGGTTTCCGCTTTGGAGAATTAATTTGCTGCTTTGAAGAGTTTAAAAGTACCTACCCTATCCAATTAACCGAATCATAAAAAATTGAATTTTCAAGAAAAATCACTCCGGGGTCATTCCATATCAATTCGACCAAGAAGCGGTAAAGATGTCGGCGATTTTTTTGAAATTTTTCCTGTAGAAAGATCTTCCGAAGGGATGACCAATGGCGCACATCATAGCCCTCTAGCCCTTTTTAAATACTACTATGTGCCTTTTTCGATTTTTGGTGAATTTTTAAAAATCTTAAGCCCAAAACTGAGTGAAAAATCAAAATTTTACCAAATTGACCAAGAAAGCTGAAATTTGAGATATACCCTATTTTCGACCTGCCAAATCGATTGGAAGCTGTTTCAAACCGTTTTGACCAGTTCTGGAGCCTCTAGCAGATTTTTGAAACTCGAAATTCTCACAAAATTCATCAAATGGATTTGGAAAGCCGAAATTAATTCTGCAAACTAATTTCAGTACGCTATGAAGTCGACTGCAGGTGAATTTCAAGTCGTTTTGGAGCCTCCAATCGATTTTTGAAACTTGAAATTTCCCCAAAATTTCATCAAATGGGGTTAGCAGTCCGAAATTTACTCTACAAATTAATTTCAATACAATAATATGAAGTCGACGGCATGGTGGTTTCAAGTGGTTTTGAAGCTTCCAGCTACTTTTTGGAAGTTTCAATTCTCCTAAAAACGCCATGAAACCTTTCAGAAAGTCACTAGAGGCTACAAAATGACTCGAACCCACCTGAAGTAGCCTACAGAGGGTATTAAAATTGGAGTGCATAGTTAATTTCAGCTTTCCATCTCAATTTTGATGAAATTTTGAAGAAATTTCAAGTTTCAAAAATATACTGGAGGCTCCAGTAATTTCCAAAAAATTGCTGGAGTGTTCAAAACAGCTTGAAATTTACCTGCAGTCGACTTCGCACCGTCAGAATTAATTTCGGCTTTCCAACTCCATTTGATGAAATTTTGTGAGAATTTCAAGTTTCAAAAATCTGCTGCAGGCTCCAGAACTGGTCAAAACGGTTTGAAACAGTTTTCAATCGATTTGGCATGTCGAAAATAGGGTACGTATATCCCAAATTTCAGCTTTCTTGGTCAATTTGGTAAAATTTTGATTTTTTCCCTCATTTTTGGCCTAAATTTGATTTTTAAAAATTCACCAAAAATCGAAAAAGGCATTTCAGCGCTTGACATTTTGACAATTTTGTAAGTAGGGCCCCTTTTTTTCTTGACAAGGGCTAGAAATGTTTCTTAGGACTCCCCCTTTGAAAAGAAAGTTGTCCCGGTGGATCGGCAGGGGGTGCAAGTGATCCTTATGCGGGCTCCCCGACTATAACAATAGTAAGAAAAAAGTTATCTGGCATTTCTTAAATTCAGCTAAAAAAAAAAACTTGCTAAAAGAAGTTCCTTTGCACATATGTACAAAAAATAAAAAAGACAAAAATCTAGGTCGCAAAGAGAGGTTTTTTTATCAGATCATAAAATTTTCTCGGAAATGGGTCCGAATTATGACGCAAATTTTGGCGAAATCGAAAGCTTTGTACCTAGTTGAGGAAGAGAAAAACTAGACAATTTTTCACGTCATTACGAATTTACGTACTGAAAGGGTTGGGACATTAAACAAAATCTGTTTCATATTCCTAGAAGTCCATTTTCATCAGTTTTAGACATGTCTAATGTGCTAATTAAATAAATATTGAAATTTTGACCAAAAAAGAAGTGGTCCTAATATGAGACCCTATTTTTTTTCTTCAATTAATATTTAACAATTTACCCAAAATTTAAAAATTATTTTTAACAACTTCATTCATTAATTTTATGTTTATAAAGCTCACATCATCCAAAGTAATTATGTACTAAGCTGATCTCAAATTTTCCATTGAAACTGAAATGTAATGTTTTGTTGTTTATTCAGCCACATTTTACAGATCAAACATTTGCCACAGTACATTCAATTTAAGCATGGGCAATTTGTTAAAAAAAAAAAAACATTTACATTTTTTTTAAATGTTATCTAAGTATCTAAAACTTCTTTTTTTATTAAGTATGTAAGTTTTTTCTCCTCTTCTTATAACTATCTGTCCACCAAAAAATGTATTTTTTTAAATGAAATTTAAAAATACTTTTAGAAATGAATTTCATTTCAAAGCCAATTTTTTTCTTCAATTAATTGTCCTAAGTATTAAAGATTTTGAAATTATTTTCAACGACTAATTGGGTAAGTATTAATTTTATGTTTACTTTCTAAATCTAACATCAGCTAAAGTGATTAATGCAGATGTACATACTAAGCTGATCTCAAATTTTCCATGCAAAACTGGAATGCAATATTTTAATCAGTCATATTTTATGAACTTTTTCCCAAGATTACCTACAAGTATATTGAATTATTCCTAAATATTCCAAAAAAACACGACAGAAACGTGAAAGTAAAATTTTCCAATGGAATAGAGCGCTATGTTTTAACTTGTCTGAAAACCGTCAAAGTCTTCCGAATTTATGCGATTCAAAACGAGCCATAAAAGTCGTCTCAGATTTCAATTTCTTTGCATCAGGGTGTTGCACAAGCTCAAATTGCATCTTATTTCAGGCGACATTTTTAAAATGATGTTACATGAAAAACCTCCAATTTAAAAATATTAGTAATAAGTATAAATTATAATATTTAGTGATTAAGTGTAATTTTTGAAAACAGCGAGTACATAATTCTGTTTGCAGGGTCGACGAAGCAATAACCTATCCCTATTATTTTCAATATTTAATATTTCACAACTTTATCGATTTTCATGCAAGTACATAGAACCTGTTGATCATGCTTTCACAGATATATCAAATTATTAAAGAAAATTTTCCAACATCACTCGACATGATAGCAATGTTGCCTAAAAAAATTCTATCACTGACACATGAGATTTTTCAAAAACTCGAATTGCAAAAAAAAAACTCAGTTTACTCGTCGTAATAGCAACTGAAAAAATTTTCTTTCTTGTTTAGCAGTTTTTTAATATTCCCATAATCGAGAAATTCTCACGAGATAATTTTCTCGAGTTTAACAAAATTACACAGATAAGTAAGTAAGTTTCCTATCATCATCCAAAACCCTCAACTCCCTCAGAAAATCCACTGGCGACTTACGCAGCATCAATCAATCATCTCGATGAGATCCTTATTAATTACGCATCCTACACGATCGACAAGAAAAACACGATAAGAATGAGAAAGACCCGCACCCGTAGTAGCCAGAAATAGTTGTTTTAATGACGGATCTCGATTTTGTATTCAAAGTAATCACGCCACTTAAACCTATGAATAATTTACCATTTTTATTTTATTTTTTTTTCTTAAACGTCGTCGGTCGTCTCACAACAATACTTTTTTAATTATTCATTAGTCGCCATTTTTGTTTAGCCATTAAATTGAATAAATTTTCGATGTACAATTGTGTCGCGATTTTTTTCTACTCATTTTATACCGAGATGTAAGGAGAAAATTAATAATTAATGGCCATTATCGAAAGAATTTTTTTCCGCAGTGCTGCGTTAAATGTCTAAAGTCAGCGTTTTTTTTTCTAATTTTTTTTTTTTTTAAAAAACGATTACCGAGTCGAAGTTTACCTGAGAAGATGTCAATAATGATGAATGTTTACTGTATACTACACTCTTATCGTATACTACGAGAAGCCGAAAACGTTATACAAATCTAGTTATCTTTCAAACCATTAATTACTAGGTTGGTTATAAGTCTTGACAGCGATGAATTTTTTCTTGATCTATTTCTTTTTCGGTGAGTAGCATGAGTACATCTACATAGGTATCGTATGTTGTATAGATGCGGGTTACCCAAGTAACCACTTGTTGTGAAACAATGCTCGTAATTAATGTAGACCTATATGATGTTAAGTACAAGAGTTCCATGCTAGTCTATTTTGTAGGCTGCGAGAAGCTGCAAATGTACTTGTATCATATTATTTAGTAAGAAATGGTCTTGATTTGAGTGAGTGTGCGGAATGGGTGATATGGTACAATAGAATATGGTGCAAACGAAATTTGGAAATGCTTTGAGAGAGGAGGAGTAAATTTTTTCGTTTAACTTGAAAAATGAAGAGGCTACAAATGATTTTTAATTTCAAAAAATCACGATGAAAAAAATAAATGTGGAAATGAATAGGTAAATACTACGTCAAAAAATAAACAAATTTTGTTATAATTATTTATTTTCTTGCTCTAAAATTTAAAAAAAATTTAAAGCTCAAAAATTGTAAATTTAATAAAATTTTTAGTAAATCGAAAATTCGATCCATTTAAACCGAGATCCACCTATACTTCCCAAGTATGATAATAGAGGTGGATCTCGCGACCTACGTCGTTATCTAAAAATAAAAATTGTATATAAGTAAGTACATTACAATCGAGTATCAACAGAGCTCGATTTTTTGCATAGGTATTCTACCTATAAGAGCATAAAAAACATATTTATGCGTTTTTAAGGGAATTTTTAACGTTTTTATAGAATATCTTATCCAATTTTAAATTTTTTTCAACAGTGTTTGGTCAATTTTTCATTTTTTTTCACAAAATTTTCTGAAGATTATCAGGGTAAAAATATTAGGACACGTCTTGGGTGAGAAGAAAAATTTTCGGAAATTTAATATTTCCTTATTATACACATTTTAGTAGGTACCTATTATAATGAAGTTACTTGAATGATTTTTCAGCTCAGACATATGCAACAAAAAGTTAATGATAGAATTTCAAGTAAGTAATTATCATTTTTTTGGCCTTTTCAAAAGCTAATGCTGTAAAAAATGTGATGCCAACACAATTTCTTTTGCACGATAGATGGACGGGAAAAGTATGCTAGGTTATGTCATTCAGCAGAAATAAGGTGCCTAATTGGAAAAGAAAAAACTCTCTCCTTATTTTTAATGTTTTTTATTGCAAAGATCTTTTCAAAAAGTACAACTTTTCATCATCAGGTAAGAGCAAGTGTGCATCTTAAAGTAAAACTTGGGTGTGGTCACTACTAGGATGGGTGTGTCTGTTTGTTAGAATGTGTATGTGACTGGTTCCATGTAGGCATTTGAGCAGGTCAATGTCCAAAGGTACCAAGTCATCATTGAGGAGTTTTTCTCTATTGTTTTTGTGCATGGCTATTGCTTCCCTAATTGGTAGTTCTGATATTCTGGCAACTGGTTTTTCTAGGGTCAAGTTGAGTTCAGTTATTGTGTGTCCAGTTGCTATAATGTGATCTCCTATATATTGCTGATTTTCCTTCAATATTGTATCTAGCTTTGTGCATATGTTCCTTGTATCGGGTTATGATGTTTCTCTTAGTCTGTCCGATGTAAAGTTTGTCACAGCCAGAGCATGTGATCTTATAAATTCCTGATTGGTCAGTTTTGGGGTCCTTATCCTTGAGGCTTCCCAGTAGGGTTTTCAGTTTATGTTGATTAGTTGTGACAGGTTCTAGATCATTTTTCCTGAAGATCTGACAAGTTTGTTGGTTATGACTGGGTAGTGGGTCAACTTGATTCTTCTATTGTCTGGTTTATCTCTTTGGAATGTGGTGATCTCTTTCAATCTTTGTTTGCTTATATGGTTTTTGATGAGGGTGTCTATTGTTCTGGTCTTGTATCCCAGATTGTTGGCTACTCTTTTAATGTGGTCAAATTCTCTCTTTCTATTTCCTGGGCTCAAGGGTAGTGCACAACATCTATGGACCATGCTGTTAAAAGCAGCCAGTTTTTGGCCCCAGGGCTGGTAAGAGTAGTTGTTAGTGTGAGTAGGTTTCCTGTAGATGTCATATTCCAATTTGTTGTCTTTTCTGGTGATTAGGATGTCCAAGAATGGCAGTTGTTGGTTGTTTTCATATTCATAGGTGAACTTGATGGTTGCATATTGATTGTTCATGGTCTCAAGGAAACCATTTATGTTGAAGTCCTCTGGTACAATGCTGAAGATGTCATCAACATATCTGAACCAAATCTTAGGGAAGTCTTTTTATTTTTCCTTCAGTTTGGTTTCCAAGTGGCCCATGAAAATGTCTGCCATGAATGGTGACAAAGGGTTCCCCATTGCTGTTCCTCCTGTTTGTTAGTAGAACTTTCCACCATATTGGAAGATGGTTTGTTTTATGCATAGTTCTGTGAGGTTTATGAGTTCAGCAATCCTTTCTTGGGAGACTTTCTCTTTTGGGAAAACTTTAATTGAACGACAGAAAAAGTGAATTGCACGACAGAAAAATCCCACGACGAAATCGTGTTTTTGAACGACAGGGATTTAACGACAGTTTTGGTCATTAAAACGACAGCATTGAACGACAGACCTTGAACGACCAGCATAGAAAATTCACGCCATGAAAAAGGGAATGCACGACGAACATGGGAAAGCCCGACGAAATTATTTCAATTGCCCGATACCCCAAATTTTTGTCCTCTTGTTTGAATTAGTGAACATGAATGGAGCAGTATTTGTGAATAATGAATGGTACGCTTGTTTCAATAAGTGATATCTTATCATTTTCGTTTCATTCATGTCTTTGTTGAATAGTGTTATATCCGAAGTTTTGGCGATGTAGGTACCTGCTCAGTACACATACATTGAACTACGTATAACATTACCTAAATTGGACTTCATATTCGTTTTCGGGGTGTTCGTTTCATATGGAAACGACACCAACATTATGAAAATAGCTCAATTCTTAATATAGTAAAAATTGAGGTGGGGGCAGGGGCACTGGAGGGGTGTGGATGAGGGTAACATGAAATTGGACGTCATATTCGTGTTCGGGGGGTTCGATTCATATGGAAACGATACCTCGTTTACCAAAAACAATAATTTACACCAGAATCCATTTTTAACCCCCCTCTGTTGGTTTTTTCAATTTTTGACCACGACCCACCAGAAATTTTTTTTTGAAAAAATATATGTTTTTTAGGGGTTAAAAACACACTTAAAAATGCTATTCGCATTTTTGTGCTGAATCATGATCATTGCTAAAACAGGCAAACAAAACTAAAAAACGCCATTTTGAGGGGAAAATATGGGGGGAGGGAATTGAAATTTTTTGTGGGGATACCTCTTATGGATGTTTACAACATGCCAAAAAATTGAAAAAATCGGTTCACATGGGGCTGAGAAAATTTTTTTATTGTAATTTCAGAAACGGGGGGTTTCTCAAAAACGGGGGAGGGGTCTGGGGGTCTGAAACTTACCTGACGGAAGGTGCTCAAGAGTACCCACATTCCATGCAAATATCAACCCTGAAGCTCTCGAGGGCAAATTCACCATACTTATCCACCTATAGCCTGTGATTTTGTGAATAAATTCGTCGCTATTATCATTATGTCGTCGTTCATTTCCTAAAGTCGTCGATGCATTTCATTCTATTTGTTGGGCATACACTGGCGTTCATTTGATTTTCTTGGCGTGCACTTCAATTTTTGTTGTCGTGCAATTGTTGAAAACTGTTTCCGTCGTTAAAAAAGTGGTTTTGGGACGTTAGCATCTGTCGTGCAAAACACTTTTTTTCTGTCGTTCGAATGATTTAATCTGGCGTGCCGATAAATGGCACCCTTCTCTTTTTGGAGTCAGTACCCAAAGGAGTGGCCACACCCAACTTTTACTTCAAGATGCACACTTTGTATTAGTTCATTAAGTGCTCTTGCCTGATGATGAAAAGTTGTACTTTTTGAAAAGATCTTTGCAATAAAAAGCATTAAAAATAAGGAGAGAGTTTTTTCTTTTCCAATTATTGGACTCCTTAGTTTTGGTTCATTCTTTACCTTTTAAGGTGCCTAAGCTGAATTTTTTGTGCTGTATTTTTATTTTTAATGCTATCTTTAGGATAGACTATGTAAATTTTAAAAATTTTCTACTGTGAAAAAAAATGTTTGGCTTATTTATTGATTCTAGTACATATTGGGAAGAAGTAAGAAAAAACATATCCTGGAATCTGACGACGATTGGCAAGGAACTTAAATTCAAGTAGGAGACTACTCAGAAATATCATGAGCCACTCAGCTTTACAGAGGGGTGAGTCAAAGGTACGCAAAATACGGGTATTTTTGAAAACGATGGATTTTTATCACTTTTGAATGATGTAATAACCTGTGCTGTACTTCTACAACCCTCTTCACCTTCATAAAAAGCAAGATTTTAGTTTCCACTTTCTATAGGTACCTTCCTAATGCATTGACTTTTAAAAATTGATACCACTTTTAGTCCTCTACCTATATAGAATCTTAAGATGAGTACATCACTAAAATTGTGATTTCAAATCAACTTCGCGGAATTTTTTAAGCGAAAATCACTACTTTATCACTACGTAATGCATTATCACCGTACCTACTGACATTTATTGATCATTCAAAGGCGACGTTGAAAGGATATGAAGCATCGGCTCAATTACAAGTGAATAAAATAGGACGTCCTCAAATGAAATCATCAGTTGATAAATTGATTATTACAAATCGGAACAATGAAGATCCTGATTTTACCATCCATAAATTGGACTCAATATCCTATACGTTTTCGCTAGGAAAAAGTAAGTAAATATTTTACAGGGGATGTTTTATTCACACTGATTGTACTATGAGACGAGATTTTGTAACAATAGGCAGTTTAAGTGTTCTGTACTTAAAAGTACCTACCTATACCTAATGATTAGTGTGATATTTTATTGTATTTCAGAATGCAAAACGATGTTAGCTCGGGACTACATAAGTTTTAAAAAAATAATTTCAGACATTTCAGCCTCATTCAGAGAATGTCACCTTTGAACATTATTGTGACTTTTTTCAATTTCAAATCGATTACACACAGCGAACGAAGCGAGGGCAAAAGCTTTCGTTTGCTTTCAAAATTTATATAAATTCAAGAAATCGGTAACATATACTACAATATCATTTTTGACATTAAGAGTTGATTTTCTTGGCCTTGGCACGTTTAAAATTTGAACAGTGATTTTTTTGTAAATTTAGGTTTTGGACGAGAAAAGGAAACTGTCTCCAGAAAAACGCAGTAGAAAGTTTTTGAAAATTCATTCATCGAAAACTTCAATATGATTATTTTTTTGCAATAAGTCGATTTTATGTACCAGTCCTGGACATTTTTCAAATTCAAACTGTGAGGTAATTTTCAAATCATTAAAAAAAACATTCGCTAAAAGCTCTCGAATATCTTTTTAAATCCAAAAAATTATTCAAGATCACCTCGCGAGTCCGATGCATTCACAACCACCCTCTACATACTACAGTGATACATAAATATGTTTAAAGTCACTCTATTTATATATGTATCACAAAGTATGTAGTACTGTAGTGAAGAACACTGGCCAGTATACCTAAATTGAACCTCTTTTCTTATACAGTTTTTCTGTAATGTGATTGGTTTAACCATCTACATTACAAAACAATGTTATCAAAAAAAGGTTTCAGGCTAGCTTCTTTTCTATTGGTCAATAGAAATAAGGGTTTTTATATAAATATAAGCTGTATTCAGCTTAGAAACTAGTCTTGTAAAAATATGCAATCAAATAACATCTCTCTTGTTAACTTGGTGTTGCTATTTTGACTCATGTTCTCTCTCTCACTCTCGCTTCTCTCTCTTCTCTCTTGCACCCATTCAACTACTTGTGGGCCTCATGGTATGTGTGTAGTTGTACAGGTGTGTTGCCTTTATTCCTTCTTTCTCCAGACATTGCTTACCTATACACAGGCCTGCTGGTCCAGGTATAGTTGCTACTGAGTTCTCCTTTTCTCAGTTACATATCTGAACAGGTCACATGGTACAGACAGATATTTTCCTCAACCTCTTGTGATTTGAACAGGCCCTGTGGTATGGACTTATCGCACTCATTCAAATATCTGAACAGGCCCTGTGGTACATACAGATATTATGCCCTCTCATTGCAATTCAAAAGGGGCCTTGTGGTATGGACAAATTGCATCATCCCAAGTATCCAGACTGGGCCTAGTGGTATGGTACGGGTCTCCTTATGACTTAGGGAAATCGTAGGCATTATTTTCAGTGGCTAAATTTGCGATAGGTCGCAAGGAACTTGCAAACCAACAATGGACGCTCTCCCACATTACAACTTACAACTACGTTGGTTAACCAGGTCCTCTGTAGACATACCGTTACCGAGATATACATAGAGAGCATTTTTTGAAATTTTGAAGATTTATGCCACAATTCAACGATAATTTTTTGTGGAATTCTGAAAAATATGATATCATTTTCTGACACATATAGGTACACTTCTCTTTAGGTGATTTGCTTGGACGAGTAAGTAACGTTGGTTTTTCATTTTAAAAAAAAACAAGGGGGAAAAGTACCTACTGTAAAGTAGATCAAAAGTCGCAGATACTTTTGTGATCCATCAGTGATATCAAATTTCAAATGAGTGAATGTGTCAGGAACGTTTAGGGGGGATGACCAAAGTACTGCACAAGTTACATTACTCAAAAATAGCAAAAAATATTTTTTTCAAAAATTACCGCACTTTGAGAACCCCTTGGATCAGCCAGCTGAACGGTTAAGGGAATGAGAAAGTCAACTCACTCGTCATTTTTTGTCAAAATCCAAGATATGCTTTTTTCTTTCACTTGATTGCAATACTCACAAAAGCATTTGTTCAAAACCAACTGTTTCTAAAATTTTCTGATTTTTATGCACATAAGAAATTCACAAAATGGTAGAATAAGCTGTTTAATTTTCGAAATCTTAACAAATCCAGTTAAAACACTAATTTTTGTAATTTCAATATTGTGAATTGGTCTACAGATTCTTTTGAAGTACGTATTTTGTGCTTACGATTTGAAAATGCTATCAATATCAAAAACCAGCTATGGAATTACATAGGTACCATACGTGAAATGAACGAGGTAAAAAGCTTCAGAGAGAGTATCGATACTTCCTCAAAATTGTTTAGCATGTTGAATTTGAGACAAGTCAGGAGGAAAAGATGAAGATCATCGCAAGGAACAACCCACTAATATGAGACCTTCGCCAAAACACATCTATAACTACATACAAGTTGGGCAAAATAAAACTGATCTAGCAGGTAGTAAGTAAATATATCTTCTTATTCGCAAAACACGTGCATGAAAAATGATAAAAACATGTGCTCGTGAACTGATACGATAAACATAACGTAGCCAAAAACTTGGGAAAAATTTTCACCATGAAAATAGTTACCTACCCCCTACGTGTAGGTAAAAGTATACGAAGTACTATTTCTCATTCTTGTAATAACATATTCCGTTTATATTTATATGAGATGTACCTTACCTACCTACCTACCTACCAACCATTCGGCAGAGTATACGAGTGTAGTAGGGCATTTCACGTACTCGTACAAAGCAGAAAGAAGTTTATTTATACAAGCACGTGCCAAAAGATTTTAAAGCCGGAGAAGAAAATCTGCTCGAATTTGTTAACAACCCTGGAGCATTACTCGGCAATATACTACACTACCTTCCCACCTACCTCCACCTTTAGTATATCTCGAATATGGTTATTTTTCGATGGAAATATATTTTTGATTCGATACCCGCCTGCATACCTACCTACCTCTTCATCTCCATACACGTATATCATTGAATAGGTTTCAAGTACCACCTATAGCGTGCCAGTCGTCTACCAAAATCTAATTTCGTGATACGATGTAAAGAAACGAAATTATAATTAGTGCAAAAAAGAAGAAAGAAACCAGAGAACAGAAGAGTATACCTAATACCTATACTCTTATGTGTATCGTGGGTAATGTACTCGAATCATCAATAGAACGATGTAGGTACTTTCTATTGCTTTGTGAAAATGTTCTCAAAAGAAGAGCTTCGAGATGAACCACACTAACATTGTAGTATGACTTTCTCGAAAAAATTCTACGTGAAATTTTGTTTCAATAATATGCTTGGAAACTACCTTGAAATATTATTGTGCTCCAATTTCAAATACAGCTGAATTTTTGCAACCACTATAGTGATCAAAATGTCATCAACCTTTGTCGATTTTTGACATCTTTTTGAAAATTTAAAAATCTTTGTGAACCGATCTGAAACCTTCTATAGAATTTCGATTTTTTTTTTGTACACGAGTTGAGAAGAAAATTGAATTTTCAATAACCCACAATCCACTTCCACGTCTCTTTGTTCTGTTGGAATTTAAAAAATTGAACCATTAAAAAAAATCAAAATCACGTCAGAGGCTAAGTACAGGTCACCTGGCAGGAATAAAAATCTAATTTTGGGAAAGAGTGATGTTAGAATTGCTCAAAAAATTTTTTAAAAAATAATTTTCAAAGTTTAGAAAATTTGTCAAAAACCAAAAAATTAGTTTCGGCAGCTTGCTTCATGACGACGTGAATTTGAATTAATTTTGGGGGATGGGTTTCATGCTTTATTATGTATGAATCATAATATAATCATTTTGACGATGATCAAACAACGAGTAGGTATGAATCATCAATTTGAGAACGTCTAAAAAGAAAATTAATGCATCACATCGTACCCAACTAATTAAGGTAGGTAGAGGTAGGTACACTAAAATATGGCGGAAACAGGATACCTGCCTATTAAAATTCGATTACCCGAACAATCGACGGTTTTAAGACGAAATGTTTTGAACGAATTTTAGGCAAAAAAGAATCTTCTATCATAGAGATTGTAGTTTTTCATGAACCACGTGATCTTGACAATGACCCACATAATATTTAGAATAAATAATAGAATCGCGAACACTTGAAAACAAACATAAATTACGTGAACGTCGAACACTTACAGGTGGTTCACGATTTAACGTTGATTGAAACTTGAAAGAACACGAATTTTTGATCAAAATTATCACAGACTTGAAAATTTTTCATTTCGTTCAAATTCTATAATTTTTTCGACAAAATTAATTCTTCATTTTCTGTTTCAATGGTTTTAAAATGAACAATTTCATCTTTTCTTCACATTATAAATTTCGATTTATTCATTGGAAAAAAAATTGTAAAACGTATTTTTGATAAATTTTCCACCCAAAGTATTAAAAAAAAAACACCATATTTTTAATCCAATGATATCAAACTTGAAAAAAATAGAATTATGTAATCAAGCACTTGGTGATTATTGAATTTCCTCCAATATCGTATTAACACGTACTTTTTAACTAAGTACAAAAATTTAAACTTTTTTCCGACTTCATCGACCTTGTATAAACTTCAAATATTAATTTTTAATCCCCTGCTCTAATAACTTTCAGAATTCTTCAATATTCAGTTGAATTATACATATGTACTTAGTTTATACACGTTCCATTTTCCACGAATAAAAAGTTCACATCTTACTATTGGATTAGAAAATGAAAATGTCAAAAAACGAAATAAGTAGGTACAAAAATAATTCAACTCTCTTGTTGAATTTCAGCAAAGATTTGACTTTCCATCATAATTAGTATGGTTGCACCCATTTCACAATTTTTCCAATGATCTACATTTCATTTTTCAAAAAAAAAATATCAAATGACCATTTTGCTCCAGTAGTCATCCAAAATGGTTTTGGGATAATTAACGGACTAAAAATATTTAAAATTCAGGACTTAGCTTCATGAACTTGAAGGAAAAAATCCAAAAGCGATTCGAAGACCAACGTATCCAAATTCCATCAGCTCAGCTTTTGCAAATCAGCAACTTATGTATTTCCATTAGGCTTTGGTTCGCCTTCGCCACAAGGATGAAATAATGTTGATTGAATTTTTATAAATACTTGACGTTTCGGACATTCTGTATACTTCGGCTGGTTCATTCAACGCGAATTTTTTTCAAAAATTTCAATTTTACGTACAACATCACATACCATTATCAACGAGCATATAGACATGTTGAGCACCAGAAACGTAGTATATAAAGTATGCGGTTGTTCGAATCGATCGAATCGTAATTGTACTCGTAGTTTCAAATTTTGTCATATTTTTTACACGGTTTAATGTTTTACGACAGATGGCACAGGTATGAATCATCTGATTCGTCATTAAAACGTGGAAATTTTACATGATGGAAATCGTATTAGTCATCGTTTCGTCTTGATTTTCGTAAAGACGTATAAAATTTTCACGGCGACATTTGAAAAAAAATTGTAGGTAAATCATCTTACTGAAAGATTTAAATCCTTCTCTCAAATACGCCCCATTGGGTAATATTCACATTTTCGGGGCGAAAAAACACCAATGTTTCGAGATAAAATTTCGTACGAGTTCTTGATTTTAAACAATCTTACTTTGGAATTCGAGATTGAAAATTAATCAAGTCTTAATAAGTTTTTGAAGAGGTTCAATTGTGGAACATTGAAAAAATTCAATCTTAAATAAAGAATAAGTACAGAGGTTCTCTTTTCTTTTCAATTCAAAACAAGCATGAAAATATTTCCCCCAGGACAGTAAAAAATTTATGTCAGGCCAATTTGAAATTTTGGAAACACAAGTTTGAATTTTTGTTGAAAAATCGGTTTTACCCCCATTTCTTCCCAAATGGAGGAAATTCTGTTACAGAAATTGTTTTGTTTTGGAAGACTAAGTACAAGGATTTCATGAGGAATGTGTGTTAATATAAATTTTCGAATTGTGGTTATAGAACTTTCACAACCCATCAATTCTGATCAAGCAGAAATTTGACTCATTGAGAGATCAGGTGAACCACGCCTCTGAATCAAATTTTGAATTACCATTGATTTTTCAATTTTTGGAGAATTTTTAAAAATAGTGAACATACCTACTGCAATTGACTCAAAAATTCAACTCTGCAGGGTTCGTACTCAATTCTCCCTCCCCCGGGCAAAAAAATAACTTCAGTTACCAAAAAAGTTACAAAAACAGAGCAAAACATCAGAATGTAGAAGAAAAAATTACAAAAAAGCCAGAACATTCCATCTTTAAAAAGATTAAGTATAAAGCAACAAAGTTTCTAACATTGTAACTCGATGAGACGTTGACAAATTATTCTAGGTTTTGCAGTATGACTTCGTATTTCTTTTTCTGTATAGGTGTGGAAAATGTGCCCAACTCAAATTAGGTACCTAATGAATTTTCAGAATTGAAATTTTGAGCATGTTTCAAACTACATTTACCTATTTCCACGCAATTTTATAAAATGATGTATAAAGCCTTTTTGTAATTTAATTTGGAGATGGTTAAATTGTTGATCAAATCAAGAGCTTCTTCTTTTAATAGAGTCGACAAATAACGTGTTTTCTCCTAGGTGGAATCTTGGTATTATTATGGATGTTCTTCACATAGGTGTTTGGGTAATTTAAGCAATCTTTACTATTGACGCTGCATTTGGGTATGTTGAGTTTTGGTAATTTTAAGTCTTGAAGATGGTCATGTTTTTCTGAATTAGCGAATTTCTTATATTTTGATATACAGCATTGAAGTTGGATCGAATATCTTCAATTTTATTGTCTTTTTCAAAGCATGCTAATAAATTTCTGGCGACGTTATCAAATTTGATTATTAAGTCGTGTACATCGCACAGTTCCGAGTCGATGATTTCTGGAATCGGTATTACTGAATCAATGTCAAGCTTTCAAAGATCACTGAGTAAGATGTTCAATATGTTTCGATTATTTGTATTTGTAGAAGTCAAAGTCAAGGAACTACTTGTACCATCATCATCGGTTAAAATGTCATCATTGAGAAAAACATCGTCCTTGTCATTGTCATTGGGAGAATTGCTGTGTATTTCAGCAAATTCAGACATTGCTACTGATGTTATCCATTTCAAAGAGGAATATGAAAATATATGATAACTTGTGGACTGTATATTAAGGGTAAAACACCCATATTCTACCCAGTGCCTAACCCAGCCACCATGTATATCTCGTCTGTAATTAGCGCTACCTATTGAAAAGTGATATAAATGTGTTCCTCTATCACAGATGGACATATACGCTATCTCCTGTAAAGGAGCGCGACTACGACGACGACGACGATGATCACAGACAATTCATTTGAGACATTCTCAGCCACTGTAAAGCCAAAACTCGCAAAATAATTTGAATTTGAAGAAATTCCATGATCAAAAAATTGTTTTTCACCATTTCTATAGCCAAAAATTTTCAACTTGTTATAACTAATTGTGTGGTGTTGAATGATTTGTGATTGTGATTAAAGTGAGATTTTGATGGTATTGCCGTTTTTGTAATCAATCGCAGGTATGTATAGAAAATGTTTACAAAAGTGTACAACAATATGGGTCTCCTAATCCCGACTACCCATAAGATCATGTAAATTCAGGGTGGTCAGGATTAGGTTACCAAATTCAAACAGTCATTTTTGAGTTGCCTCGAAAGAAAATTCCAAAAAGCCATAAAGAATTATTCTATAACCCCAAAATTTTAATATGAGTTGGGGAAGGTTCAATCTATCTTTTAAGCTATTTACTGTATTTTCATGTGAAATAGTATTTTATTGGTTGCTGCACTTTCAAATGTGGTCGGAATTAGGGTACCTAACTTTTTGGACATGGTCGGGATTACAATACCAAATTTTGAAAAATTATTTTTGAGTTGTTTTGGAAAAAAAATTTGAAAAACATAATAAGGATTATTCATTTACCTACGCCAAAATTTTGATATGAGTTGGGAGAAGGTTCAACCTACATTTTAAGCCATTTACCACGTTTTGAAGTTAAATATTCTTCAATTATTGGTGGCAGTTTTACAAAAAGTGGTCGGTTTTGGGCGACTTCACCCTTATGCTTTATTCTATAAGAATACAGAGTAACTATCTAATGAGGCTTCATACACTGTGATGATGAAGTTTATAGGAGTGGAATCAAAAAAAGATGAGTGAATATTCAAACTCAAATTTGAAGGTTTTTTTGGATTTTGATCAAAATTGTTAGCCCTTGTACCCCTTAAGGATGTTGAGATCCTATTTTGAATATTAGTTTGTTGAGAGGGTGATGAAAAAGTGTTAATACTACCATACTTTCTTTCAATACCTACCTAGTTGAACTTTCTCTCTATAAGTTCAACTACTTATTTTAAATCTTAAGCCTATTTTCGTCAAAGTTTGGTAGTTTTGCAGAAAAAAAATTACAAAAAAGTGTGTAAAAATAGAAAGACTCATCTTCCTCTACATCATTTTTTTAATGGTTATGATGAAAGTGGCAGTGGATATTTTTTACTAGACTATTGAAGGAAATCTGCAAAAAAAAATCCGAGCGAAATTGTACGACCCAACTTGATTTTTGATGCGAGTTGGTGTAGAACAAGCCAATAACGAAATAAAAATGGGCTGCCAGATATCCTGCTAAAGTCCTGTTTTTTTCATTTTGAAATTTTGTTCGACTTCTTAGAATCTCTATTCGTTTTTTTGGATTCGCCTTTCAGTACCCCTCTGGTTGCCGGGGTTGACCATTTTTCTAAAAAAAAAAAAGAAGGAACCAATCTTGAAGGATGGAATGCTAAAATAACAGATATGTATGAAAGGCATTCTCCTCTTTTTTGGCCTTGCCACGAAAACAAAATTGTCCAAAAGTCAAATATTCAGGGCACTACATAGGTACATTTCAAAGATTAAAAACTGTGAAATAGCATACCAGTGAATTTTGTTGCTCTTCCTTATCCTTACCCTTCCAAAATAGGTCATACATAATTACTCACTTGAAAAGGTGTATAACGATGATGAAATAATGGCACAATATCTGGGGAAAAAAACCGTAAGATTCGTCACCACAACGTAGCATACTTTGAAAAGACGTTCCTTGAAAGGCAGGGTACAAGAGAACCCCTTAAGAAATAACGACAGACTACGTCTTAGAAAAAAGAATAATATCTTCAAAGAAGTCTCCACCTCGGTGATCACCACTTTCAAGCCTTTGTACATATAAAACAAGAAAATGAGGTCATCTTGATACATGCATGTCTATATAGGATGTATTATTTTCTTTTCACCTCTTCTACAGACGTAGAGCATGTCTCACAGGTGTAGGTAAGTACCTATTCTTACATATAATTTGAAGGGAAAAAAACACCAAACAATTCCGTCAAAAACTTCCCATATTCCCTTCCCTTCGCTTCTTTCCAAAACCTTTTTTCTCGACTTTTCAGCATTTTAAATACATCGCAGGTATACGAGGATTTTGAAAGTTTTGAAAATCTCGCTCGACGTGTGTTTATTGGTATTTGGCTACGAGAATCTAACTTAATCCTTTTCAAACAAGTAAGATTTTTTTCGCCACTACGAAAAGTAAATATACGTTAGGCTTTACATTCCAACCGTGGTGGTTGTAAAAACGAAAATAAAATTAAATTGAAAGTGTTGGTGGCGCGAAAAAGTGAGAGAAAAAAAGTTGATATTTCAACCCGTTTACGTTTTTCATTTTCGCACGGTACGTACGTGCTGATGATGGTGAGGGTTGCAGGGGGTGCTGTCGAATGATCGACAGGTTAGCCATCGTGCGTTAAAGCTTCTTACGCTAAATTTACATAAACATCGTATCGTATTATTTTCGCAGCTGAAAAGTTTCCCTGTACTATAGTTTAATTCATTTTTTCCGCTAAGGCTTTTACTCGTACCCCCGCGCTCTCTTTTGTATATTTTTTACGCGGTTCGGAGCACGAGATTTTTATATAGAATTTCATGCTTACATGTGCCGACAAAGCTTTCACATATACCTACCTAGTACAACTACCGATGAGAGACTTCCATTCATATTAAATCTGCTGCCTACGTTATTTCAAACTCACACACAGACACGATTTAAAATACTCGTAGTCGTACGTACTACTGTTGAAAAGACACAACCGGTACGCGTATTATTGTTGCATCCCTTCTGCTAATTATTAATTACGCGTACGCGTTGAATGGGCCTCAGGCTTGGCCCACAGCATGTTTTCAATGAGTTTTTGTAATTTCGCTAATTGCAATGGCTGACAGTACGCCGAGTCAAACCGATCTGCGATTACTTTTTTCATTTTTTAGCGAACCGCCATTGATGGTCGGCAGCTCATAAGAGGTATTTTATTTCCGGCAAGCTCCACCCTTCACTTGTCGGTAAATTACTTGAAAATGCACCCGCCTCATTGCTCGCCTCGCCATCTACGAGTACACGAGTTTAAAATGGGAAAAAAATCCGCCAAACAAAGACGCAGCAACTGCATAATACCCGGTGTAAGAGTTACCCCGATCTCTGCTCTTCGTCCAGGTACATGCGGCTTGCAAATATAAGCAAAGCGGAATGCGTAAGTTGATACTTGACTACACCATGATGCAAACTTTGCATGGTTTCATCAAGGGTGAAATTGAGACTGTTTCGTCGCAGCATCTCGCATGCACACGGTATAATAATGATATACTACGTACGCGTACTTGAAACCGAGCTTTTTCATTGGTTTCCACGGTGCACACCGCGTGCATCTCTACTAAACTGATGGGCTACGTATAACAATAATAAGTACGAAAAAAAGAGAGAAAAAACTGCCTTCGAAACTCGTCATATTGGCAATGCAATGAAAATCCCTCGTTCTATCTCGATGAAGCGGCCATGTGCAAAATAATTCAACTTTTCAATACGGATTTTTCCATCCCCCCGCCTTTTCCCTTCGTCCTGGTTGTTGGTAGTTGCATTAAAGCTCATGTCTTTGCATATTATAGTATGTATGTTTATATGATCTCCATTTTTTCTGGAGGGGACACTTTTCTATTTAATGAGCCCTTCCAGGATTGGGGGATGTTTTTTCAACGTCTCGTCGTGTGGTCGGTTTATTTTTTTCAGCAACAGCTTAACTGGTACCCTAAGAGTTGTTCATAGAATAACCATACCTATAAGTACATAACCCTTTCGAGAACTCTTTTCAGGAAATAATTTGACTTTTTCAACCGTCTATGGAGTACTTTTTTTCCCTCTAGTTTTTATCCGCCATAGTGTATTCCTCGTTGAAGACCAGTTTCACTATTTGTGGTTGTGATTTTTTTTTTACGATTGAGGGAGCAACTTGACTTAGAAAAATATTGAGGGAAAAATTAAGATAGGTATTGGAAAAAAACGTAGGTACTTATCAACAAAATTTCAGGCGATAATTTTTAAATGCTTATGAAGTGATAACCATTTTTTGGAGAATCTTGGAAATAACGCTGACTCATTGATGACTGAAAGTAATTCAATTGATTTTAAAATATACAAATAGAGGATCGAATGTAAATTTATTTTGAGATTTGCCAATAAAACAGGGTATCTAACAGGTAGTGAAAGTAGTGAATTTAGTTAGAAAAGGTAACGAACAATGAAAAATTCATTAATGCGTTTTGTTTTTTTAAATAATTTTGATTGATATTAAAACATGCTTTGGTTACAAATTTTCTTCCAATTTCAATTTTTTTGAAAATTTTCTTGCGAAAAATTTGACTTTGTTAATTATTTTTGTGTGTGTACCGTGCAGGGTGGAGGAGGCGGAGACAAAATGGAGAGCTTTCTGAAAATTTAATTGAAAAAAGGTAGTGATTTAAAAAAAAAAAAAAAATCCGTTATATACAACGATGACCTAACTTCTGTTAATTTTCTATTATTGGGGGGAGGGGGATCAATTTGGCAAATTTTATTACACTTCCTGTAGTTTTTTCAAATCATCATTCAATTTTGAGAATTTCCGGTTAATTCTTGGTATTTTTCAATAATCTACGGGAACCTTTTGAGGTGTCACATTCCGATTTGAACGGGACCACGATTTTTGGAAAGAACATAGTCTAAAACCCCCAAAACCAAATTTTCAGCTGCCCAAGTTGATTTTTCGATTTTTGGCGAATTTTTGAAAATTCAAAATTGACTGTTTTTGGTGATTTATGCTTTTTTTTAAAAGTACATACTTGATCAAATAAAATGGTCAAAATAAGTCTCAAAACTAATATTATGTAATTACCCAAATCCAAATTTCACCATTTCCAGCCCTTCTGGAGCCTCCAGCGCGATTTTTCAATTTCTCCAGAATCTTGAATTTGCTCCAGCAGGCGTGAATATGAATTTGGGCAGCTAAAAATCGAGTTGTATATTGCACTCGACCTGTTTAACGAGTTTATCCACATTTGTGCCGATTTTGAGAGTGACACCTCAAAAGTGGTTTTTTGACCAACTTTTTTCAAAATTGAAAAAAAATTAAAAGATAACAGTTTGTGAGAAAATTTTTGAAACTTGCGCGAATCGCTGTATTTTGTCCGTAAACAACTCTCTAAATCAAAATTTCACAATTTCCAGCCATTCTGGAGCCTCCAGCGCGATTTTTCAATTTCTCCAGAATTTCGAATTTGCCCCAGAAGGCGTGAATATGCAGTTGAGCAGCTAAAAATCGAGTTGTGTATTATACTCGACCTGTTTAACGAGTTTATCTACGTTTGAGCCGATTTTGGGAGTGACACCTCAAGAGTGGTTGTTGACCAGCTTTTTTCAAAATTGAAAAATCCAAAAAATCAAAAGTTTCTCGTTTGTGTGGAAATTTATTTGGTTTTGGGGGTTTTAGACTATGCTCTTTCCAAAAATCGCGGTCCCGTTCAAATCTGAGTGTGACACCTCGAGAGGTTCGCTTGTAAGCGAATCAGTCATTTCGAAAACCCCAATCTGGCGTTTTTAAAATTTTTCAGGAATCGAAAAAAACTGTCTATGTGCTGTATTTTTATGGTAAAACTGTAAACTTATGAACTAATCGATTGGTCTTATCATTACAAATACTCCATACCTTTACCAGAATTTGAAATTTTGTACATTGCGATATATTCCATTGTGAAATACGTGGAATTATGGGGTTTTCGAAATGACTTTTTTTTTAAACCTGAAAAGTGACACGTAATCCTAGAAAATTCAATAACTCCAATACCCAAAATGATTGAGTATGGATTTTCATTCATTTATGGAAGTTATACCTGCAATCTACGATTCAATTAATTTAATGTAATAAAGAAGCAACAAAAATGTTATCCATTTCACAGCATACGTAAATTAAAAAATTGAATTACGTTGATATTCATGAAATTAATGTTCTTTGTTTGTCTTATAAAAAAATGATTTCAAAAACCCTGTAAATGCAGGAGTTATGGGGTTTTCGAAATGACAAACGCTGAAATATGCACTTTTGAGCTACCTTCCAACTTTATCCGATAGAGCTCGCAAAGCACCATCAGAATCAGTGAAAAACATAAAAAAACCCTTAAATGGTGATTTACGGGGTTTTCGAAATGACTGATTCAAGCAGTCTGTGCAAATTTTGCCCTAAATTTGATTTTCAAAAATTCACCAAAAATCGAAAAACGCACTTTAGCACTTAAAATTTTGACAGGTGATAAGTTTTTGCATGATCTTTCGATCTGTCTTTGCACGGTTTAAAAAAATTTCGTGCAAGTCCTATGTTGAAACGCAAAATCTGCAATTTCGGCTGACCTGTGAATCAAAATGGCCGCCATTTTGTCAGTAGGGCCACTTATTTTTGAGTACAAGGGCTAGAAATGCTCTTTGGGACTCCCCCTTTAAGAAAAAAGTTGTCCCGGAGAATCGACGAGGGGTGTAATAGACCCTCAAGCGGACTCCCCGACTATTGGACCAATTTGGTAAAAAACAGGACCTTTGTTTCAAGAACTGGCGTGCCCCTAAAAAAAAAAGTGACCAAAAAAAGCCTGCTTATTTCACAGAAAAATTCATAGTGCCAACACCTTTTTTTATCAGTGAAAAATACCTATCATGCTAACAGCTTTTTCTATCGTTTAAAAATGGTATGCTTACCACCTTACATAATTGTCGTTCTTAACCCACTTTTTATCGCTCAGTTATACGCATTTCCCTTCGAACAACACTCACTGGTTCTAAACTTTTAACGGCTTCGTTTCTAATTTTGGCCAAAATCTTCAGCTCGAAGGAAGGAGACGAGAGACCTTCCATTATTTCATTCATCAAACCACGGTATGGGAAAGACAATTTTCTTTTTATGATTTGTTTTCTTTTAAGTACACCTTCGGACGTATTTGAAATAAAAATTGAAGCGGGGGCCAAAAAACCACTGGCTGCCTAATTGAAACATCTAAAAATGAGTTTTAGGACCCGTCTCGTCCCAAAATCCTTCTCAATTTCCAAGTACCTATTTCATCTTCTCTTCTCAAGCTCTTGATCTCCCATACTTTGCATCAAAAACTGCATTCTCGACATTTCTCCAAATTTATCAAACTCCCTCTAGTTACACAACAACAAGACACATCTGCTTGTAATAACCTTCTGTACATACATTTTCGTCGTTATTTTTATAGCACTTGGACCGACGACGAAATCTATACGGTATAATTAAAGTTGAATAATTAATGTACGAGGGTGTAAACCAACACTAAAGCTTGTTTAGTTCGCTGGCTCAAGCACACAAGTTTTGTACGCGAGCATGTCATAAATACGCGGCTGAAATTTCCGCATTAATGGTGGTTTTTGGTCGTCCAACATATTTCAAATGTAGCGTCGGTCGCGTCGTCGTCGTCGATATTGTCGCACATCTCAGCGTAAGTTTCACGGTGCATGGGTATGCGGCATGGCAGAGGCAGATTGAAGAGAGAGAGTGAGAGTGAGAGAGGAATGACATCAACGACGACGCCGGTGACATATTCAAACGTAGGTAATTGTTGACGATAAATCGTACCGAGTGTTTAACCACAGCCAGCTTAACCTTTCTGCAGCAATTGCTGCGGTTTAAATTCCAAATGCATTACGTATATTGGCAAAAAAAAAAAAAAAAACAAGAGAAGAGTACAGAAGGAGAGGAAAAAAGACCCAACACATACATTTCTTTCCACGCGATGCTCTTTGCTCTTCTGCGTATGTATGTATATGTATACGACTGCAAGTCTGGACGTCAGCACAGAGCACAGAGCACAGAAATCAGACGAAGATAGAAGAAGAGAAACGTAGAATCATCGGTGTAATAGCGGTGGTTAATGCGTTTGTAAATGAGAATTATTTAACGGGTGGCCACGGACGTTTAACATTAGGCTTTGGACCAATTCCAGCAGTATATATCTGACAATATCATTCGTAATTATATCAACGAGACCAGCACAGTGTGGAATTGCCGGAGTGGCGGTAGCATCATCGTCGGTCGACTGTAAGGCATGGCATAGTCGCCGTGAATTCTGCACCAGCATCCTCGCGGTGACGGTATCATCGGACCATAATTAAGGCAAAAGGGCGTTCGCCTATGCATATATCTGCGCCGCAGCCACCAACACCGCGCGAGCTTCTTAATACGGTAATCCTCGGCCGAGAGAAGACCATCGGCTACGTATATTTATTGTATTTTAATCAAATATAAAAAAGTCAACCGTAACTTTACTTCGTCAATTTATACTACGCCTTCCACTGTATCCCCTCGATATAACATGCTTATATGCAAAATATACCTACAAGTCTAGTTATAATCATAATAAACGAATAGTATAAAACTGTGAATTATAGCAATTCGATGGCCTTTAACATCCATCCGCTAGAATTACCTTTACAATAGTTTAATGAGCGTATTTTTCTCGTTACGCGACCGCTGCTGCTGCCGCATCGCCGCTGTTTTCATTTTTTTCTCTCTTTTTTCTTCAACCGGTTCGTTATTTGCATCTTTTCTGCGTGTGTGATTGAAGCGCACAAATAATCTCGGTAATGCGAGTTGCTTCTTTCTCACTCCTTCTATCTCACACTCTTTTTCTCTTCTTTGGGATCTTCTGCTGTATAGTGTGCGTATGTATATTGATTTCAAATTGACCGATCGAACGCCATGCGGCTTTTAAAATATTTGTACAGTGTACTTATTTCTCTGATTGCGCATCCGCGTAGTGTAGGTATTCTCTTTAGTGGTATCCGCATATTCTCTCTGTATACATCTGTCTTTAACCGCATCGTTCTTCTTATACAGTGTTCTTTTTCTCATTCCCATGTAACTATCTTTCTCTATCTTCTGCGTAAATGTATATATTTATGCAACGACGCGAATTTATCACCGCTGTCGATGCCAAGATAAATGCCTTCATTGTAATTAAACGTTTACCTCATCGTAATTATTTCCACCAGTAATAACGATTTGTTTTCATTAAATCTCGCTTACCTATTTATGTACTCGGCTCGTAGAAGATGCGAAGCTACATAAGCATATAACCGAGCATATTCTCAGGATGCAAGAATTTTGAATTTTCTCATTTTCTCCTACTCACTCATAAGCACCTACAACGTACCCACCTAAGAGCACACTAATGATTAGTATGTAGTATGGTATGAGTATGAAGTACGCATAAGGTATTCTGAATGATGGTACACTTGAGCATTTTCCAACAAAATTCAATAATTTCATTCATGTTCTGAGTGGTAGCTAAAATGATGAGGTGTTGGTGTTTAACCAAAATAAAGAATTGGAGAGCAAACATGTCGTTCATTATTTTCTACGATCATGAATAAAAATTGATGAAATAATGATTTTCCAGAACTTAGTTCATTTCATTCAAAAACAGAAGCAGAAAATAGGTACTTACTTACCAACCTTACTTTTGGAAAATGAAATGTTTGAATGAATAGGTGTTTGATGATGGATCAAAAATAATGATTTCTCGACAACCGCACACAAATTAAACCCCCGATTCAAAATATAGTTTTTTTTTGCCAAAAATAGCAAAAAATTCAACTTTTTGTCAAAGTTATCAAAAGGTCTCGTTTTTTGCTAAAAATTCCTACTTACATAATAATTGTCCCTTTTTCACAAAAACGTCCAAAAATTTTCAATTTTTTCTCCTAAAATTGAAATTTACTGAAAAGTATTGCGTTTTCAATAAAAATTGCAAAAGAGAAAGCATCACTTTTTGACAATAATTTACTAAAAGTCCTGTTTTCTGCCTAAATTGTCGGAGTATCGCTTCTTTGCCAAAAATTCTCTCTTATAGCAAAATCAATTACCCAAAAATTTTGTTTTTGTACCAGAAATTTCCATAAATTATGCTTTTTGGGAGTTATTCTTTAAAAGTCCTCCTTTTTGCTGAACCCATCAAAGAATTGCTACTTGCCAAAAATCTCTTTTTTTTAGAAATATTGCGAAAGATTGTTTTCCAAAAGTTGTCCAAAAACCTTGCTTTTTCCAGAGTATTTGGAAATCATCTTCAAAAGGTTTTCACTTCTCACCCTTCTGATCAATTGTCAGTGGAAGATCATATTCATTCTGAATTGGAGGAACCCTTTCAGATGACTCTACCAATGAGATGGGTAAATAGCCAAGAAGTTAAACGTCATATCCAGCAATCTTCCACTAAAAAGGCACCAGGTTATGATCTCATCACCTCAGAAATTCTCAAAATGCTGCTTAAAAAAGTTACATCTTTCATTATCTCACTATTTAATGCCATAATTCGACATAATCATTTTCCATCCTAGTGGAAAGTAGCTCAAATCATATTGATTCCAAAGCTAGGAAAATTGGTCAATTTACCTACATTGTATCCGCCAATCAGCTTGCTTCCATTGCTGTCAAAGATATTTGAAAAAGTTTTGTTAAATCGTTTAAAAGAGGAGCTTAAGAAGAACAAAATAATCGCTGATCACCAATTTGGATTCAGAGAAAAGCACTCAACAGTTGAGCAAGCACGTAGAATGACAGATGAAATTGTCACTTCTGTAGAAAGTGTAACTTCGCCCCCTGTGCCGAATTACTGAAGTTTCAACGAACAATAGATACACGATTGAATACGCAAATTCGATCTATTTATATTTCAGGCGTGAATCCGCAAATCACCACAAATTAATTATCGATAGAGAAATATACACGACACGTCATAAATATATACACGATCATTTAATATCAATTCAAGATTCTATACGGCACAATCTACTATACATCCGATATCTTATTTTATCACCGAGGAGGACAGTTGTTACTTTTCTCTATTCTTTTTCGCGACTAATCGTTAATTAGCGCCAGGCGCTATGCCTGGGCTATCCACCTCGCCCTTGAACGTGCGAATGTACCGTTATGTTTATTAATCGAACCACATATCGGTACTTTTGTTGTGGAATTTTTCGTGATGTTTTTTCAATATAATTCGTCGCATTTCCTACTCGCGTTTCTGTACGTGACAAAAGGAAAGAGGTCTGTGCTGCCTCCTTTCTTGACATTCACCAGGCCTTCAACGAAGTGTGGCATCTGGGCCTTCTCTACAAAATAAGGCAATTACTTCCCTATCAGTTTTAGCTGTTTTTTCAATCCTACTTCAGCGAGAGAAAGTTCATGATAAAGATGGATAATGTGCTGTCCTCTTTTTTCAAGATCAATGCTGGAGTCCCTCAGGGCAGTATTTCAGGCCCTTATCTACATATACATGTATACGTTGTTCACTGCAGATATACCCACCAATGAGGAGATAGTCTTGTGCACATTCACAAATGATACTACAATTTTCAGCAGGAGCAAATGCATAAAGGAAGCTACTCAGCAGAGGCAGAACCATTTACAAGATATTGAAGCATGGTTATAAAAGTGGCGTATTGAAGCAAATCCCACAAAATCTACAAATATTACCTTCACAATGAAGAAATGCTCTACTTTATCAGTTAAGCTGAATGGTACAGAGTTGCCAATAAAAGAATCAGTAAAATACCTTGGTCTGCATTTTGATAGGACTATGACATGGAAAACTCATATCAAGACAAAGAGAAAGGAAATGGATTTGAAATTCAAGAAAATGCATTGGTTATAGGGCAGAAAAATCAAGCTTTCTCTAGAAAACAAACTACTCTTGTACAAAAGCATAATTCGACCAATTTGTACCTATGTCAGCCAGTTATGGGGCACTACCGAGGGCTCAAACATCGAAATAATCCAACGATTTCAAAATAAAACCCTGCACTGTATTGCCGAAGTTCCATTGTTTGCAACGAACCAGTCCATCCACGATCATTGCAACATTGAAGCAGTCAAACCAATTATCACAAAAATTAGTGAAAAATATATACTCTGGCTGGAAAAGCATGAAAATATCAACACTGTTATGCTATTGGACAACAGCACAACCATAAGAAGACTCCAAAGACAGCATGTGCTGGACTTATGATTAAAGTGTTGCATTTAATGGGATGTAGCACAGATGCTATTTAATTACGTATATGTTCACTAAATTAATTAAGGCCCAAAGCCGTTGTAAATTTGAATTGTAAATTTAAAAAATTAAAAAAAATTTGTTTTCTAAAAGTTGTCCAAAAACCTTGCTATTTTGCCAGAAATTGCCAAAAATTCCCTCATTTTTCTGAAGTTGTCAGAGTGTTACTTCCCGCCAAAAATTGTAAGTATCAATTATCTAGTTTTCAAAAACGACAAAAAACTTTGCTTTACAACAGAATGGCTAAAGAGTGCAATTTTTTGTAAAAAGTATCAAAGAGTTCTACATCTTGTGAAACGTATGTTTTGAAGTCTCACTTTTAAGAACTTGATAAAAAGTACCACTTTTTTGTTATTATGTAGTTACCTACCAGCAAAAGGTTCTGATTACTGCTAAAATTGTCAAAAAACATAGTTTTCAACAATTGCTTACTCTTTAGTGTCGGTTTTTTGCCAGAAATAGCGAAAAGTATGTACCTACCTATCAGAAAGTCTTGCATTTGACTGAAATTGCCAAAATCTTGATTTTTGCTAAAAATAGTCAAAAATTGTGCATTCTTCTGAAATGACAAAAGTTGTTACCTTTTTTCCACCAAGTCTCAAAAAATCTCACTTTTTTCCAAAAATTATCCTAAAGTTTCGTTTTTTGCTTTTTTTACCATAAAGTTGCAAAATAGTCCAACTTGAAAATTAAAATAAACCAGGACATGTAAATCTGAACTGTGCTTTTTTTGGTCACTTTTTTTACATTAAAATCTTTTACTCGAGTTTTGTCACTTTTTTGGTTTCTTTTTGGTTAGTTTATCAAGTTGTTTTGATTACTAAAGCTATTTTTTTTTATTATTTTTTTTTTTGGAAAAAATAGGAAAGGAGCCTTATTTCTAGCCCGAAAAGTGGCAGAGGAAACGCACTTGGGTTTTGTTTTACAATTTTTGGAACATTATGTGAGAAAAAAACAATAAAGAAGATTTATGTACATAGTTACTCACTGAATTTTCTTTTCAAATTTCACATTTTCCTGTAAAATTTGTACGAAAAAATCTAGAATTTGGGGTTTTGTAATTCGGCAAACACCCAGGTGCGATATTCGTCTAATCAAAGCATTCCAAAGCCTACAGAATATACAGATAAACTCTTAACTCGCATTTATAAACATTCTCTTCATACTTATCTAACGTACGGATTCCAGATTTCAACGCAAACAGCAAACACCTCTTCACAAATTAATGTAACTTTTCGTCTAAAATTATCAAACAATAACAGCCTCTCGCTATACTCGCTGCTCGGTGAAATATAAACAATCCTATTCGAAAATTACGAAGAAGACGACGAATATCTTTCAGCGAAGTTCAAACAAATCCGCATTTTTGTTTTTTAAGAGCGCGTACTCTGTTTGAAAGTTGAGAAACTCGCGTTCGCGTATACCAAACACCTGCTCCTTAACGTCTAAAAAACACATTACACTTATTAGTAGGTACTTACATAAACATCAGGCAACCTAAAATCGCAGCTTTTGATAATTCTTACACTAGCTAACTTAACGTCGCGTCGTTGTTTGGGTACCTCTCCTACGTAAAAACTTGGCAAAGCTAAAACAATAAAACATAATCTCAGAGAGAACATTTTCCAACTACGAGATCTTAACAAATTACCATTTGCGGTAAATTTTCTTATCTTTCTTTGTATTAAAAATGAAAAGTGAAGTAAAGGAGAGTAAAAGAAGCAAAAAAATGGCACGACTATAACACAGACCTTGTTTTGAGAAACTATTTAATCGTGACTTTAAAAATATAAATGTACGACGAGAAAATGGTGAGATTTATTACGCACGTACAACTAGTTAAAGTGTAACCTGCGAACTACTCTACATCTTAATTCGAGTTCCTTTTTAATTCCCGTATAATGCGAAAATAATTATAATAAAATTCCATAGTGGCGAACTAATTTTTTTCCATTTGCGGTCATAGTCATGCGGATGTATCGCTATTTTACTATTAATGAGCTCGATCATACTGAAATATTACTTCTCCTTCGTGATGAAGAAGGCGGGGGGAGGGGGGGGTTCCATGTCGATATTTCACATAACTTTCTGCCTTGATTGTTATCTCTTTTGTGGACATCGAAAGGTACCATATGCAACGTTGGGCATATGCAGCAATATTCATGTTAAGTTATGCAACTTGCACGACAGTTCGATTTTGAAAATGGTCTATTTTGTTGCTGAACTTTTCATGTTGGACATCAAAAGTTACTTCAAAATTCGTGTTGAATAATTTTCCAAAATTACTACCATTTTTCCCTCAAAATTTTTTTTTCGGAAATAAAATTTCGACCAAATTCTTGGGATTTTAACAAGTTTTAACTTTTTTTTCAAACGCAATTTTTTGGTAATTTTTACTATTTTTTTATACCAATTTTGCTGTTTTTTCCTTGGTCATATTTCATGTAAGTATGTAATTTATATCAAATTTCATTCAATTTTATGAATGTTTGATCAATTTTTTGAAATATACTGCAATTTGTTCGTTATTTGAACATTTTTGCTATATTTTACTCAAATCTCAAAGTTTTTTTTCATCAAATTTCAATCACCTACTTATTTTCAACTGACAAGAGAACCTCTTGAGGTGTCCGCCTCTGATTTGAACGGGACCGCGATTTTTGGAAAGAGCACATTCTAAAACCCCCAAATCCAAATTTTCAGCTGCCCAAGTTCATTTTTCGATTTTTAGCGAATTTTTTAAAATCCAAAATTGACTATTTTGGTGATTTATGTTTTTTTTTTTAAAAGTGCGTACTTGATCAGTAAAAACGTTCAAAATAAGTCCTAAAACTGATATTAACCCTCCAAATCCCAATTTCGCCATTTCCAGCCATTCTGGAGCCTCCAGCGCAATTTTTCAATTTCTCCAGAATTTTCAATTTGCTCCAGAAGGCGTGAATATGAAGTTGGACAGCTAACAATCGAGTTGTGTGTTATATTCGACCTGTTTAACGAATTTATCCACATTTGAGCCGATTCTGGAGCGGACACCTCAGGAGTGGTTTTTTGACCAGCTTTTTTCAAAATAAAAATACTCAAAAATCAAAAATTTCCCGTTTGCGAGAAAATTTTCGAAATTTACGCGAATTGCAGTATTTTGTCATGAACTAACCCCTCGAGGGTAAATTTCGCCAGAATTTTGAGTTTGCTCCAGAAGGCGTAAATATGAAGTTAGGCAGCTAAAAATCGAGTTTTGTGTTATACTCGACCTGTTTAACGAATTTATCCACATTTGAGCCGATTCTGGAGGAGACACTTCAAGAGTGGGTTTTTGACCAGCTTTTTTCATAATAAAAATATCCAAAAATTAAAGGGAGGTTCAAGAAAGGCTGGAAATGGCGAAATTCGCTGTCGTGTGGTTAATTAATGACGAAATACAGCGATTCGCGCAAATTTCAAACATTTTCTCACAAACGAGGAATTTTTGGTTTTTGGATATTTTTATTTTGAAAAAAAAACTGGTCAAAAAACCACTCTTGAGGTGCCCCCTCCAGAATCAGCTCAAATGTGGATAAATTCGTTAAACAGGTCGAGTATAACACACAACTCGATTTTTAGCTGCCCAACTTTATATTCACGCCTTCTGGAGCAAACTCAAAATTCTGGCGAATTTGAAAAATCGCGCTGGAGCCTCCAGAATAGCTGGAAATGGCGAAATTAACCCTCGAGGGGTTAGTTCATGACGAAATACTGCGATTCGCACAAATTTCAAAAATTTTCTCACAAACGGGGAATTTTTGGTTTTTGGATATTTTTATTTTGAAAAAAAACTGGTCAAAAAACCACTCTTGAGGTGTCCGCTCCAGAATCGGCTCAAATGTGGATAAATTCGTTAAACAGGTCGAACATAACACACAACTCGATTTTTAGCTGTCCAACTTCATATTCACGCCTTCTGGAGCAAATTGAAAATTCTGGAGAAATTGAAAAATAGCGCCGCGCTGGAGGCTCCAGAATGGCTGGAAATAGCGAAATTGGGATTTGGGGGGTTAATATCAGTTTTAGGACTTATTTTGAACATTTTTACTGATCAAGTACGTACTTTTTAAAAAAAAAACATAAACCACCAAAATAGTCAATTTTGGATTTTAAAAAATTCGCCAAAAATCGGAAAATGAACTTGGGCAGCTGAAAATTTGGATTTGGGGGTTTTAGAACGTGCTCTTTCCAAAAATCGCGGTCCCGTTCAAATCGGAGGCGGACACCTCATGAGGTTCCTTTGTGAGCTATTTTCATCACATTCCAACTTAATAAAAAATGTCAAAAAAAAAACAAACTTAATTTTTAAGTAATATTTACAACGTTTGCTAAATTGTACCGATTTTTTAATCAATAATTTATGGTAATTTTCAACAACTACGAAGTCAGTTTGGCAATTTTTTAAATATTTTATACTTACAGTTCTGATAAATTCTCAAACAATTTTTATCAATTTTCAAAAATCCAGATGACTTTTGCGAAATTTTATTCGAATATTGAGACATTTTGTCATGTTTTTATCGTTTTTACACTTTTTTATGTCTTCTAAACTACTTTCAACGCAATTATTGCAAAATTCAGGGCAATTTTTCTGGAATTTCATCAATTTTACAGTTTTTTTTTAATACTTTGGACAATTTTTTCTCATTTTTATGCCATTTTGGTAATTGGTCATTTTTTTGTGATTTTAACAACTTTTTTTTACACTGGAAAATGTTAGCGATATTTTATTTCATTTTCGCGACGTTTCATCAATTTTTAGTTTGCTTCAACTGTCACATTATGAATCACGAACCATTCATTCACAAAAAAAGTCGAATCACTTTTTTTGAGCAGTGATTCATGATCCATGATTCGAATCATATTTTTCTGATTTCAATCAACCTCGTTCAATTCACGTCTTTCTATAATTCTTCTCGACGAAATTTTTTTAATTTTGACTGCCTTTCCAAAAGGCACTTGAACTTGATAAAGGGCCCAAGAACAGCCCACGTTCACTTGTACCTACTCTTACATATGTAATTCTCTCTAAACAGTAACTAATTAATAATCAAAAAGGTCCACCTACGTGTACGCTGACTAATTTCATGCCGAAATTAGCTCTAGGCTCGAATACGGACATTATTACGTTATAAAAAAGATACCTTAAGGTGGAGGCACTTGCATATATACTTGCTACAACAGAGTATGTTTCTAATCTACAGTATATGTATATTAGGAACCTGTTACCATAAAATATTTTCTTATTCATCCGAAAGGTTGTCCCAAGTCCAAAAAAAAAACATCGTAAAAGAAGGCCTGAAAGGGCGAATTAAGATGCAAATAATCAATCTTTTTTTCCATTCAATTAATTTATAATGGTAACAAGCGCCAAGTTCTTTACTTGGTATTTAATTCTGTTTTGCGCGCGGACAATGACTAATGAATATACGTTCTCATATACACGACTACCAACGTAGTACCATTCTTTTTCTCTCTCTCTGGATGTGTATTCACTATTCATTGTACACATCGTACTATAATACCGGTCTCAGACTCTCCTCTGTTCGCCTTCTCTTGCATGCCGCAGAGCTGGTCGTTGATAATGAAGAGACTGAAAAAGGTGACCGGAGAGGTAGAGGTGGTGCTCGGCGACGAAAAATATTAATTTCTCACCTTTCCTCGGCTGCTATGATATATGCCGCAGTCGAAATAATTGTCGCCACGCGCATTTATGAGTATGTTTGCTATGCCATGCTCGCTTTGTATTTATATGTATTATATCGTATAGTAGAAAATTAAAAACTATATAAGATTGCGACAGAGACAGCCAGAGAAGGACATCAGGGCGAGGGAAAAAAAGACAGATAGAAGTAATCAAGTCTGTGTGTATTTATATAGTAGATAGATATAGGCTCAAATGTTCTTGTTACGGTACATATGCGTTGAAATCTGGCACATGATGTTTATGGTGTATAAGTTTTGTTGATAATATATTATACAGCGGTGCAGTACGAAGAAGGAAGGTATGAAAAAGTACGCGGAGAGTGAAGATGTTGCGAATACCAAGACAAAGACAACCGCGTGTTTAGATTTGTATTTATGTATACTTAATCTTCTCTTCTTTTCGAATGATGATGATGATGATGATGATGATACGAGTATACGAGGAAATCACGAATACGAATGAGCCGAGAGACTTGAGACTTTTCTACGAGTAAGAAAGACTAGCAGAGGTGAGGTAAATTCATTAGGGAATCGTTTCTATTTATAGTTTTGTACAATAATTTTTATAAATCTATCTGGGAAATGTTTATGTACATTTCCGTGATACCTAACGGGATCAAGATCAGTAGAAAAGTAAAGTTCTCAGCTTGAGAATTGTACATCGTGTACTGGACTGATTGTAACGTACAAAATATAATGAATTAGACGTGCTAAATCAATGACTTGAATCGATTAGGTATCGATATTCACGATTATTTGCCACGTGGGTTGAGGAATAAGGAAATTGATCATTTTTTCTGGGGAATGGTTTTCCAATGAGGGAGGGGGTTACATTAGCTATTGAGGGAAGAGTATCTGTGTAGATGAAATGTTATTGGAAGGATGGAAAATTCTGAAGAGGTCTTGCAAAAGTTTTGAAACAGCTCTGCGTTTTGATTTCAGATTTTGTTGGACACCCTGAGTCTTATACTCATTATTTTGCATTCCATGTGCTTTTTACTTGTAAAATGTCGGAGGATTCTTACCAAATTCAGTGGAGATCTTCATTTCAAGTTGAAAACTAACTTGGAAAAAATTCTAGCTCCGGCGGTGTTCCTGGTGGCAAGATATGGCTTCTCAAAGAGGGAGAAACTTTGAAAAAGTCGAGGCTTTTTTGCTCTAGCTCCTGACCAACCATTCATAAAGCTGCGAGAATATTTTGGAATACAGTGGTGTGATGCCTCATTTTTTTGATCGTTATTGCCCATTTCAAAAAAATGAAAAAAATTGATAAGTTTTTGGCCATTTTTGATTTATGCCTATGGGTACTTCTATTAATTTTACACCAAGTATTTCACGTCCGTGTAAAATTTCGTTACAATGTAATATGCACATGAAAAGTAATGACGAATGGTTTGGTCAATAAAAGTCATCCCCATCTAACATTCTCAGGCACTACCATGAATTTACCCCCTTCCCCGGGGAAACTGACCTCCTTATATCGCATCTCGGGAGTAATAAAGTCACATCTCAAAAAAAATTGATTTTGACATTTTTGCATTTTTGGGGTTTGTATGACCCCCCTCAACCAAAAATAACACTTTGAGTTGGATACATTATGTGGATCTTGTAAAAAACGCAAATGGCCTAACTCAAAATCCCAACAACATTGCAAGTTATTTGGAGTTGGTGACATCTCAAAAAATGCCACCTTTTTTGAGCAAATTTCGTACATACGAAGTGTTAACAAACAGTTTTGATTGTTTTGAATGTTTGTCAGTTAGAAATAGTCACAAGGAGTGAATTTTTTATTGGTTTGTACCAAATGGAAAAATTTTTTCAAATTGATCACTTTTCAGAAAAATGAATTTGCACATATAATGAAATTTTAGTTTTTTGAGAAAAACTCAAAAACTAAGCACTCTAGAAAAAAACTAACGACATTATGTCGATTGGAAATTTAATTCTCTACAACTTTGATACTATGAAATTTTTTTTGGACGCTTCCTTTCGCCTCCACATCAATTTTAATGAAAGGTTCTAGCTCAAAATGTTTTCCAAACATTGAAATATTTCCTCTTTAGGATTTTATTTTTCAAAGTATTCTTATGCTAAATGAAAGTAAGATACCCAATCTTTAAAATGAGGTGCTATTCATTCCTCACAATTAATTATAAGTTGATGAAAATAATGTATTAAGTTTTAAAAAAAAAGAAAATCGCTCTCCTGTAAAATTTCACTTTTTTGAGATGTGACCTTATTACTCCTGAGGTGCGATACGAGCAAAAGGTCCATCACCGTGGCTGTCTCACATCTTGTTTCTAAATGGTTACAATGGCTGGTTAGCAAAGAATGGTGATTTTCTGAAATTTTGACATTTGTTTTTTTATTCCTGAAAACTGTATGCATAATATTGTACATAGTATGAACACAATCAGGGCTGTTAAATTACTGTAATTTATTCGCTGGTAAAATACGATGGTAAAATACGGTATTTTACCAATTTGGATACAAAGAATTATTTGTAGTTTGACTTCAAAGTTCTGAACATCTGACCAGCCCCTGAAGTAAATTTTCATCTGTTTTAGGTGTTATCAGAGATACAGGAAATTTTCCATGGACAAATTTTGGAAATTTATTGGGAAAATTTTTGGTAACATTCAAATTATAGATTTCCATGGAAATTTGGAAATTTATGAAGGAAAGTTGAAAAAAAGTGTTCAATTTTGCCTTTTGGTAAATTATGGTAATAAACTTTTGGTAAAATACGGTAAAATACCGCTGTGATTTACCGACATAAATTACCTTACAGCCCTGAATACAATTCACTTCAGTGACACCTACATGCTGAGGAATGACCTCAATCAAACCTTTGTCTTAGAGTTTTTGTTCCATCACTGTGGTCAATTTTCCACACATTCCAGAAGGCTCACTATTTACATATTTTGGTGTCTGAAAATGGCAATGCTGTTTAGGTAGTTTATCAAAAAATCTTGTCCACTAATAGTCCAGTCAAATTAGCTCATATGAGAACTCAACCTGGAATAAATTGGGGGAAAATTTTTTTTGCGCCAAAACGCTCAGGATGGTGTCCTAAATGACATACTAAAACCCACCCTAAATCCGCCTGGAGCTTCTCCCTCCAGACCCACATTTGTGCCCCCCAGCACCGTTTTTTGCGATTTTCTCGAGGGGCTGTGTGGGTGTAAAACAAAATCTGACGTCATATTCGTGCTCAGCAGTATCGAATCGTAAGAAAACGACACAAAAATCATCAAAGTAAGTCTATTTTAAAAATCTTAAAAATTGAGGGGTGAGACTGAAGGGTCCGGAGGGGCTGTGTGGGTGTAAAACAAAATCTGACGTCATATTCGTGCTCAGCGGTATCGAATCATATGAAAACGACACCAATGTCATCGAAATACCTCTATTTCGAAAATCGTCATAATTGAGGGGGCTGAGGGACTCTGGAGAGGGGTAGGTGAGTGTAGCAGAAAATCTGAGGTCATATTCGTGCTCAGTGGTATTGAATCATAAGAAAACGACACCCTACTCATTGATATTCATGTTTCTCAAAATTTCAAAATCACCCCCCCCCCCCCTAAGACACATTTTTTCAACTTTCCAGCACGGCGCACCAAAGCAACAATTTTGAAAGAACTACATGATGTTTGGGGGCCAAAAATACATCCAAAAAACGTGTTTGTAAAATTGTACCTCGCAATCTTGATTGTTGATAGTCATAAAAAAATGAAAAAAACGCCGTTTTGAGGGGTAACTATGAGGGGAGGGGGTTGAAAATTTTTGTGGGGGTACCTACTAAAGATATATATAACTCCCAGAAAAATTTTCAAAATCGGTTGAAATGGGGCTGATAAAAGTGTTATTGAAATTTCAGAAAAGGGGGGGGTCACCAAAAAGGGGAGGGGATGTGGATCTGAAATTTTCCACGCGCAAGTTTCTCCATCGTACCCACCTTCCATGCTGATATCAACTCGAACACTTTCGGGGACCATTTCACCCCTCTTAGGCGCCTATAGCCTTTATGTATTTTTCAGGAAACCCCCCTTTTTTGAATGGTTCCAGCCCCGCCCCCCTTGGGGGTAGAAGGGCAGTTGATACATCACTAGATCGGAAATTTGACGTAGAACACAAAAATAAAATTATTTTCGACGTAAAATCAACTGCTCGCGAGAAAATCGCAAAAAACGGTGCTGAGGGGCACATATGTGGGTCTGGGGGGAGAAGCTCCAGGCGGATTTAGAGTGGGTTTTAGTATGTCATTTAGGACACCATCCTGAGGGCCATATCACAGAACGTTACTTATGCTTACTTTCAGACTTACATGGCTGCTTAAGCAAATTTTTGTATCATAGATGGATTTTTTCCAACTTGATAACTGTTTTGTAAACAAAAAACTTGAGAGGTCAAATTTGACGTCTTAAGCTCAGCTTGAGCAAAATGTTTACAATTAAAATACGTTTTGTAGTTAATTTATTATTTTTCAGGGGTGTTTCTTTTTTTTTAAAATAAATTAACGGCACAAATAGTGAATTTATTAGGTGAAATGTTATGCTGAATTGTTTTCTATGCATTGTTATTAGTTTGAAAAATTTTTCACTACAATTTTCATCGGATATCTGAACTGCTAAACTGACCAATTTGAAGATAATAATAGATGATACAATCGTACGGTAGGAATATATCTCGCGATAATCCAGTGTACATACAAAACAAATACATTATTTGACAGTTATTTTCATTTTTTGAGTATTTTTCATTTATCTTATTGTTTGCCCATTTTTCATGATTCGTAATTTCACTATCATTTATGATTTATCAGTTTATCACAGCAACATTTCTAAATTATTTTTCACTCTTTCATAGTCTCTCATTTAGTATCAAACAAGTATAGCAACGTTTTCGCAGAAATTTGAAATTATCTCGTAAAATCAGAAAAGGAAAAGAAGAAGACATTGTCGAAAACGCTTATAATTCGACGACCCATGACAGTTACGTGAGCTACGAGTTGATTACTCGTGTAAACAAAAATAAACAATTTTATTTTTTTGGAATTGCCCACAGATTATACAAAATTTTTCCATTTATTAGCAATTTGATTGGTTCTTACAGGATCTTGCAGCTTTATTGTTATTGGCAACATAGCATGATATAGAAAACTTACATTTGTTTTATGATACCAGTAAAAGAAAAACTTCAACTCAACTTTTGTTTACTTTTGTTCTATGATAGCAAATTTTACTTATGACTTGGGAAAATCTCATAGTTGAGTCAAGCATAAGTTGTGTTCTGTGATATGGCCCTGAGCGTTTTGGCGCAAAAAAAATTTTCCCCCAATTTATTCCAGGCAAAATTCCTATTTGACTGTATTATAATAAAATATCAAATCTGAACACCACTACCCAGAATACAAAAATGCAAGTCTATGAAAATATGATTGTTTATCTTTTTCTGCTTCTTTCATCATGGGTTATCTGCTCTGCTATACATAAGTAGAGAAAAATTGAAAAATGTTGAAGAAATATTTAAAGGGCAGTTTTACAAAAGGGAATAAGTCAATTTTTTTGAAAATTGAGTTTTTCACACCATTGTGTTCTATAGGTTGTATCTCACCTATTTAATGCCCAACCTACCCAAAGTACCTATTTATTTACACGCAATCCAGCTTTTCTGTAAGTTGCAGATTGCAATCATTTTTCCAAAACGCGATAAGTCATGATTACTTTGTTTTTGTTAATTTTATAGCCAAAGTAGAGGTTCTATGAACATTGTTTTTTAATAGATAGTACCTACTATATATTATGTACTTAATTTTCGTTTTTATTTTATTGCCAAAATGCAGATAACATTTTTTTAAATGATAGTGATGTAGACAAATTCTTAATTTTTGTCAATTTTATCACAAAAATGGAGGTGAAAAATTTTTTCAATCAAAATTTTTTTGGTTATTTTGTTGCTGAAATATGTAGGTACTTAGTGGTAAGATTTTTTGTTTTAATCAAAAATCATTTTTTTTTCAAACAATAGTACTGTAATTCTTAATTTTTGTCAATTTTATCGCCAAAATGGAGGTAAAAAAATTTTTTTCAATCAAAAATTTTTTTGGTAATTTTATTGCCGAAATAGTGGTAAGATTTTTTTCAATCAAAAATCTTTTTTTTCAATTGATATAGTATTGTAATACCGTAGTTTGGGGTAATATCGGCCTCCTGGGTTAATATCGGCCACTCTCATTTACGTTCGAATTTATTCCACTACCACTCCTAGTGATGATCAAAAGTACTAAAATTTGGTATCATTGGAAAGAGAAAACTCAGGGCTATCGATTCGTGTAATTACAAAGCCTGTAGAAGTAACTGGGGAGGTTTCCGGTATCAGTAAACAAAAATGTGAAAAAAAGAGAAAATTTTTTGTCTGCAAAACTCTTTCTCGATCATAATGAAGACATAGAAATACAGTAAAACTGATTGCAGAAATGGATTCCTTGTGTTTTTTAGCATCTAGTTACGAAAAAAAAATGGCCAAAAGATTAATTTGCGAGAGAGTAGGGCACATTTTATTGAAAAAAGGCTGTGATTTTGCTGTCAAAAAAGTTGATATTTTCACTGTTATCAACGCTATTCTGCCAAAATTATGTCGAAATGAATTTAAAATTGTGAGTGGTGATGTTTTAGAAACACGATCTAGTATAAAAAGTAAGTCCGAAGATAAGAAATGCAAAATTGGGCCCACCATAAGCAATTTTTGAAATTTTGAACAATGACAGCGCCGATACAGTAGAAATATCCGATATTATCTTTTGCACTTGACCAATTTTGGGGAGATGGACCAATAAACGCCTAAAATGGACTGCTTTTCAATTTCTAACAGTAAATGAAAAATTTGAGAAATTTTAAACTGATTTTTTATGGGAAATTTTTAAGGTGGCCGATATTAGCCGAACTGCTGGCTAATATCGGCCACCTTTTGTGAAGCCATAAATCAAAAACATATAATCCAAATTCAATTTTGCACACATTAATCGATAGCAGAAGGTTCAAGGTACCTTCATTTCAAATTTCAACCCCCCAAGTCTCCCCATTGTGGAGACGCATTGAAAAAACCTCCAAAACCCGGCCGATATTACCCCAAACTACGGTACTTAATATTTGTTAAAAATACCGGTAAAATTTTTTGCAATCAACTTTTTGGTTATATACCTACTTTTGTATTGTGAATTGGAGTTGACTTGCATCGATTTGCAACACTGGTTCTATCATAAGTATAAATGAAAACACATGAAAAATCGTTTTTCCAAAATGATACCTAAGTCAGTTTACTTTTTCTGCCACAGAAGTGTTGGAATGGGTAATGTAACGTGCTCTTTCTCTTCAATTTTGTATAGGAAGAGTCTTCTTTCTATAGACGTTGACTGCCTCTCAGTCACGTTTTCTGTTTTAGTTTCTAGTCCTTGTACATAGTATTGTTGATATTCGTTTTACAATAAAGCTGGAAAATGGCTTGTGCGTTTCATTTATGTATTATATCAAGAAGCTCTGCAAACTTGAGTTACACCACAAAACCAACACGTACATGTTGAGGTAGATCCAATATAACATGCAGGATAGGTGGCATACTCCAAGCGCATCACGGCCATCACGCCTTAGAATGGGCACTAAAAACGTCATTTATCTTGAAATCATAATTTTTGACTTACTGCTTTTTGGAAAACCGCCCTTCATTTGGTGGTGAGTACTGATACTAATTACACCAAAAAACATGAATTTAAACAATATAAAACTTGTATTTTCTCTATTTGATAACGTTTTATGATTTATCCACCGCCATGGGGAATGATAGGATTTCCTTCACTGTGGCAGGGCTAATTTTTTGACCAAGGCGTAGGAATTTTTGCATAGAAATCATTCAAATTCATGGTCTCAGGTCGATTTTTTGTGAACAATTTCATCCGCCAACCCTTTAATGCAGTACCATCCCCTTCCCTTTGACCATAATTGGAAATCGGCAGCATTTCCGAAATCAGCGCCCTCGGAAACCTATATTTCAATATACGTGTCGATTTTTTGTGAGAAATAGACCCCCCTAAGGGATATGAATTGGGCCCAACACTATCAATCATGTCTCGAGTATACAATTATACATATTAACCATTCCACCCAAAAAATGTCTCTAAAACATATTTCTTTTTGGCGAGGAGACATACTATAGATCATATACAGTAGCTTCGATAATATACATATGGCAACGCTAATGATTTTTTTACTGCAATTTTGATTGCACTTTCAGGTAATTAACTCTACTCGAAGATTACATCGTATTCGTATAGTTACAAGTGAGTTCATTACTCGTGCTCAGATTAGTTGTTTTTTTTTCTCTTCGTAATGCAAAGAGATAATTGTAACATTTCCAACGTTTCCCAGTCGTCATTCTTCAGCTTTGATGTACGCACATTCCATCAAGTACACGAATCTCATGCCTTCTTATATGTAGTTTAAAGCCCGAAGCACTTTTGCGTATAGGTACGTATTGTAATAATAAAGAGAACAAATTCGCCCAGAATACCGAACTTTTACTCGTATATTCGGTTTACGTTGGAAACCCCAGAGTGTTTACGCGACCCCCTGCGAGCTCTGGCGATTCTCCTGAATGATGTGACGGCGTCGTCATCCACATTGGGCAATACTCACTATAAACCGGCGGCGAAAAACTGAAGAATACACCGCTCTTGTCGATATTTGGGCTGATGTCTTTACTTGAGGGCAATTACTTACTTGATGATTTAGCTTTGACAAAGACTGGCCGGCGACTGATGGGACGTAATGCAGTTGGAAAATGGGATCAATTTTTGGACTTTTACATCAAAAATATCCCGAAAAGGTAGTTTTTTGGACTTATAATATGTTTTACCTTTTTTCGGATGAGATTGTTGTGGAGATTTTCGGATTCTACAGGTCAAGTTCGTCAAAATTGGAGAAAAGGCGGATTTCACAGCCCCTCTCTGAATAACTCAATTTTGGTTTTCGGATCAGACAGATTTCAGAATAACAATTAGATCCCTTTAAACGTATATTTCCATGTCCATAAACCAGTTATCAAAATTCTGAGCCCCATGTTCAAATCGCTTTTTTACAAATTTGAGAATTTCAGCTCTTCTCTGGGAGGCTCAATTTTGATGTTGGAGTCAAAAAGAATACCGAATCGAAATAAATGTCATTGAAAACTCATCTTCAATGCCCATATTGTAATTTTGATGGAAAACTGGAGACGTTCAGGAAAAACTATTCTTGACAAAAATGACAACTTTTCAAAAATCCATATCATCATTTTTTTTTAAATTCACAATAACTAATTGATCCAGATAACCAAATCGACAGATACAAAACACACCAAAATTATGTCAAATCCTTTACCAAATTTCCTTCACCGTACAATCTATACGCAATAGCAAAAAGCTGACGACGAGTTAGTCGACTGTTTGTATAAAAGCAAATGTTAACGACGACGACGACGGTAAACTGGTGAAATGATTTTACTAAACTAAAACAACAACCCTCTCTGTTGTTATTAAAATTGTAAAAGGCATCGTTGCGTTCGGGAATATATTCTTCGGAAAGTTTTGAGGTAAATTGGCGGGATTAATTTCATCGGGTAGGGATTTCGTTTTAAACGCATTAAACCCGTTCATTCGTTCAATAGAGAACTTTCACTTTCTAGATTCCGGAAGGCTCGTGTTATTAAATGGGATTCATTTGGTAGCATGAATTTTTAATACATTAATGCTGGTAATTTTCAGTGATTTACAGTTCATTTTTTTTCACAAAGGAGGGTTGAAGTTTATGTTAGTGATTTGCATAATAGAGACGATGTACTGCAAAAAGTATACACTATACAGCATCGAGCGCATGTAAGGTATTATCTACAAGTTGAGTTCGTTAGTTGGCTTTTCAATTCACCTCTCCTCGATCTAGTAGCTCATGCTTATTGCAGCGAATAAAATGCTTTTAAAAACAAAACAATGCATTGGGTAAAGCAGTATTGCGAATACTCTTGGAGAAAAATTTCATTCTAAAGGAATAGTATATATCATCTTGAAAAACTATTCGAGATTCGATGTACCATTAATTACACGTACTACGGGGTTTTGCGTTTTGGCGAGATTTTCGCCAGCGAAAAGCGTTCTACCGAAAAGGGATAACAACGGGATGGCACTATAGAAATTATTACTCCATTAGTGTAAGTTTCGAGAGGGTGCTATTATAACGTGTACACTTCGCAGCCTCCCTAATAAATGGCCAATATTTCACATTGCTACCGTTGTAACATTTCATCATGATTCGTTTTAAGGCAAATTATAACCCATTAAATTATACTCGTTCATATTTTAAATTATCTATACGTAGAGAATAGAGATAGATACACAAAACGAAGAACAAAACGTTTGACCTGATTTAAATAGCTGTATAAAGTTTTTAACTTGCGAGAGAATAATAATACTATAAGATAAAGGGTGATAGATATTTAAGATAGGTAGTTCGCTTCGCTGTTCGGGTATATATATAGGTACTCGTAGTAGGTAAGCGGCGCAGGCACCTTTCGAGTAATTTATTTTCTTGACACTTTCTTAATATTCATACTCTATTTTGATCGATTACTTTCACACCGTTCGTGAAATGCTAACAAGATGTAAATTTAAACAGTCTGTTTCGCCCTATTTGCAGCTTTTAAATAAGCTTTCTTGTACTTTATTACTAGAGTATGTAGTCGGCAGCCGAGAAGAAACGTGTATCATCTACAGATGTCATATTTATGTACACATTCTTCTTGTGTACCTACTACCTATATCGTATCTCATATTGTACGTATAATATTTTCCATTTAGCAGTGTTCTTCGTTTCGTTTTGAGACGGAAATGAGATGAGGAAAGACATCGTGTCGACAAGTCACAAGTGGAATTATCTACTATGTAGGTACTTGGCATGCCACATCATGAAATAAGTCAGGCACAAATTAGAGGAATGGAGTTTCAAGTGATGGGTAGAAATCATTATTTATAATGTTTCATCGCCGACTTTCAAAATGTGACAAATGGCTGTCAAATTAGAAATTAACTTCTCGTTTTGGATTTACTATTGCTTAAGAAAATCGAGCCTTGTTGTGTCATCAGGAAATTTTCTAAGGTAGCTCACTATTTTTTTTTGAAAGGTTTAGAAATAAAATGGAGAAAAAAATCAAGAACCTACTTGGAAAAAGTAATTACCTTTGGATTTTTCACATTTTTGTTCAAATTCCATCGGCCGTGTTAGGATTGGAAAAACGGTGGGAAAATTCTATCATTTTGAACTCAATCAAAAAAGAAAATTGAATTTTGAAATCAGTGCTATCGAAGGCATAACAAAAAACATATGCCACATGATTTTCAATTTCTTCAGAATTTTACCAAAATTGGGGGGGGGGGATTGCAAGCTTCTTAGGTCACTCAACAGGCTTCAAATTTTATTTAAAAAATTGAAAAGTTTGAATACCCAATGGTTTGTTGGATTTTTAGAGGTGCTGATTCTGAATTTCAACTGACTTTTTTTGATACTAGCCCCTTAAACCTCACAATAAAAACCCCTCCTATTTCAATAAAATTGGAAAATTCTTGTCATGTTCATAGGTGGTTGAGAGTGTCTTCAAATCTAACCAAGATTGATAGGTACCTACATTTCAGAGTATTTCAAGAATATTCTCTGAATATTGGAAAATGGCAAACATTTTATTGCTTATTGGTCTGATAAATCTAAAAATGGAGGTTTGCAATACATAATGTAGAAGGGAGTCAAGGTCTAGGTCTTGAATTGTTCACAAATGTCTGATGCAATTCCTTTTATTTCTGCGTTACCCTTCTTTCATCCCTTCACCATTTCAAAAAAGTAATCTTGAAGTCAAAAAGAGTTTTTTCGAGCACTGAAAATCTCATGTTTCTAAAACATTGTCCCAGGGTTTAAAACCACCAAAACCAAATAAAACCAGCACAACCATTGTTGTTCAATTGGTTTTAATCACTACCACAACCATTTCAACTTCTTTTTGTACATTTTAAAAACAACAACAAAAAACGAATATGTTGGGAAAAAATTGGATTGAAAAAACCAAAACCACCAAAAAGTTGTGTTCTTTAGAGAAAATCACAATCACAAGAACCATTTCAATTTTCAAATGTAACCATAACCAATAACAACCAATTCATGAAATGGTTCTTTTTGGTTTCTGCGATTTTTTTCAATTTTTCCAGACCAGTGATGGAAATTTTCTGTTTTTTGGTCTCAAATCAGACATTACTCTTACCTTAATTTGTTTTTCGATAAATTTATTTGAAAACTCAAAAATTTTTTGATATCAAAACCACCATAAACCACCAAAACCAGTTGAAAATTTGAAATGGTTTTTTATATCAAAAACCACCACTACCTCAAAAAAAAGTATTGTTACACAACCAAAACCACATCCGCACCATATTAAAAAAAAAATTCAAAACCAGAACCAGAAAAACTGTGATTGAAAAACCAATTCAGAAACCATAACCAAAAACCATTATTTTTGAGTTCTTTAAAAACCACCTAAGTACCTCAACAACCAATAAAATCCAAATGGTTTTAAACCCTGCAGTTGTCCCCTCTCTACTTTAGATTTTGTTTGGCCCGTCTATGGCATCCCAATGTAGTCTGTCTGTCAGTTTGTTTGTCTGGCCGGCCTTGAGGTCATTGACCCATCTGCCTGGTATCTTAAGGTCATTGACCCACTTATCTAGCCTCTCATGATCTTCTGTCTGCTCGCCTGGCCTCTTGAGATTGTCTGTGTACCTGTCTGGCATCCCAAGGCCGTATGTCTATCTCGCTACTTGAGGTCACTGACCCACCTGTCTAACCTCTCATGGTCGTCTGTCTGCCTGTCTACTTGCCTGATCACTTAAAGTCGTTAAACCCATCTGTACAGCTTTCCAAGGTCGTATGTTTGCCTGTTGAGTCTATTAAGGTCATTGACCCGTCTGTTTCTCCCCTAAAGGTCACTGACCCACCTGTCTAGCCTCTCATGGTCTTCTGTCTGCCCGTCTGGCCTCTTGATATTGTATGTGTACCTGTCTGGCTTCCCAAGGTCGTCTGTCTATCTCACCTATCAAGGTCATTGACCCTTCTAGCTGTCACCTTAAGGTCACTGACTCACCTGTTCAGCCTCTCATGGTGGTCTGTCCTCATGTCTGCTCACTCAAGGTCATTGACCCATCTGTACAACAACAGTTTCCCATGACCGTATGTTTGCCTGTTTGGTCTATTAAGGTCATTGACCCGTCTGTTTCGCCCCTCAAGGTCACTGACCCAGCTGTCTAGCCTCTCATGGTCTTCTGTCTGCATGTCTGGCCTCTTGATATTGTACAGTATGTGTACGTGTCTCAGTGTCTGGCTTCCCAAGGCCGTTATCTACCTCACCTATCAAGGTCATTGACCCGTCTAGCCGTCACCTTAGGTCACTGACTCACCTGTTCAGCCTATCATGTTGGTCTGTCCTCCTGTATGCCCACTCAAGGTCATTGACCTGTCTGTATAACCTCTCAAGGTCACTAACCAAGTCAGCTGTCCAGCCACTCATGATCGTCTGTCTGCTCGCCTGTCTTCATTTGCATCTCAAGGTCATTGATCCGTCTGTCTGGCCTCTCAAGGTTTGTCTATCCGCCTGTTCAGCCTCTCAGCTACAAGATTTTATAAGTCAGACGTGGTATCCTTAAGCCGACTTTAATATGTACAAGTAAAATCAAAATTCTGAAAAAAAGGAAATAATAATACTTAAATTAAAAATTTTAAGTTTGATTGGAAAAGAAGTTGGGAATTTTGATGAATTTGATCAAAAACAGGACAAAAGCAGGATACACCCTGACGATAATTTTTACAAAAAAAATTGGTTCGTTTTTTCAAAAAATGGAAGTCTGCCTCTTTATTGGGGGAGAAAATATCTCAAGAGTTTGAGCTTCATTTATTACCAAGTTTTTTTTGTAGAAATTCGACATTTTCTTCTTCATAAAATATGAACTTCTAAAAAAGTTACGATTCGACTCCTTCTAATATTTCCCAAACTTCTCCACCCCCCCCCTCCCAATGAAGTTCGATTCATCAATCATCATTTAAAAGGATACGAGTATGTCTCTATAAAATGATGAAAAAAAAAATAGTCTTTATGAAAATTTATCAATTTCACCTCAATTAATCAACTTTTAGGCTTCGAAATATTCGCACAATATTTACGAATCTAGAACTTAATGTGAGAACCGAAAAGTACGCAATTTTTCCATACAATTTTAACGATGAAAAAAGTTCAGTTACGTAATTCCTGCGAATCTTGAAAAATCTGCACAGCTATAAACGAAAAAAAAAAGAACTGCAATTTGAAGAAATCACGTAATTCTGGAAAATATTTTCCCATTATTCACGAGGCAAAAAGAAAATCCATCTCGTAAGTAGAAAGAAAAAGTTGTACGAACTACGAAACATTGTTTAGTGTAAATCTTCATAAATGTACAACTCAGCTCGCATATTTTTCTCCATTTAAACGCATTTTATTTGTTATTTCGTAAGAAATAAATTTTAAATTTATAAAATCTATACTTACACAACAACGTTAAACCGTAGTGTACTCGTATACGCAGGCTGTTATAAATAGGCGTCATTTGGAAAACGACAATTTTTTGCTTTCGCGTTTGTTGCTATGTGATAAATCGAAATTTTTTCATCTTTTAGAAAGGAATTACGAAAATATTTTTGACGGTCACGTTTTACTTTGTTGATTTATTTTATATCGTTTCCTTTTCGTGAAAAAAAAAATGTTTACCAAAATACTTTTTTTCCTAATGAAAAACACAGAGAAAAAGCACGTTCTAATTCCAGAGAAGGTTTCATGCTTTTTGTGCAGATCTTCACTTTATAATCTCTCATTAAAAAAGCATGCGGATTAAATTCTGAAAAATGTTCCTTTCGGATTATAATTTACGGTTGAATAAATCATCAGGGCTTACCGAGCGTATTCTACACGTTAAATGTATTCTGAAACAGGTATGGTTACAGCGGTTTTTTTACCAAATATTGCGCTTTTTATTATTCAAAATATTGAAGAAGAGGAAAAAAAAGGCGTAAACGAACTTAGGTTAAAATAAAAAGCCATATTGTATAATTTTATCCATATACACGCATATGTGTGTCAAAAAAAAAACAAACGCCAGGGTCTAAATGTAAAATTAAATTCAAACGACTCGAAGGAATTTTACGCGGATATTATTACTTTTTTCTTTATTTTTGTCGTTTTATCAACAACCATAACCAAGAATTCACCAACCGAGAAGTACGAGAATGGAAAAAAATTATTCGCGAAACAAAAGCAAGCTGTACTATACGCTATCGTATTTTTTTTTCTTTTTTCAGCTCGACGGAAACCGTATTACAGAAAAATTCGATGTAAAATTTATTGCCGTTGCGGATTACAAACATGTCAGTGGTCCTTAAAAATTATTCTTGTAGACATAATGGATTATAAATTCTATTCAAAGTAAAACTTTGTCATCGAATATAAGTTTCAAGAAGAGGAAACTTTTTCTTCGTTATATACCATTGTTATGTTTGGGTTGTTGGAAAGGTTGCTCGGGGTTTTGCTCTGATGCCTTCATATTATTTCGTTGATTTTTTTTTCTCTCTCTCTCTCTTTCGATATATGTATTTTATGGAATGGTGTTTGAATATTTTCGTTCTAATTGGAGTAGGTACTGGATTCGATATGTGCCACGTTAAATCCAAATATTTGATTTTCAAATATCTGGGGATTTTGAAAGTACCTGAGATGACCCCTATGTACAAAAATTGTCAAAAATATTCCTGCAGCTCTTTCCAGTACATACATATTTAGAAGACGTAGTGAACACTGAACAGTGACAATCTTACAAATAAAATAAGGCTGCTGAAGCTTTTGAACGAGAAAAAATGAAAAAACGAAACAGAAAATGGAGGCTTGAAAAGAAAAAACAGATTTAAAAAGAAAATGATGGGGGGGAGGGGTCAGAAAAACTAAAACATCTTCAAAAATCTCTCAAGATTGGATCAAAATTAGAATGAGGTTGTTCAAAAGTTCCTCCAAGATTCAGTACTTACTTACCTACGTATTTGAAAAAAAATCATGCCCAAGAAAATTGGGCTCAGAGCCTCAGATACATACTTGGTCAGCTCAGAATTCTTTAATTATTCGTGTGTTTAAAAAGAGTTTTCAAAATACTATACCTAGTTGAATTTGACCTAATTAGATCACTTTTTTGCCTTGAGAAAATTGAAAATAAAATTAATTTTGAAAGTTTTTGACCTCATGTCACAATTTACATCCTCAATTTTGTAATTAATTAGAAGATGGTTTCCTTTTTCCATTCTTTATCAGCTTCTTGGAAATTTTGAAAGTTTTATGTACATCTCTCCCTCTCTCAAAAAATTAATTAAAATGAAAGTGAACTGACCTATACGAATACGATTTTAAATCTTTTTTATCTTAATCAGGGTGTCTAAGGACGAAGCTCCCAGACAAAACATTGTGACTTTTTCGTGACCTATTTTTAACATTTTTACCGCATAAAAATACCCCTCTCCTACCCTCCCCTCCCCCCCCCTAATTGAATAACTTGAAATGCCAGGAACACACAATATTTTACCGACTTTTCGATGAGAAAAGTCAGGTATTATATTTTTGTCATGAAGGTTCAGGATTTGGGTGGGGGTGGATTTTTTTGCCTTAATATGGAACTTAGACAACCTCTTGTATCGAAAGGTCTAAGTTGTGCTTATGTATAAAAACTTAATTGTCGCATCTCTCAAACCCAGTAAATAGCCCAATGACGTTTTGGAAGGACATTGTTCAAAATTGAAAATGTACTGATACCACCGCCCCCAATTCAAATTCATTTTCACAAAATTGCCAAAAAAAACTTGAAAAATTTTTAATTTTCAAAAGAAACAAGAAAATACATCAAAACAATGGAAATAATCAATCGGTTTTTCATTAACAAAATATTCAATTTAATTATTTTGACGTTAAAAAATGAAAAATTCTGAAAAATTGAGTCTTCATTTTCATTTGAAAATTCGGAAAAAAGAAAAACCTTCAGACATAGAGATTTTTTCTGACTTTTTTGAAAAGGACCCATAAGCTAAAAGACAAACTTTTCCTGACCTTCTGGATAGGAAGGACCTGATAGGTATAATAGCCTATTTACTTGTCGAACATGATGAAATATGAACACCTTTTCAAAATGAACGGATGTACCTATTCAACATACAGTAGTCCCCGCTCAATCTTTCTTTTTTCTCTCCTCCTTCAATCGGTTAAATTTTTTTCTCACATGAACAATGTTACCATGGAGGCCACCTCACTCGCGTAATTGCGCATTGGGGGGGGGGATATTTTGTAATTTTGAAATATTTTTAGAAATACATAAAATATTGATTGATTGATTGATTGATTGATAATGGAATCAAAATGGGTTGGGACGGAACGCTTGCATCTTCTTACATGTAAATTTCATCGCTTATTGTAGTGAAAAAGAGCATTGAGTTCGGTTAATAGAATTGAAGAGCTATATTCCAAAGTTGGTTAAAGTCATTTTTTTCACCAAAAAATGCGTTTAAAATTTTTGTTGTTAAAATTTGTTCTGTTTTGAAAGGTCGGTGCACCTTTCCTTTCTTTGGACATAGAACAATTATTGCTTGTAGAAAAAATCACTTTGAAAAATCGATGACTTAACTCACTTTTGAAGTAAAAATCTCCATAAAACGTGTTTTTTTTAAAATGATTTAACCCATTTAGGAATAGAGCTCTTCAATTGATCAATCTTCAAAAGTTAGAGAAAATCACGGAAATTTGACAAAATTTAACAAAAGGTGGATGAAAAAGACATGTTTTAAACATGTTAAAATGGCACAAAAACACAAAATGAAGATTATTTTGTAATGAGTGAAAATTGGCAAAAAATTTCATAAAAATTGTCCAAAAAAGTGTTCAAAACATATTAAAAGACTAAATGAACCTAACTAAACAACCAAAAAAGTACAAAAATAGACTCATAAAAACATCAAAAAGTGATGAAATTTCAACAGAATTTGGATATTTGTGTGTTTTTATTGTTCAGCTTTCTATGGTTTATAGAATGAAACATACCGGGTCCCAACTTGATTCTAATAAATAAGTACGAGTAAAAATAGGAAATTTGTTGGTGAAAATTATGGAAACTATGCTGAAGGAAGTCCAAGCTTATTTGAATGGTGGAAATGCAAAGGGTGCTAACTGCCAAAACCGTTTTTTTACACAAGAGCGTAAAAACGAGTTCGCATAACACGTACGTCTTATGGAAAGCGCTATCTTTCGGTGTTCATCAGTATAACTTGGAGAAGTGTTTCTTCTGATGTGACACTAGGAGCGCATGCGCAACAACACATAGTAAACGTTGCATTGAAAACCCGCGTTTTGAAAAAATGGCACTTAGCACCCTTTGCATTTCCACCATTCATTCATGACCAGGGGAAAGCCCAAATACGAGTAGGATGTTTGTAGCACGAGGTTATAATGCTATAAGCAAAGATATAGGATACATATTTCAAAAAATTTTCTGTGTTTTTTTATTGGACCGCTTATTAGAATATCCTGGTTAATAGAATTAAAAGTACCTCGGCCCAAACCAATTCCATTAAGCAGAGACTACTGTATTTACATAAATACAGTGGAGTCTCAATAACTCAAACTCCGTAACTCGAAAACTCCGATAACTCAAAGCAAAGTCTGTTTCCCTTCAACTCTCCATAAGACTCAATGTAAAATTCACTTCTTTACCTCGAAATAAAAAGTCCAAAAACTTTGATAACTGGAAGTAAAATTTTTGAAAAAGACAAGAAAAAACCTCTGTAGGCTCTGTATGTCAAATGTTGCCAATGTTTTGCTTCTAGTATAACTCAAATTTCTAGTTGAAAACACTTGTAAATTTGAATCTCATTGATACAAAACTCTTTGGCATTTGTACAATCTCATTCCATACTTACTTTAATTTTTTCGATCTATTCACACAGGTTTGTGATAGGTACCTAGCCATTGTAAGATTACATACTCATCAGACACACATCTAATTCAAAACTTTGCTAACTCGAAATATCCCAAAAATTAACCTCTATAACTCGAACTCTGATAACTCGAAGTCAACTCCTTCTCCCTTCAGCTGCGAGTTATCGATATGTACATTAAATTATAAAAGTAGAAAACCGCATAATGCGAACGACGAATTGCCTGAAATTACGACAAAATAAACAATTACAAATATGACGCGATTTTTACATTCATTTCAACACTTTCCTTAATTCGAGAATTATCGAGCAATGATCTAAACAATTGATGACATCAATCCAGATTGTTCTCACAAAATTGACAATTTCAGATTTGACAAAGGCTTCGTAAGTATATCAGCCAATTACTGCTCAGTTCAAACATGATGAACGTCGATCATGTTTACTCAAATTTGGTCACGAATGAAGAAGTACTTTCTCTGGATATGCTTCGTTCTGCTATGGAATTTGACATTCTCTGCGATCCTAATGGCATTTTCATTATCCACCAACAATACAGGAATATCAGACAGATGTCATTTTTATTGGATCAAAAATTAGGTAGTTCAGTTTTTTTATCAGATTTTTTATTTTCATTTTATGAGCTATTTAAAAAATTTTCAAGTGTGTTTCGAGCAAAATTTATGACTTTTTTTTATGATTTTTATGACTTTCATGACCAACCTGACCTTTAAACAGCCTGTAAATGTTCCATCAATAGGAGTCAGTTCAATAAATGGATTCATAGATAATTTTGACATTCTTGTGAAATTGTAACCCGTTTTGAAAGGTCACACCACTTTTTCAAATATTTTTCATTGGAGTATAAAATTTTTAATTTTTCTCAATTTCTCCACAGTAAATTTCATAGGTACGTTTTTCTTTCACGCATACAAAAGTTTAGCCTCCCCATGATGGTTCCAAAACTTTTCAAATGTTCAAATATTACAATTTTAGCTGAAATCTGGTATTTTGTACCTTTCATGAAATTTTAAGTAATTTTTATAGGTCGAAAGGTAACTTTTTGGAAAATGTTTGAAATTAGTCGAGATTTTGGGCTCAAAATTTTTAGCAAGTGCTCAAAAACAAAAATTTTTCACATTTTCGTTCTTTTTGCGAAATTTCAATCGATTTTGATAGGTCATATTGTGACTTTTTGAACATTTCAAGTACTGTAAATATTGCCTGAATGTGAAACTTAAAATCCACTAAGGCCAATTATTGTGCTAGCGTTTTTTCATGAATTCGTCTCAATCGACGCAGGATGATTTAATACCTATGACACCTACGTGCATAAAGCTGTTTATTTTTGGTGCTAAAATTCATTTTGCATTAAGGGAATGTTTTTGTTCAAAAAATGTTCGAAATTAGAGAAGTACTCACTAAAAACGTTCTTATCTACACTCGTATGAGTGTCTTTGATCGATTGAAAAAAATAACCATGTGTTTCGCAACAACTAAAAATGGGGGTTTAGAGGCGAATTCTTTGTGATTCTACTTCAAAAATATAAAATAAGACGGTTTTGTGAAAGTGTCCACCCAATTCGTATGCAATACTAACTAACTAATCTTTCGCTTCAGAAAACGATCAATTTGATGAACACGAGCTCGAACTGTTGACTAAAAAAATGCACTCGAGAAATAAACCATCAAATTCCATCAAATAACCAACCTAAAATCAAACCCGAAACCAACCTTACTACAAAAAATCGTATACTTAACGGATCGTCGATGAAAATATTTCCTTCGGTAGTTACCTCGTTCATTTCGAAATTCGAATCAAAATTACATTTTTATACAACTAAATGCAGCTCGCAGATAGAAGCAGAATTCGAAGCAGTAAAGCAATAAAGCGAACTCGAGAGCTATACCCGCATTACTTCCTTATCATGGTGGTTGCGGATTACACATTAGGAAGGAAAAATGAAATAACGAAAAAACACCGCACTATATGCAATTACAGAATACGGAATCTTTTCTAAATTGCGTTATAAATTTGTGTTTCTAATTTTATTCTCTATTCGAAGCTATTTTTTGCTGCTTTCATATATCACGGATATACTATATATATACGATTGATAAAGAAACCATATGGGAAACCTTCGAACATTTATAATGAAAGAAAAAATACCCGCAGATAACAGCGGAGTGAATTTTTCGCAGTAAAGCCTACCAACCATCGAATTCGAATTTCGAGAACTTTGAAAATAAACCCTGCTGAATAATTGAACAGGTTTTCAGAAAAAGAAATGAAACCCAAGTAGCCTATCCAATTATTTAAAATTTCGAGTACTACGCTTGTTATACCATTCGATGTAATATAACCGAACTCATTAACAAAGCTAAACTTAAACTAAAGAGTAAAAATTCATCGGTCGTTGAAATGAAACCTCAATCGCGTCGCTACAATATCAAATTACTCAAGTATCCGAGTAGATTTTCAACCCCAATTAATTAACCAACTTTGCATTTTGGTTCTACCACCGCTAATGAAACTACACAGCGATACTAGCTGGCAGTAGCCTACATAATAAAATGTACTAATTCGAGTAGGTATATAAGACCACAAAATAGGGTACGACGGATCCATTCTGAACCATTGTCGTACTTACGAGTATAACCGGCCAAAGAGTAGAGAGCTTTGGATAAACGAGTATAATAAACTTTAAATATAAAAACTTTTACAGATGAGCATCGGTGGCCAGAAGCGGCGAAGGTTAAGAAGCCAATGATCCACCTACTTGTGTTAAATTGCAGTTTAAGGCGTGCGCCTTCGTTTGATTGATAAATTACAGACCATCATGATGGCTTTAATTGCATACAGTAAGCCATTTAATCTCACAAAACCACCCGTCGATTTTTTTTCGCTACTTGAGTACACTTCTTCTCGGTTTTAGAATTCACGCTGAGCGTCTTTTTGTATGTATATTCTAAAAAACGTACTGTGTAACTTTAGAGTCGCCCGATGTGGCTTTTCAAAACACCAGTCAACGTCTGCAAAAGCTGACACTAATGAGGTAGGAAGGTTCGATGCGAACAAATTCGTCATTTTGCTACCTAATTAGAATCGTTACAACGAATGTTTTGGATTGACTGTGTGACGATTATTTTACGTATTTAGTAAATCCGTCGGGGTTTTCTGCAGCCTCTCGTTTGCAGCGGTGAAGGTTGATTTTAGAAGGCCCATCATCACGATTTTACTACTAGGGATCGAACTCAATTTATTCCCAAAAAAAAGTAACTGTAGAAAAAAACTCGAAAAGGTAACGTTGTACTCTCATTGCTCAGATTTACCTATTTGCTTTTTTTTTAATTTTAAATTTGGAAGTCTCGGGGAAATTCAATTTTTTTCGCTAGAGGGAAGTGCGAGGAACAATTTGCAAAAATTTACAAACTTTTCTTTCCCATTGAAAAAAAGTGAAAATCTAGATTTTCGCTTTCTGAAATTTAATGGACGTCTAGGGTACGTTTGTCTTTGACTTTTTTTTTTATGTTTAAAATATGAAGAGTTCAGTATCGTCATATTACTTTTATAAATATAGAGCACCCCCTTCTAGTCCGGCGTATGACGATATGACGATAGGAGTAATTGCACCCCCCCCCCCCCGCCGATCCTCCGGGACAACTTTTTTCTTAAAGGGGACATTCTAAGGAACATTTTAAAGCAAACTTACCCAAAAAAAAAAGTTGACCTTACTTACATAATAGCAGCCATTTTGATTGACAGGTCAGCCGAAATTGCAGATTTTGCGTTTCAACATAGGACTTACACGAAATTTTTCTAACCTTACAAAAGTAGATTGAAAGATCATGCAAAAATTTATCACCTGTCAAAATTTCAAGTGCTAAAGTGCGTTTTTCGATTTTTGGTGAATTTTTGAAAATCCAATTTAGGCCAAAAATGAGGGAAATCACCAAGAAAGCTGAAATTTGAGGTAAACCCTATTTTCGACATTCCAAATCGATTGGAAACGGTTTCAACCTGTTTTGAGCAGTTCTGGAGCCTCCAGCAGATTTTTGAAACTCGAAATTCCCACAAAATTCCATCAAATTGGAGTTGTAAAGCTGAAATTTATTCTAAAAACTAATTTCAATATGCTAAGAAGTACTGCACGTGAATTTCAAGTCGTTTTGGAGCCTTCAGCAACTTTTTGAAAATTCCTGAAGCCTCCAGCAGATTTTTACCGACTTTGCCGTGAAACGGAAAAGTAAGGTATTGTATTTGTCATGATGGTTGAGGATTTGGGTGGGGGTGGGTTTTCTTGACGTTTTGGAGTGTGCTGATCACGATAAGACATATGGCGCAAAACGAGATAAGTTTACATATATATTTATTTATTTATTTATATATCAATTTATGTATAAATTTGTGTCACGCTGAACTCAAAAGCTCCGAACTTTAAGTCGAAACTGATGATGGCAAAATATTGCTTTGATACTGAACTAGAGAAATTTTTAATTTGGTCGAAATCGATTCAGCCGTTTACGAGATATGAACGTTTAAGTGTGTTTCAACGTTATGGATAAGCAAAAATTTGTGTATACCCTTATATCTCGCAAATGGCTCACCCCCAATAAACAGATGGGGTGGTTAGGGTGTGTAGGTTGCTGATTGGTACGCGGGAGGTCGGGTGTTCGAATCCCGCGCGAGTCAAGAAGAGAAAATTTTTTGTTGAAATTTTTTAAAATTTTTTTGTTAATTTTATCCGTCCAAAATTGTTTTGCCATAAAAAATCAAAATTTTTCAAAAATTTCTAGTGTAATTTTTGTTTAAACAAAAAACATTAAGTTTTTGGTAAATAGCCAGTAAATTTTGATAATTTTTTTTTTGGTGAATTAATAGTAATTTTACCGACTTTGCCGTGAAACGGAAAGTCAAGGTATTGTATTTGTCATGATGGTTGAGGATTTGGTTGGGGGTGGGTTTTCTTGACGAATTGAAGTGTGCTGATCACGATAAGACCTATGGCTTCAAACGAGATAAGTTTATATATATATTTATATATTTATTTATTTATATATCAATTTATGTATAAATTTGTGCCGGGCTGAACTCAAAAGCTCCGAACTTTAAGTCGAAACTGATGATGGCAAAATATTGCTTTGATACTGAACTAGAGAAATTTTTAATTTGGTCGAAATCGATTCAGCCGTTTACGAGATATAAACGTTTAAGTGTGTTTCAACGTTATGGATAAGCAGAAATTTGTGTAAACCCTTATATCTCGCAAACGGCTCACCCCCAACAAACAGATGGGGTGGTTAGGGTGTGTAGGTTGCAGATTGGCGTGCTGGAAGTCGGGTGTTCGAATCCCGCGCGAGTCAAGAGGAGAAAATTTTTTGTTGATTTTTTTTGTTAATTTTATCCGTCCAAAATTTTTTTGCCATAAAAAATCAAAATTTTTCAAAAATTTCTAGTGTAATTTTTGTTTTAACAAAAAACATTAAGTTTTTGGTAAATAACCAGTAAATTTTGATAATTTTTTTTGGTGAATTAATAGTAATTTTTAGTAAGTAAAATGATTAGCTGTTGGTAAATGAGTAAACGTTGGTAAATTGATAAATTTTGGTAAATTGGTAAATTTAGGTAAATTGGTAAATTTTGGTAAATTGGTAAATTTTGGTAAATTGGTAAATTTTGGTAAATTGGTAAATTTGGTAAATTGGTAAATTTTGGTAAATCGGTAAATTTTGGTTAATTGGTAAATTTGGTAAATTGGTAAATTTGGTAAATTGGTAAATTTTGGTAAATTGATAAATTTTGGTAAATTGGTAAATTGGTAAATTTGGTAAATTTCTGTAAATCAGTAAATTTCGGTAAATAGCTAAATTTCGGTAAATTGGTAAATTTTGGTAAATTGGTAAATGTTGGTAAATCCGTAAATTCTGGTAAATTGGTAAATTTCAATATTTGTTTTATAAATTACACGCCTCCAATTGTTTATAAAACTAATTGTTTAATTGTTAGTTTATTTTCCTGTATAACAGAGCAAAGTCGGTTAATCTTGCCTACTGCGCAAGATGTTTTTTAGTAAATAAAATGATTAGTTATTTTTGGTGAATTACTCGTAATTAAAGTTGGTCGAAAATTTTGGTAAATTACTGGGGTAATTAAAATTCGGTAAAAAATTGGTAAATTAGTGAGGAAATGTCTGGTAAATTACTGAGGTGAATGTTGGTAAATTGCTGGGGTAATTCTTGGTAAATTGTAAAATTGGTAAATTAGTGGGTAATGTCTGGTAAATTACTGAGGTAAATGTTAGTAAATTGCTGGGGTAATTTTTGGTAAATTGGTAAATTTTGGTAAATGGGTAAATTTTGGTATAAATTTTGGTAAATTGATAAATTTTGGTAAATTGGTAAATTTTGGTAAATTGGTAAATTTTGGTAAATTGATAAATTTGGGTAAATTGGTAAATTTGGGTAAATTGGTAAATTTGGGTAAAATGGTAAATTGGTAAATTTTGGTAAATTGGTAAATTTTGGTAAATGGGTAAATTTTGGTATAAATTTTGGTAAATTGATAAATTTTGGTAAATTGGTAAATTTTGGTAAATTGGTAAATTTTGGTAAATTGATAAATTTGGGTAAATTGGTAAATTTGGGTAAATTGGTAAATTTGGGTAAAATGGTAAATTGGTAAATTTTGGTAAATTGGTAAATTTTGGTAAATTGGTAAATTTTGGTAAATTGGTAAATTTTGGTAAATTGGTAAATTTTGATAAATTGGTAAATTTTGGTAAATCCGTAAATTTCGGTAAATTTGTTTATTTTCCTGTATAACAGAGCAAAGTCGGTTAATCTTGCCTACTGCGCAAGATGTTTTTAAAACTTGAAATTCCCGCAACATTAATTTATCAAATGGAGTTGGCAAGCTGAAATTTACTTTGCAGACTACATGGTGGTTTCAAGTGGTTTTGAAGCTTCCAGCTACTTTTAGGAAATTTCAATTTAATAAAATATGATGCACAATTCGAAATAAAAATGTATTCAAACATATTTACACTAATACATAGATATGTACATTAATCAAACAAAAAATTAAATGGATATAAAATCACCATAATGCGAATGTAACGGTAAGAATTAATCGAATAGAAAAATCTAAAAGTCACGATTGATGTTTGTTGACTTGATGAAATTGTAAATGATACAATGTATCTCGATAATATGACAAATTACGAGTAATTACGAACGAAATAAACAATTACAGTGTATACGCGAATTTTTACATTATTTTCAACACTTTCCCTAATTCGAGAATTATCGAGCAAAAATAAAAAAAACTGCTCCGTACAAACATGAAGAACGTCAATCATGTTTCCTCGAATTTGGTCAATGTCAAAGATGCTTTGATAGCGGCGATGGACTCGGATAAGCAACTCGATCAGCTACCTGGATCCGCAAATCACCGCGTCAGCATTTTCGAATAGGTACGCCAGTTGTTGAGTGAAACAGACTCAGACATCCGGCGAATTCAGCAATGCTGGAATGTTGAAGCTATCTTCGAATTACGTGATGTAGACAGCTGATGCCTTCGGTGGTAGGATTTTCCAGAGTGATTTCGACTGTTCTCTGGCGACGTAACAGCAGCTTGTTTGCTGCTACTCCATGATCGAATGGAAATATCAGATGTATCGATGTCTGATCGCTTTCCCTGAGGTCAGAAACCTACAATCAGCGCGTCGTTAGCAACTATGGAACGGATCACGATGTCCATAGGGTTTTTTGAATTGGAAGGAGGTTGGCTTCAAACAGCTTCCGCATATGACTTCGATGAAACTTCAAATTCGAATTCAGATAAAGTTACAAATGGAATACATCTCAATTAGCGTTTTATCTCGAATAGGCACAGTGTAACACATCTGTAGCCCATAACCTAATAAAATATGATGCACAATTCAAACTGAAAATGTATTTGAACATATTCACACTAATACAAAGATATGTACATTAATCGAATGAAAAATTAAACGGATATAAAATTGCCATAATGCGAATGTTAACTTGTAAATGGTAAGAATTAATCGAATAGAAAACAGATATTCGAATAGAATGACTTGATGAAAAGGTAAACGATACAATGTATCTCGATAATACGATGAATTACGAGTAATTACGAACGAAATAAACGATTACAATGTATACGCGAATTTTTACATTATTTTCAACAAAAAGTAGCTGGAGGCTCCAAAACGACTTGAAATCCGCCAGCAGTCAACTTTGTAGCGTATTGAAATTAGTTTGCAGAATGAATTTCGACTCTCCATCTCAGTTTGATGAAATTTTAGGAAAATTTCAAGTTTCAAAAATCTACTGGAGGCTCCAGTAATTTTCAAAAAAGTCGCTGGAGACTCTAAAATGACTTGAACTCGCCTGAAGTCGTCTCGGGGGGGGGGGGGTTAAAATTGGAGTATAGAGTAAATTTTAGCTTTCCATCCCCATTTGATGAAATTTTGTGAAAATTTAAAGTTTCAAAAATCTGCTGGAGGCTTCAGGAATTTTCAAAAAGTCGCTGGAGGCTCCAAAAGGACTTGAAATTCAGCTCTACAACTCCAATTTGATGGAATTTTGTGGGAATTTTGAGTTTCAAAAATCTGCTGGAGGCTCCAGAACTTCTAAAAACGGGTTGAAACAGTTACCAATCGATTTGGCAGGTCGAAAACAGGGTATATCCCAAATTTCAGATTTCTAGATCAATTTGGTAAAATTTTGATTTTTCCCCTTATTTTGGGGCTAATTTTATTTTCAAAAATTCACCAAAACTCGAAATACGCACTTTAGCACTTGAAATTTTGACCTGTGATAAATTTTTGCATAATTTTTCAATCTACCTTTGCAAGGTTAGAAAAATTTCGTACAAGTCCTATGTTGAAACGCAAAATCTGCAATTTCGGCTGACCTGTCAATCAAAATGGCCGCCATTTTGTAAGTAAGGCCACTTTTTTTTGGGCAAGTTTGCTTTAAAATGTTTCTTAGGATGTCCCCTTTAAGAAAAAAGTTGTCCCGGAGGATCGGCGGGGGGGGGGGGATGCAATTACTCCTATTGTCATATGCCGGACTATTCTCCAAAAAAAAAAAAATTGTTGAAAATTGTTTTTTATTTTTGAGGCTCATTTCGATTCGGACATTTTGGGGCCGAATCAAAAAAAGAAGGTTCCCAGTACAGATGCTGTAGAATTTTTTTAAGTTTTTTGTTTCATTTTCTACTCTTTGAAAATGGTTTTTGAAATTGAAAATGACTTTCCTACCACGCTCTTCTCTGTATTAATCTGACAAAATTTCGTTGTTTTCAATATTTCTGCATTCATTTTTCTTCGTGCCAAAACAAATTTAAAAAGCGTGATTCGGCAATATTCATCGGTTATACTCCGTCAATTTCACCCGAAAAAATGTAATTTCTTGTAAAAAAAAATTTGTAAAAAACTCGATTTTCAAAAAATTGATCAAAATAACTCCAAGAAGAGTAGGTACATTTTAGGATAGTTTATTTTAATTTGTTTTTGCTAATTCGAAATTTACAAGTAGAGTTTTTTTTTTTTGCAGAAAATGGAAAATTCCGTGGCTTATAAGATGGCTGAGTCATTTTTTAAACCCCCTATTTCTGCACTTTCTCAATTAAGAGGTAATGACCCACCCCCCCCCCTTTTTAAAAAATACATTTCGAAGATTAAAAAAGAAAATTGAATTTCAAAGCTACAATATCAGTCGATACTCGTGCCTTTTGTATGAAAATGATGAGAGCTTCATCATAATTCCCACTCTTGCCAGTTTTATTCTGGAGCTCTTTATAGATTCTCATGTCAGTGTTCTGCGGTATTAAATGTATTCAAATAGTTGTCCACTATATAAAAGTAATGCACCGGATAATCTCGTATTTTAATAAAAAATATTGGGTGTTATATTATAACCATAATTTACTTTTTATACGTTAAAATTACGATGTATTATGAGCGGCGGCGGAGAGATTGCTCGAACCTAATCATGAGCTCATAAAGTTGAAAAAGGCGTTAAAGCTATGACATTTATGGAGGTTTGGAATCGTGTTAAATAACAATGTATACATAACTCGATCTTATTTGAATATTAAACTATTACTACCTATCGTAGCCTATATACGTATATTTTTTATTATCATCTTATGCATCGTAAGTATACATTTTTTGGTTATATCATTTCCGAAAAATTTATAGCAAAATATTTCAACTTTCAATGTGAAAAAAAAAATTCACGACTAAAACATCAAAGCACAATACGAGTATGGTTGGTTAATAAACAACGAACAACATGCGTTGTTGTATATTTTAAGATAGATGAATCAAGTATAGTAAACAACGTATGGCAGTTATTTTCATTCTTTCACCCCTGTAAAAATCGCGATCCCCTTGTATCGTACATTTTCCACCCTCTAAACTTATAGCGAATAAAAACGAGAAACGCCAATCATCGCTGCTTTCATATATCTTTGTAATATTAATTTTACCAAATAAGGTTTTCTATAATACTGCATATGCATAATTCATGTCTGACACTATCCTACCGAGAGTAATACGCAATATCTTGCTATTTACGAAAGATGACCCATACGGAGACCGCGAGCAGCCGTATCGTCATATTTTCGCTTTTCAATACCTACAAACTTTATTAATTTGCAACGAAAACTTTTATTTATGGCAATATTAAAGAAACTTGATATCAACATTTTGCACCGAAACTTGTTTTTCTTATTGCTTATAATATAAAATAAATGATAATTTTCCTTTTTACCGTGAATGTAAAACTTGAAGAATGGTAAAGTTTATTAAAAACTTTTCTATGAATATTCATCATTTTAGCTATGGTTTTCCTCTGGAGTAAATTTAAATCAACGGCTAGTTTGTAGTATTTCCGAATTTTCAAACTTTCTACCGTATATTTTCTGCACTTGCATAGGGATTTCTATATAGTTAACGAATCTGCGAGTTTATTTTATAACAAATGAAACAAAAAACAGAAATTATTTTTAAAGATTAGAATCTGTTGGAAGTTTTTTTCTCCCTCGAGTTTGTTTGGTTTGTGATTCTCTGCCCAATAGATTCAAACTGATGGAACGATTTGTAGAGGTTTTGAAAAATTTCAACGATCATTTTTTTCAATATTAATTTACTACCCTTGATGCAGAGTTGGAATTTTCTTCTTAACTGATTTTTCCAAAATTTTTTAATTTAAAAACTTCATACTTGAAAGGATAGGTATACGTTTAGAAATCGCCTCAACTGTAGATTCACTCGTAGAACAGATTGATAATAAGCCAAAACTCGATTTTTAGCTGCTCAAATCGATTTCGACAGAAGGAAAAATTCACAAATTGTGGATTACTTTGATTGAAAATTTGTGGAATCTAGATTTTTGCTTCAGAATTGATTTTCATCATTAAAAAAATCACCATTTTTGTGTGTTTGAAAATTTGCCAAAAATTCGAAAATCACAGGGGCTGCTGAAATTTTGGTCGCGTGTGTTCTAGGTCGTGTTTTTTCAGAAGTTGATACCTCGAAAGATTTACTTGTCAGGCATTTTGTTGAGACCAATTGATGCGTAATTGAGGTAGTGGGGTGGGGTGGGGGGTGAGTAAAAATTTCTTTTTAAATTCAATTTCATAATTTCTTTTCAAATGTTCAACTATTTTTGTCTTTTTTTGTAAGTGGGTTTTTTTATAACTTTTGAATTATCGAACGCAGAATTCAAAAAAAATTATAAATTGTTAACTTACGATCAAAAGTAATTTTTTTAAGCTAAAATTTCAAATTTTCACTTTATAATTTTTCCAAATTTAATAGTTTGATTTTTTTCTTAATTTTTTCTATAATTCTGCAGCCTCCTACGTATAATCCCACTATCTTCTAAAGGAAAGGAGAACCTCAAAAATAGGCATTTTTCCACCTTGGGCAATTTTTGGGTCGAGTAGTTTGAAATTTTGTGTTAGTACAAGTTCCCTGTAGAAATGCCTCAATTTTTGTTAGCTTTTTTGAACTCTGAAAAAGATTTTGAAATTTGGGAAACGACCCTCACGCTCCCAGTTATACGTTGACAAAAATACCATTTTTTTCATGTATTTCCAAACTGTATATCAATTTTAAGCCACATTTCAGTCCCACATTTTCATCAAAAATCTTGAAAAAAGTTTCAATTCCAAAAAAGTATTATTTTTTTGCAATTCATCGCCAAAAAGTCGTGCTTTTTGCTAAAATTGTAAAAATCTTACGTTTTGTGAAAATTGATAAAAATTCTCGCTTTTTAGACAAATTGCTAAAAAATCTCACTTTCTAAAAAAATATTCAAAAGTTTCGCTTTTTCATCAGGAATGGTCAAAAATTACCAAAAGTCTCGCTTTTTCGACAAAAATAGCAAAAAAAATGAGTCTCACATTTTTTTTTTCAGGTAGATACATATTGCCAATTTTTTTTTTGGCAATAGATTCTCAAAAAGTACACTTTTTACTTGAATTGTTAGTGTTCATTTTCGCCAAAAATTGTCAAAAATTGTTGTTTTCTCAAAAGTTGATCAAAACTGTCTTTTTTGTAAAAAATTCCAAAAAATCTCATTTTTTTTCAAAAATTGCTCAAGTTGTACTTTTTTGCCAGAAAGTCTCGTTTTTTCGACAAAAAGTTGTGAAGAAGTAAGTATCATTTTTTTTGCCGAAGTCCGATTTTTGCTAAAGCCCAAAAGTTGTGTAAAATTTTCTTTTCTTTCAAAAATGAACAAAAATTCGTGCTTTTTAGACCAATTGCTTGAAAAAGCCTCATTTTTCCTAAAATTATTTTAATGTTTCGCTTTTTAATCAAAAATGGTCGAAAGTTAGCAAAAGTCTCGCTTTTTCGTCAGGAAAAATGAAATTTTCAAGCAATAAAAAAGTTATTTTCGCCATTTTTTCAAAAAAACAATCATTTTTATTTATTAAAAAAAATAAATACAAAATGCTAAAATTTTTGAAAATTTGACCAGAATTGAATCAAGCTTTTCGCTTTTTTGGGCTCAGGGGGCATCTTTTTATCGATCAATAAATTTAAATTCTGAGATTGAAAAAAAATCTACAACATAGCAAAGACGAAGCTCATGAAAAAATAAGTTTTTAAAAACTGATCACAGGAGATTTATTAGGTATTTCAAAAAAAAAGAGTTTTTTCCGGCTTTTCCTGATTTTATAGACCGATTTTCACAATTTCCTAAATCTTTCAAACGTAAACTACACACAGAATAGTGGAAAGAGAGCATGGAGAGTCCAGGGGTGCTGTGATGGGGCTTTCTTGATGAGTAACTCATCAAATGAATTTTTGGGGGGGGGAGTGGAAAATTTTTCATATTTTCTCTTCCCCCCCCCCAAAAATCAATCACATCCCCCCCAAGTCAGAAAAAATATAATAATTTACCATGCAAAAATTAGTAATTGCGCGAAATATTACAAAAATTTTCTCCCTCGCTTCGCTCGGGTAAACCATTGATTTTTGCTCCTTGACATATAAATATTCAAAACCTTTCGCCCTCGCTTCGCTCGGGCTAGATCACTCTCCTTTTCTCTAACCAAAGTGAAAGGAGAGAAAAATTGACTTCTCCCATCAAAAATAATGATGTTTTACTCTTAAAGAATTGCAAATTTTTAAAAGCTTCAGCCCTCGCTTTTCTCGGGCTTTTATGGTACCTCGATATCCCTAATCTCCAGAAGACAAAAAAATGTTGAAACCATGAAAACAAAATTTATACCTACATCATCAGGAATGGTATTATTTTGCACCTCATATTATTACTTTTCCATGGCTTTCGCCCTCGCTTCGCTAGGGGTAGATCATTCTCCCTTTCTTTTCTGTAACCGAAGATGGAGGGTAGAAAAATTGATTCCTCACATCAAAAATAATGCTGTTTTACTTCTCAGGAATTGTGAATTTTCAAAAGCTTTTTCTCTCACTTCGCTCAGGTTCTTACTCCTATTTTTAAAAATAACAGATACCTATTATATTATAATGTACGTAATTTTTAAAAATTTTAAAGCTATGAAAATCGACTTTGTTTCAAGTACATTTTGAATTATCAATTTTTCACTGCTTTTGCACTCGCTTTGCTCGGGCAGATTTGAATTCTATGAACTACACAAATTTTCGAACATTTCCTAGAATGGAAAAATGAACCCAAGAAATTTTAAAAACATATCTACTGCATTAATGAAAAATTTCAATTACACTTAAATAATTATTCAACATTTTTGTTTCCAACTTCCGTTTTTAAAAAATGGTTCGAACAATCGCTGGCCAGTTTGGTTGAAAAAATTTTAGTGGATGTATATGAGGAGGGGGGTAAAGTTTTACTGAGAATAGGGGGGAACTTATCAAATGCTCAGGAGGATCACAGCACCCCTGAAGGAGAGGGTGTTAAATTTTTTCAAAAGTCATCATGATGTGGTAAATTTCGTCAATTATTAATCCATTTTTTACCGAGTTTTTAAGAAGCTGGAATCAGGGGGGCGAGGGTAGCTCATGCTTTGAAATTTTCAATTGTTTGTCCTCGAAAGCTAAGCCATTCCATTCAAAAAAAAAAAATTACTAAGAAATTGAAGGTATTTCAATCATACTGGGAGAATCAGAATATTGAGATGAATTGGAATAAAAATTGGAATAAAAATTATAATAAAAGTAGGTAGATATCACTAAATCAGGCGATTTTTCATCGTTTTCAAAAATTTTGGGGAACTCAACCTTCTTTGCCAAGCTTTGGAGACGAATAAGTTAATCAATTGACAAAATATTTTTAAAAAGGAAGAAATACTGATTTCCGAAATTTTGAGCCATTCAACTCTACTCTCCCAGGATCCTTCCAACTTTGATTGAAGTATTTCCTTCAAATTTTTTAAATTTTGAAGCACATGACCTCCCCTAAAAATCCTCAATCTTCACTTCACATTCATACGATTTTTTCAACTTTTAGGATCAATAAATGAAACAGAATTTAATTCAAGACAATCTCACTTCAACATATTTAGCCTCAAACTACAACCATTAAAGTCATTAATCAAAACATTTATTCATCACGTAATAATTAACACCACAACACGACAAAATAGTATACAATTTCGATACGAAGTTATTTTTCGCCAATACTTTAGTCCTCATTCATGGTACCGAAAGTGTTGAAACTACACCACAGCTCCACTCATACAGAAACCCTACCTTATACGAGTATATGTATACGTTGAAGCGTCGAAGCATGCATCGTTTTAAACGCTTCATTAATTAAACTCTGTCTACATATTATTATTAAAAAACCAGCCGTATAATAATTTAAAAACGAACGTAATATTTCTATTATTTGGTCTAGATAAGATACTTGAAAGAAAATTAATTGCAGATTAATTCGTTAAACATCGTTATATATTTTTATGGGTGATAGCAGGGATCACGCTGTTAGAAGAATGCGTACTCGTACGAATGCGTGTACTAGGTTTTTACTATCACTGACCAAAAAGATAAAAAGATAATAATTGTTTGTTAGCGTGAAATCTGGCAATGTATCAAAATAATTTCGTCCGGTATGAGGCAAGTATGAGTGTAGACCCCCCAGCGAGGTGAATAAACCACCTTACAGTTTTCTTTATGAACGTGATTTATTTCAGTTTTCGTTGATTAAACATACAGAACTTACTATGTTTCGTTGTTGTGTATGTAATGGTCTTTTTTTCGCATTCTCGTGCTACAATATCGTAATAATTTGGGGATTATAATGATGATTTTTTTTTTTTTCAATTATGAAAATTGTTGCATTCGTTAGGTATACCTAGTTTTAATTATGAATCCATCTATCTTGATGATGTGCTAGTTCATCAGCTAAATCAAAGAGTTTTTTTTTTTTTGTTCATTTAGAAATTAGGTAGCTGCGGTTTACCTACGGTTAATCAACACAGAAAAGTATTTGAGGATTCAAATTCCAAAAAGTAGACAAATTGATCTACATAGAATCGCCAAATATGTACACTTTGAACTAATCCCGCTCCGAATAAACATCTCTCTACAATGACAAGGTAGGCGTACCAGTCTCACACACGGTATGAGTGTCAACTCGAACAAAATGATTTAATATACATCATAACTCATTAAAACTAATCTAACCAGGTACTTGTAGCATTTCAGCCAAGTGTACATCGGTTCACAAAAACGCCTGCAAAAGATATATGCTATTCATAAATATACTGGCGGAATCCCGATGATAATCTCCGTACCTCTCGCGACTACCTAATTCAACGAAAAAGTAAAATATACACCGTTATACTACATTTTATTAAAGGGAAAATGTATATGGAGTTATATTGTTTCTCTCCATATCTCATCGTATCCAAATGCCAACAGCTGTTACTATTCCATAAGTTGGATAGATACAGCGATTATGCCCTCAAAAACAGAGGTGGTAACTATTCCTAAAATTTTATTCCACGTTCGATTTGTTTTTAATATTATAATTTTCCAGTGTATGCGTTCTAGACAGTCTGAGTTTGAGTGGGATTTAGGATTTAGATGACTAGATTTTTTTTTTAAGAAAAAGATTTTATCATTTGTTAAATATTTTTTTATACGGTACGTATCAATATTTTATCGTTTGTTAAATACCTACTTTTACATGGTATTAATTTTATGCGAACGTTTTAATGAAATACCTATCGGCGGGATCATCAAAGATAATCCGATTAAGTTAATCGTAAACTGTGTACGCTGAGTAATGTCGGCGTTCTTTTACCCCCTTGTGGATGCCACAATGCACCTGAATATATGTATTGTATAAGTATACTTCTCCTGTAGGTAAAAATTTTACGTCAATTCAGTTTTTCATAGGTTTTTTTTCATTACAGAATTGCGCTTCATGTGTTGATAAAGATTAAGAAAAATGAACAATTCGGTCTAGAAAATATTTCGAAGATCGTTAAAGTTTTCAATTTTTTTTTCATTCACATTGCTGTTTTGATTTTGATTTTGGTCTTCAATCGCTAAAAATCTGACAAATCGCCAGAATCGTGGTAGTCTCATCGCGAATTTCTTGCTCCCTTTTTTAAAAAAAAAATCATGGTTCATTACAAAAATTACCTTTCAAAATCTTACCGATCCTGCGAAAAATTCATCACGAAATGACCTCGGACTACAGAAAACTCACAGTTTATTTGTCAGGATACATCTATCACCCCCCCTCCCCGAATTCAATTTTTCGAAATTAAAGTAAAACATATTTTGAATACATTCACGCATTTTCATTCCCAAGGGGGGGGGGCATTAGAAATGTGTCTGCATCAATATTTTGGGTGGAGATTGCAATAGATTGTTTTTGAATAGAAAAGAGTCATTGCTTGCTGAATTCCCTCTTGATCTCTTTTGGGGGGAAGGGGCCATAAGAACAAGAAATGATTCTACAGCAATCCTGAAAAAGAGAGCAGAGGGGGCTAATTCGAGCACATTAAATTGAAATATACAAGAAATTCTTCTCTCAATAAATCTAAAAATTAAAAAAAGTCACTTAAATAAAAAATTTCTCAGTTCCACACTCAATTCATTTTTTAAAATTTTCGTGTGTTTTTAGAGAGACAATTGAATGCTGGAGTGGGTCCATTTTCAATTTTTTTTCAAGTTAGGTGGACTTGGCGAAAAACATTTCAAATTTTTAATTCGGTGTTCAACCTCACCGACGAGAGCTCACAGTTTACAAAATTTTAAAAATTTTCGTACGTTTCAAGGTTTTTTATTATCTATTTTGTTTTATTTTTTGTTTAACAATAAGTGCTAATTTTATGTCTCCAGTACCAACGTTTAAACCATTAGAAATGCTCAAAGTTCATTTTTATCAAGTTTAGGAGTTCTCAAAATATTACTCATCAGTCATCAATAATTTTTCAGTTACATATCATCTTCAGAAGGTACGTGATTAAAATTGAAAAATGATGAAAAAAATAAAAGAAAAATTTTCAAATATTTATTCAACTTTGAGTTTTTGCCGGGGGGAGGGGTAGTAAGAAATGTACCAACAAATTTGAAATTTTTCCTACACGTCTTGTAGAAGTAATTCCACTATAATTTTTTGCCAGGCTCCACCAAATTCAAAAAAAAAAAAAAAAAAAAAAAAAATGAAAATGACCGACTTTATTAAAAAGAAACCGACAGGACATGACAGAATGAATTCAAATTTTCACCAAAAGTCTTTTCAAGTTTACTATCTACCAACTCATCCTACCTAATTCTAATATTTAAATGGGGGGGGGGGGGGTTAATGAGGAATTTTTGAAGATCGAGTATGTACATCTGTTTTTTCCCCCAAATTTACAAAATATTTGATTTTTACCATCTTGATGCAATTTTCTAGTGCTTTATTTAGCTTTTACGTTATTTTGGTCATCTTTTCATAAGGTTGTATTAAAATTTTGTCAAATTTTTAGCAAATTTAATCAGTTTTGATAATTTTGGATATTTTTTATGTTCCTTAAAAAGTCCAACCAATCACAATACAAGAGATAAAGAAGAATCTAAAGCGAATGAAAAACAATAAATCGCCAGGAAAAGGTGGAGTTATAACAGAAATTATAAAACTGGGTGGAGATAAAATGAATGAATACCTGGCTGTGCTATTTAACCAGTGCCTAGAATAAGGAAAAATCCCAGATGAATGGATTGATGCTGAAGTGGTTTTGATTCATAAAAAAGGTGACAAAGCTGATATAAAAAACTATCTTCCAATAAGCCTACTTTCTAATATATACAAACTATTCACGAGGATAATTACCACAAGGCTGACAGAAAAGCTTGATGAAGCCCAACCAGATGAACAGGCAGGATTCCGTAAGGGAAGAAGCAAAATTGACCATATCCATGTTATGCGTCAGCTTATCAAAAAAACCAACGAATTTAGAATGCCCCTATGTTTGGCATTCATTGATTTTGAAAAAGCATTTGACTCTTTGAAAATGGTGTCTATGAGTCTATGATGACAGCTCTTGAAAAGATTGGAATTGATCCTGCTTACCTACATATGATTGAGTATATCTACAGAAATGCCACAGCTTCTATTACAATCAATGGAGAAACAGCAAAAATAAGGCTCAAAAAGGGAATAAGACAGGGAGATGCACTTTCACCTAAATTGTTCACAGCCACACTCTATCTGGACACATTTTTCATCAGTTACAAACCCATTGCACATAGTCTTGGTCTTTCCTTTATTAATTTTCAGTCCTACTTCTAGATGTGCATCTCTCACCTTGTCCAGCATTCCCTGAAGTTCGTCCATATCCTGTGCTATCAGCAGGTTCAGCACCACATCATCAGCATATGTGACCCGCTCTGACAAAACTGACCATTTCGACGAAAAAAAGTATCCAAAATAATGATGTTTAAAATGAGTTTTGAGGGTTGAAAGATCAGATTTTTGAGAGAAAACCATTTTTTAAAATTTCGTCGAAAATGTCGAAATGGTCGGTTTTGTCAGAGTGGGTCACATATGCTGATGATGTGGTGCTGATAGTACAGGATATGGACAAACTTCAGGGAATGCTGGACAAGGTGAGAGATGCATGTCTAGAAGTAGGACTGAAAATTAATAAAGGGAAGACCAAGACTAAGTGCAATGGGTTTGTAACTGATAAAAAATGTGTCCAGCTGGAGGATGATGAAATTGAAATGGTTGGTGGATTTGTGTATACATTGGCCAAGATATGACAATGAATAACAATTTCAACAGAGAGATATCCAAGAGAATAAAGGCATCATGGACGGCATACTCGAGGCTGCGAGGAATTATCAGAGAGAAGTCAATACCGATGTGTCTGAGAAGGAGGGTAGCAAATCAATGCATCATCCTGGTGGCCTCATATGCTAATGAGACATGGGCATTGACAAAGAAGCTGGAAGATCGAATTGTCAAGATGCAAAGGCGTATGGAGCGATCAATGCTGTGGATAACGCTGCGAGACAAATGGACAGTGGAGAAAATTTGGGAGACCACAGGGATGACTGACATTATGGAGACAGCTAAGCGGAGTAAGTGGCGCTGGTCTGGTCATGTTGCCAGAAGTGGGGGTCAATGATGGGTGGTAAAGACTACTCAGTGGAGACCAAACAGAAAACAGGCAATGGGGAGACCAAAACTTTTTTTGTGATTTTGAATGTTTTGACATTGATTTATTTTTTTTACCGGGTGTCGTTCCGAAATTTGCATTACACTAACTTTTGAAAACGTGGAAAAAGTTCTATTGTGATTGCTGCTGATATCATGTCAGAAATTTAAAAACGCTGACCCTCATGAATCTGTTTTTTAAAACGTGAATAAGACAAAATAATATTGTTGATTTTCCAAAATTATGTCGGACTTTGAAAAACAAGGAAACTGGTCAATCCGTGTGAGGTTTATTTTTGAAAACTTGTAGGAAAGACCTGTTGACTTTCTGACATTATGTCAGACCAGAAAAAAGAAATCAATGAATTAGGCTACTAAAATTGTGTATGTCTCCCCCCCCCCTCATCAAACATTTAAAATTAACTTTCTGATATTTTGGCAGAATTCTTAAATTTTGGAATTCTAATCAGCGAGTTAACTTGAGCAAAAAACATACCACCATGACTTGAAACTTTCCTTGATGTGTTCAAAATGCATCGTATAATCTAGAAAATGTATAATCATTTTGAGATTATAGTGTTGATAAATTGAGAAAAAATTATCTTCATCGTGTTTCCTTCTGTTAATCTGATTGAAGAAAAAGAAAAAAGCTCAAATCAAGGCTTCATTTTTTAGTTGAAATTTTTAGGATCCTATTTTCAATCAAAATGAACAAAGGTTCTGAAGTTTGAATGAGGACCACTCTACTTATGGAGCTGTAATTTTCAATTTCAAAAAAAATCAACTAAGTTTATGCTATGAAAAATGAACAAATTTTGTTTAAATGCCACATGTTGAAAATAACGAATTTTGAGGATTTTATTGATGGAAAAGACATACCTATTTTTATGCCATGCAGCACATTCAATTTTACTTGAGTTTAGACAAAAAAATTAACAGGTCAAAATGAGTTCAAATTCAGCCTTTCCGCTTTCCAAAAAAGCCCTGTGTGGTTTTTTATTGTATGAAAGTGGCACCAATGGCTTTACTAACACAGTTCAAAATTATCGAGATGTTTTTTCTCCATGTAAAACTGAAACTCATCCCCTACTAAAATATAATTTACAAATTAACCGTAGAAGAAAAAGTGAATACGAGCGTTCAGATTTCAAGAGACGATTAAACCGCTTATCTGAGCTAATTGTCTTTGAAACGACGAACGCATCCCGCGGAATAATAAAAAAAAGAGGGTAGTTTTGCAACGAGACCTCCGAGCTAAGAAATTCGTAATTTGAGAACATAATACGAACATCATGGTCTATAAGGTATGATTTTGTGGTGTTTTTCTCCTTGCCGCCGAACCGATTGTATTTTTTGTGGAAAACCGGTTACCATCGCATATAACCATAGTACATCTGACTATAGTGAAAATAACGCATAAGGTTCGTATTTCATTTGGTTTTCATTCATTTATAGAATAACCACAATAATTACCTGCCTCTTTATGCGCTCTGTATCGGTATTTCCTTTTGCGAGACTCGGCACGGCGCGGCGGCAATTTCAAATAGAAGTACTTTGTTCGTGCTCTTATGCGGCGTACCTACCGGTTGCAGTTCGGAGGTGGAGATCTTTTTAGAATTTGCCACGAACTAGAGTTTTTTTTTCTCCATCATTTGAATTGGAATCGTATGTAGTTTTATTATTAGGTTTCATTGAAATATTATTCTTATTGCGCGATGAAAGGCTTACATTAGAAATTAGCTGGGTACGAGTACACATGCGATTTGGTAAACCGGAAACAGAGGTGGATATGTAGAAAAATTATTTGATATGATTTTCATTTCATTTTATACGATGACATCTGGATCGAAAAGAATACAGAGTTGAATACAAGTGCTGTATTATAACAATATCGATTGTATCAATGTATCTAGTTTGCTTCATCTTCATCCCCGAACATCCTGGGTCGTTCTTGGGTTGAAAATTAATTTGAACATAACTCTTTTTTACGCCGTGATATTTCGGAAGAATTTTATAGTATTTTTAAGATGCTACCTTGTTAATATTTCCTTGCTTCGTTTGAAAGTGCAATTTTTTAAAGGTGTTGTATATTTTGTATCTCGCTTACGTTATCTTTTCGCGCACCTGTTTAGAAGAAAGATGATCCAAAATGAAAAATAACCCCGTAAAGGAATTTATTACGTAAAATCAACGCTCTGTATTCTTTTTTCTCCTTCGCGAAGTAACTAATAAAATTTCACCCTAAACGGTAAATTTTCTTACAGCTTCTTTATTACAGTAATTTCGCTAACGTTAATGTATAATAACTAATTTAAATTAACTCCATTCTATTTTCTTCATCTTATAAACTCTTTTAATTAATTAGAATCAATTTACAAGCGTTTCTTTAGCGCGAGTAAAATATATCGTAACAATATTTCCCATGTAAATTTATCGCGTGTATCTTGTACTTGTATAGTTGAAGAAAAATTGTTGGAAATTTTCGCTATATGCTGGGGAAATGTTTCATTGATTTAAACGTCACTTTGCAGAATTTGCTTAGAGGGACAGGGAAATAGGAGTTTGAGATGAAAGTGTTTGCTTGAGATGAATTTGCAAGTTGTAGATGAGGAATATTTTGTCATGTTGGCATCGAAATGCTCAATATTACTACCTAATAAAAAAACCTTTATGCATAAATTCTGCTATCAACTTTTTTGAACCTGAAACTTGATAGAGCAGGAAAATAACGTAAAAAAGCGAGGGCGAAAAGGAAAAAATTGGCACATGAATTTTTTCTTCGGGGATGTGTTCAGATGAACCCACTGAACTACTAAAAAAAAAACCGCACTTTCTACCCCTGGAGCTAACTTTTTTAGGGGGCTAAAACCGGTTCCGATTCACGTTTTTTGCGATTTACTCAGAAAATATTAGGTTTACGATAAAAAGTACCATGACAAAAAATGTTCCCCTTCCAATTCTCGTCAATTTGATATTACGCTCGATACCCATCCCTCAAAAGGAGTGTCTAAAAAAAGGGGTGGAAAGAGTAGGTGTTTCAAAAAAAGTCAGTTCAATAAATTGATGAAGGTTACCACTTTATATCATTCATTTTCGCTCAAATTTTTTTTACAAAGTCTACTCACTCAACTATTAAATTTCACCATCATTGATTGGTCTTCAACCCTCCCCGGGGGTTGGTGGGGGACTGGGGGTGCTTGATTTTTCAACTAACACACAACTGAATCATATGTATATTTGAAAAACTAATCTGGACATGCGATATATCGAATAGTATGTTTTCGAGATCGCTGAATACGAATACCAACTTATTTTTTGGGTCCAGTTCCTCAAAGCCCCTCTGTGCCCCAAAAAGGGGGTTAAAATTTTGAAAAATCGTGAAAAGTCGAGTGATGTATCGAATGGTATGTTTTCGAGGTCACTGAGTACAAATATGAACTTATTTTTTGGGTCCCACTCCCCAATGTCCCTCTGTGCCCCAACAAGGGGGCTGAAATTTCAAAAAATCATCAAAAAGTCGAGTGATATATCGAATGGTATGTTTTCGAGGTCGCTGAGTACGAATATGGACTTATTTTTTGGGTCCCACTCCCCAATGTCCCTCTGTGCCTCAACAAGGGGGCTAAAATTTCAAAAAAATCATCAAAAAGTCGAGTGATATATCGAATGGTATGTTTTCGAGGTCCCTGAATACGAATATGAACTTATTTTTTTCTTACTGTTCTTCAAGACCCATTTATGCCCTTCTAAAGAGGATACAATTTTGAAAAGTCACTGAAAATCGTGCATACGAGTATATTGAATAGTATGTACTTATGTTTTCAAGATCGCTAAACACAAATTTTTAGAATCCAAAGCACAATGATTCTCCGTCCCAAAAAAGTTGACGACAAAACATGGTGTGATCTTTTTCATTGAAGATTCTCACCATTATTTTAGAAATAATTCTGAAAATTCATCTCAAAAACACTGATTAGAGTAACTTTCGGAGGGAGGAAGGGAGAGGTAGAGGTATTACCAAGGCGGTATTATCGGGATCACTATTCAAAAAGTTTGAACGCTCATTTTTCAAAGAAAACATTTCACATCTCAAGATTTTTTTAAAACGCTCACTCATCTACCAGTTTTTGATTACTTTTTAATAGAAAATAAAATAGAACTAGGACTTTTACAGTTTTGTCGAATTTCGTCGAAATAAAATGTACCTATAACCATCCAACTAATTTCTATTTGTAAATTTTGCTTAGGTACGTGCCACCCGAATTATTAATTATGGGAAATTTAAATGAAATTAATTATTTATAATGTTTTTTTTGTTGAAAAAATTCATAAATTGATAAAATATTTCAAAATAGAATTCCGAAAACATATCTACCATTTGATGTATCACACGACTTTTCAGGATTTTTCGAAATTTGGCCCCTTTTTTGGGGCACATAGGGACATTAGGGGGTGGGACCCAAAAAATAAGTTCATATTCGTACTCAGCGATCTCGAAAACATACCATTCAATATATCACTCGACTTTTCACGATTTTTCAAAATTTTAACCCCTTTTTGGGGCGCAGAGGGGCTTTGAGGAACTGGACCCAAAAAATAAGTTGGTATTCGTATTCAGCGACCTTGAAAACATACTATTCGATATATCGCATGTCCAGATTCGTTTTTCAAATATATGATTCAGTTGTGTGTTACTTGAAAAATCAAGCACCCCCACCAACCCCCGGGGAGGATTGAAGACCAATCAATGGTGGTGTTGATATGGTGAGATATGGCCCAACTACGTAAGTAGTTATTCGAAGCATAACTATAGGTAGCGTGAACGTAAGTGGTGGGAACGTGTTAACTCCGCAAAGGTCGTGACGTAGGCAACGCATCGAGCAACGCATCGAGCGCGATGCATATATAATGCATCGCGAACGCACCAAAATTACTTAGCATAGGTATCTCGAGCTCGCCGGTGCTTCGTCGTAACGCGCATTTCCTCAGATATGAAACTTAGTAGATGTGACAGGCAGGTAAGGTATCCAGTAAGGGTACCTATCCCCTATTTATCCAGGCATTGCCCACTACATATAGTGGTTAAAATGAAATTACGTCGTGATTCGAATAAGTTAACTATCCGATCGCGATATTATTGGGTATGGAGTAGATCTTCCCGGGCATCACTCCTACTGCTAGTAGAATAGGTACCTCGTGTAATACATTGCTGTCGCCTGGCCTAGTATGAGTGAGCCACCTTGAAAGAGACAGTAGAAGCGGACATTATGTGGACCTTGGTGAGTAACCTCATCATTTATTTAATAAGGTAATTTTTCCCATACTTACGAGTATTGAGAAGTAATCTCTTTCTTCGTAAGTATGTAAAATTAGGGTTTATTGTCATCCCTGCATAATTCATCACCTTCGATTACAATAATACTTTAGCGTATTATATCTTAATTCATTAGCGCGAGACGCATAATATGGACCGGTGTCCATATTAATGATGTAAAATTATGTAAATTCTTTTATATCTTGATTCACCTGACATGATCGAATTATAATAATAAATCAATTAGACACGTTGTATCGTTTTGGTGTTATTATTATTACATCGGATCATAAATGCATATAGTATTTCTGCATGATTTCTGGGCTCTCCGACACCCATAGACTAGCCAGGTATAGGGAAATATTAACTACTTACGTAGTAATATTTAGCCTTCTCCCCTCAGTAATATTTCTAATAATATTCTCTTCCATAGTCATTCAAGAATTAACTATATCATTTTGGCGCCCAACTTCCGCGTAATTCTCCTGAAAATTGCAAAATTTTCAGTCCGACTTACTAAAAAACCCACCCTTAAAATTTTAAATTTTTTCAAAATTTTCAAAATTTTCAATTTTTTCAATTTTTCCGAAACTTGAATTCCAAAAAGCTCTCTTCAAGAGCACAATTCAAGTGAAAAAATTAATCTAATACCTTCAGTAAACTCGCTAAAATACTCGTAAAAAATCCATAAATTTAAAATAATTAATTTCAAAATTTTCAAATTTTTTCAAATTTTTTTTTTAAACTAAATATGGTGACAAATTCAAATATTAGAACATAGCGAGCCGTACTCAAATGATAGTTCTGTAGGAGATAGATAAATTTCTACTTCTTTTTTGAAAAATTGCAAATAACCTTCTTTTGACTGAGATAGTTGCATTCATGATTTTTCGTAAAAACACCACGAAATGGCAAAGTATGCAATTCATCTGACTCAAAAGATATCTAAATTGCCTCTAAAATTAAAAATAATGACGAGTTAAAGTATACTAATTCGCAATTTTTTTTTTTTACTAACATACTAATATTGCATGAAAATTTTCTTAACAACTTCTTCTAAAAAATTTCCGAGTATAACAAATTTCTTTTTACCAAAATCGTATGTCCCATTTACTGCAGAAAATAGACAAATTATTTAACTCGGAAATCACTCAAAAATCATAGTGTTTGCTTCTAAAAGGTCGCAAAGGTCAGAAAAGGGGCAAAAATTATGCAGTCTTTTTAACTAAAAAATTAATAAAATCCATCTAAAATCAACTTTTGAGCAAAATTCATGTAAAAATAGTCAAAATTAGATCCGAAGATAACTTTGAAAATGATTTAATCGAACTATTTCGTGTTAAAAATCTCACTAAATACATGTCTGAAAACTGTAAAAATAAACAAAAATAGTCTATTTTATGCTCTAAATCATAAAATAGTCTCAAAATGTATCTTTTTGTTAGGTTCTTTGTTCATAGCGCAAAGGCTGGCAAAGGTCTCAAAAGTCTCAGATGTTTCAATATATTGCAAAATACATGATTCGAAACAATCCTAAATCCAATGTAAATCTCTAATATTCCCAATAAGATTTTTTTTTGAAAATATGCAAAATCTTAAATACGATCTTCCAAGATATATGGCATGTCAAAATTGACTATTCATGTAGTCTGGCGCCTGACGTGGATTGAACCTCTTTTGGAAAAAGTCATACATGCCACGTATCTTCGAATTTCAGATACTTTGCTGTACTTTCAAAACAGAAGAAATACTTCTTTTCCATAAATTCGGAAATATGCAAAATTCTAAAATTCCTGCATATGTCCCAACGTATTTCCGAAAACCATTTTCTGAAAACAAAATTTACCAAAATTCAAAGATGTGCAAGTGCTAAATTCATATGTCCCAGCACATCCGTGAAATTTCTAACAGAAAATTCAGATTCAATAAAAATAAACCAATTTTTTGACAAAATTCTTAACTTTTTGAAAACTAAAAAATCCGTTTCTAAATCAAAATAAATCACATTTAACGAGCTAAAAATACTCAAAAACATAATAATAGGGAACTTAAAATGTCTCAAACAGTTTTGATCTAAAATAAAAACAATTCTAAGTCAGTTTTATGCAAAATAAACTAGATAAAAATTACGTTTTCGGATACTAAAAACACGCCATTCTTTGTCTGCTAGAATATATCAGCTGGAATTTTGGTGTTCTATAGTCTCGTATACGATAACTATACATGCCAAAAAGCCTTTGCAAAGATACAGGATAGGAGTCAAAGAATGACTATAAAATCATAACTATTCAAATTTACTGAATTTTGGACAAAATTCCCTAATTAAAAATTTCTAAAATAACCCTCATTTTTCCATAAAATTCTGAAATATTTTGTTTCGAATAACTAGATCCGCATGCAGGATAGTTAGAACAATAGAAAAATTTAATTTCTCAATTCAGTCTTTTGGAAATATAAAATGAACTAATTTGTCTGATATTCCTTTGAAGAAATTCAGGGGTTCAGGGGGCAAATGGTTTCAATGTATTGACCAACAATTTGCTAAGTGAATAAAAAGGCATTGAAAGTTGAATCAATTCATCACCTACGAATTGCAAAATGACTAGACTATCACATATTTTAGGAGTTTTAATACTCGAAAATATGGAAATCTGGACTCTACCTGTGCTCATACAGACGACACATTTTTCTGTATTTTTCAGACTGCGTAATGAGTTTGATTATTTTGAATAAGAAAAAGTGTCAATCTGGAGTGCAACAGAGACCAGGTTATAGTAAAAATGCCGTAATATTCGCTGAGTGAAAAATAGGCCAGCACAAGTATAATTATATTTTCCAAAAATCATGGTTTCTTCTATTCACTGAAACACATTCTAGGATGTGTCCAGTGAAGGGAAAACAAACCATATAAAACTTCCGATCAAATATTTCAAAATTTCATTTTGAAAGTCCCAAAAAGTATTTCATACACAACATAGGATCCTTTACACAATTCTATGTCTCACGAATTCGTTTCTTGTATACTGGAAAAATGCCAGTCAATATTTTGAGGTTTTAAGTCTCGTAAACGAAAAAATATGAAACTTATGCTCGAAGTATTGGCTGGTAAAATTACACAGTGGACCAGAAAAGAATCTAAAAATCCCCAACAGATCTGAAAAAACCAAATTTCACATTCTTTTCTAAATCTTTCTAAACCAAAATCTACCCCTATAAAGTTCTTTGTTACATAGATTTCTTCTCGAAAAAATAGTAAAACTCCAAACTATCAGATTATTTCATATACCAACACTCTCGTTTTCGTTTCGAAACACTTTCCTTAGTCACATTCCAAAGACCTTTTTGCCTTTGCAATGAACAAAGAGATGGTCCGTGAGAACCAAGTTATAAAAATCTTTGTCTTCCATGGGAAAATTATTCCGAGCATAAGAAATCAATAAATAATAGGTCCGTGAGAACCAAGTTATAAAAATCTTTGTCTTCCATGGGAAAATTATTCCGAGCATAAGAAATCAATAAATAATTCTGTCTATTTAAAAACATACACATTATGCACTAATAAGCTATACTGCTTAGGCGCATAATGTGTGTATTAAGTAGACAGAGTAAATTTATGAGATTTCGAAATAATAAAACTGTCACTCAAAGATTTCGTTCTGAATAATTGAAAAAATATTTTGACATTTTTATGATCTGTAGATTTCTATTAAAAATCAGTCTTTTTATACACGTGAGTATATGCTTTGTTTATGCCTATAAAAACGATTTAATCAAAAGCAACCAACCTCCAATTAACAAAAATGCACCTTTTTGGATGACACTAATGTCCAATAAAATATTCAGCTACCGTATTTTTCTCAAAATAAATAAACATAAACTAATCCGAAAATGAGAAGCAATAAATGTCACCTAATATGTTCAATGTTTTTTAAACAAACCCATTTAAAAATCACACGTAAAAATACCTTTAATATGCTAATCATATTAAAGGCTCACGCCAAAAGGTACTAGCCTTAAGTCCAGTAAAATAATTAAGGCTATAAAACTGTCAAACAATCATATAGGTAACGAAAATTAACACCTATTATCTTGCCGCTTTTATACAAGTGATAAAAACGTCAAGATAAGAATTCGTTTACCTTTTTATCGTGGTGATAAAACTGTCATGAGTATTCTAGAATACAAAGACATTTTTATCACCTCAATAGCTTCTTTTTTCCAAATTAAAATACTCAGAGATGCTAAGAAAGAATCAATTTATTATATGCATATGTACATAATTAATATAAGAACATATAGAGTAATCTAGTCTAGGAACTATTATTACATAGGTATCCTATATTTATTTACATTGTACCCAAGCCCATAAATATGTCATCTTTTTCACATCTTAGAGTGTGGGAAAGATTTTCAAAAATCATAATGCATTTTGGCCGGAACCTTAGACAAATAAAAGCTCCGCCACATTACACACAAAAATCATTCGTGTTACAAGTATCAACGTGTGCGGAGCTCTTCTTTCAAGTACTCGGCTACCTATTTGATTTCTTCCTTCACGCATCCAGCTACCTACTCAACTCATCTGTTCGAGAATCCAGCGAACTTCTGCTTACTTAAGGTAATATTGCACAAGTTTTTTTTTGGATTTCGAAAGCAATTCGTTACCCAAAACATTATTTTTCGCGATGGAACCGACTAAAAAACCTGAATCGGAACCCCCAACATCTATTTTTGAACCTAGGATCGAAATATTGACCCCAAAATCGCCTCAATATGATCCAAAATTAGGACCTGCAAAAGTTGTAGTTTTAGAGAATAAAACTGAGGCAGAAATAGATCACATGAAAAACACAGTTTTGGAAAAAGAAACTGAGGAAGAAATAGGAAAAATGTTTGATGAATCTGAACCCTTTTCGATATATGACTTGGATAAGAAAGAAATTGACAAGCCTTCTGATGAAAAACCGCATAAATTGGAAAAATTTGATGCTAATGACGAAAAAACTGATAAATTTGATGAAAATTTGGACAAATATGTCGAAGTGAAAGATCAATCTCAAAGCTTTCAAGAAATCTTGCACCCGGATATACCCATTGAAACTCTCGACGAGAGAATAAGTCGCTATTTGGACTCAAAAGCCAAAAATGAGACCCTATCTTTTGAGGAAAAATTAGCCAAATGCGCAGAAAAAGTGGAAAATTCGGAAAAACTTCCACCATTTGGTGAATCGTTCAAAAATGTAGCAACCCAAACCTTTTTGACTTTCAATAATAATTTGGATTCACAAATTCCCTCAACTGAATCAGCTAGTGAAAATATTGAAATGCAGGAAATTCCCTTAAAGAAAGAAAATAAAGCTGATTCAATCGATGAAAAAATGGAAATTCAAGAAACTCAACTTGACAAAAACAAAATTTTTGAAATTCCCGTGATTAAAGACGAAATTAAGATAAAAATTGAGTCACCGAAACCTATGGCTGGTCAATTAATCGATGAGGAAACAATCGAGAAAACAATTGCTCAAATTCAGGAATCACCTCAGGAATTAGAATCTCAAGCTACAACTGCTGCTTTGAATTTAATGACCACCGAAATTATGCAAGACTCTGACGACGATGAATCCACGCTTTCGGGAAACGAGTCACACTAGATGCTCCAGGGGCAGCTCCTAGTGAAGAATCAGCCCCAATTGAGGATATTTTATCAAAATATGTCTGGATAGGCGATGGATTAGCGCATTATATGATGCGAGGCGAGAATGTCTTAGTGACACATTTACCCGAGCACCTCAGAGACCAGATCACTCTAGAGGAATTGCATAACAGGATATCTCAACTCGATATTCCTCAAAATTCAAAAATAATACTCTTGGCTTGCCAAATTGAATTTAATTATTCTCGAAAACCGTACAAAATCATTGAAGATCAATTAATTGACGTACTCGATCTACTTTTTCAAAAGAAAGCAGAAAGTATTATTTTGCTATTCCCACTGCTCAAACCTCGCATATCATCAGAGCCGTTAGTCAAAATTTCTAGGTACATTGACTTTAAGGAAATGTTTACCCGCGCTACAGCTGATCCTAGAATTAAATTTGTACAGAGCCCATCTATGCAGTTTCTAGAAACTGAGCTTATTAGCCGTGGTGGAAAACAGTTTCTTAGACCAAAAATAGGACCCCATGGAGAAATTCTGCCCGTACGTCAGAGATTCCATTTCGTCCCAATTTTACGAAGATTTTTTCCATCAATTTCGCAATATAAGGAAACCGAAAAATTAATCGAAGCTGAACTCAAACGAATTGAAAAAGCTGCCTTGTTCAAGACTGATCATCAAGATAGGAATATAGAAGGAGATACGAAACGATTATTTGAACCAAAGACAGCACCCTATATTCACCCTGGGGATAAGGAACCAGAAATCGAGCTTGGAGATAAACCCCCACCACCCATGATGGTATCAACTTCAAATCCCGAGTCGATCACACCGGAAGTTGAACTCATCACGGCTCAAATTCCACCACTCATGTCACTGGCTTCAGAAACACCTTCTCCACCACAAATTTATCAAAACATCCAACTCGACCCATTAACCACAGCAGAACTACCCATGGATAACACCCTCAGTTCATTAATGGCAGGGAATATTGAGGAACAAATTGAAGAACCCACTACATCAAGGAGTGCTCGCAAACGAAGAAGAAGGCGAGAAAAACGTTCAAAAACCCCAATACCCCCTGCTTCACCTCCTAAACCCTTCCGCCACTTACAAGATCCTGAAAATCTTAAGGAATCTACCATGGCACAGCTCTTACGTCCAGCAACAATAGACCCAGCGTGCATAGTAGGAGTGGCAGTTGGCCCAAAGTTTATATCCCTACAATTGGACACTGGGGCAATCCTCAGCATAATTTCTCAACCAGTAATCGATATCCTCACAACTTACGCACCCAAAGATCTTTCTTACATAGAATTGAAACAACAAATCTCCTTGACTTTGGCTGATAGCAAGACAATCGCGATAGCAAAGCATTGCGTAGAAATACGATTGATGTTGGGAAATCGAGAAATAAATATCCCATTTTATATAATCGATTCCGCGGAAAAAGTATTTATTATGGGTAGACTCTCTATGGATTATTGGAAAATATCGCTCAATTTGTATGAAAGAAAATTAATTTGTAATTTTGATCCCGAACATCCCATGGAAATTTGCTTTATTTCCACAGAAGGGATGTTTAAGCCAACTCTATGTTCAGCTAAAACCAACTTACAGATCGAAAACTTGAATGAAACCATAGCAACAGTTGAGGAAGCCGAACTAAGTATTTTTGAAATGATACAAAGTATGGAAACAGACCAAGACTTTTTCACTATAAAAAATTTTCAAGAAGGAATATGGGAACTAGATCTACCATCCTCATTTGAAAATATCGATATCGAGCCTAATTACACGAAAAAATCGGTTAATAATAGTAAAATTTATGAGTTCAAAACTTTCCCCTATCGCTATAATTCATATACTAAAGTACCTAATTACTTACTAGATACTTTTATGAGAAATAAAATTAATAATTGCAAAATAGCGCACGAACAACGTGCGATACGTCGCAAGAATTATTTTTTCAGAAAACAATCAACCATGCGATATTCAGGGGCACGAGCTTCAGTTTTTGACACCCCTCCCACTACTCCTCCCGTCAATACTACCCTAGGCACCCTAGAACAGTTACATCAACTCGCGGACGCATTAGAAATTTTGAAAATGGAGGCAGAGAGTGGACCGTACACAAAAGAAAAGAAAAACACCAGAAAAAGGCTCCACTCCAGCAACCAATAATACGACCCCAGGATGACAAGTAGTAGTTAATGAAACTTAGGTGTTGGGTATTAATTTTAGTTAATAATTATATCCTTTAGAATTATAATAATTATAGAATTCACGTATCATTATACCCCCATCATTCCCTGTATAAAAAGATACAGTAAAAAGAAACCGTTCATACCTCGCTTTATTACGCGGTACAAACAAACACTTCCACGCTCACCTTGACACACTACACCGCAGTCGGTCGTTCACCTTTTTATACCTGTGTTGTTATTATAACCCATTCCTATACGATTATTTACCTGCATAGGTAAAAATATAGACCCTCTTCATACGGCTCTCGCATCTCCGTTAAGGATAAAAATACGTGGTTCTTTTCTGACTTAATTATCACTCAACAAGTGACAAAATTAGTCCCAAAAATTACAAGAAATGCGATAATAAAGTAACCATACCCTGCAATCATATGCTTCATTCTCCCCCATAAACTAATTCAAAATGCACCCAATAAGTTCTACGACTCATTGGTGGTAAATTTTTCTTTTACTGCATGAAATGTCTCTAAGGAATCCATTTCATTCAGTTCAAGTTTACGTAAATTAAAATATGATTAGACCCAAATCACTCTTCATGTAAAAATTTTTTTTTCTCATCTACAAAAATTACCATAGCGTTCATCCCAAAATCTTATTCAGAAAAATAACAAACATAATGAAGCATATTCGCGAAGCGAAAGAAACTAACCCCACTTCTCTGAGTATTTCACTGCAAAATCGACGGAAATTATTCAAAGATCACAACCTAACTCAGGCCTAAATCATTACCTTAATTCAGATTACGTAAAACAAAATTTAATCCTTCTATTGAAAATTTATCAAATTTCTTCTTTCTTCTTTTTCACGCAAAAATCTCAAAATAGTTGATATTTATCAGGAATAGTTACTGGATAAGAAAGTGATAGCGACTACAAAAGCATGCGACTACCACTTTCCTTCCAGCAAACACCCTCAAAGGCCCCATAGTAAAAATGGCAGAATAATCGCTGATCTTAGTCAGGAGTGTGCGTTGAATAAGAAACCAGTAGCGACTTCGTAAAACACGTGGCTACCGTTTTCTTACACAAACACCCCCGATTATTTCACAATAAAACTAATTTGCCTAAAATATTCTTAGAAAATAGATAAAAATACGACATCTTACGGTAATGACTACAGAGCTTAACAATTAGGACTTCACAAATTAGGCGAACTTCGTCTTCTTTTCTCATTACAATATTCAGGTCAGAAAACTTCATTTTTTTTTAATGATTCCTGTTCACGATGAAATTCAAGCAGAATATTTATCCAAAACTACGAAGGACAGAGAGCACCCACTGACTCAGTGGATCATCTTTGTCCCTCGTTGCTTCAAACAAATTATAGGTCATTTTTCAAAATTCCACTTCCATCAGTTCGCAGAATTACTGGGGAAGAAACAGCGGCAGTTTATCGACATAAAACTGGGTCTTCGCCTTCTTTGCCATTTGTCGCGATAACCAATTTTCTAAAAATTCGTGATCCCGTTGGTACTTTGGTTCCCTTGAGATTTATTAAAGGGAAGAAAATGCGAGTTGCTTTCAAAATACGCAACTACCATTTTCTTACCTCCAATACCCCCAACTAATACCTAGACGAAAGCATTTCATAACTTTTCTGATCATTGATTGTGCAAAATAGCGACAAACAGTAAAGAATGCTGTACACACGTAAACATAAGTGTACGTCATTCTTTACCGCTGGACGATATCCGCTAGAATGACCGCAAGTCAGAGAAATAGCACGATAAATCTTCGGAAGTTTCTGATTTTCGGCTAAGCAAAATCCACATACCATACTTGGAAGATCCTGAAGGAATATTAGCTACGGATAAGGAGTACTGGATACTCTTTCATCATAGGTAGCCAATACTCCTTACTCATAACCACTACCCCATAATAAAATTAATTTATTAAATTAAAATTATGAGAAACAAGAAAATAAAGTAAGACCCATATTTTGGCGAAGTTTTAAACTACAATAGCTACGGATAAGGAGCGTTGGATACTTACAACCATACGTACCCATCGCTCATTACCCGTTACCATCATTTCTCAATTCAAGTCCCATATTTGGCGAATGTGTGAGGAAATAACAGCTACGGATAATAAACGCTGGATACTTCAAAAACACATGTAGCCTTCGTTTGTTACCCGTCACCATTATCCCAAGCTGTATCACGTCGTGAAATTTGAAATCTTCATTTTCTTCGATTCGAATACACATTATCCGTGTCCACATTTCTTCAAAAATTCTTCTCGAGCATAATCCAAATTAACAGCGTCTAAATAAATAAATTAATCAACTCTCACCCAATATTGAAGCATGAATCCGGTTGCTAAATTCTTCGGTCCCACGTCGCTCCTTTTGTGCACTCAAAACGATCATATATTTTTTCAAAAAATCTAAGAAGTACCAAAGAATTTTAGTACACAAAACATTTACTTAAAAATCATTTGAATACTTCTTACCTGTATTAGAAGTAGCATTCAGGAACGATAAAATACATCGCTGAAGTATTTTATTCCTTGTACACGATGAATAAATCTACAAATTAGGATCTAGATCCGGTTCAACATCACACGTTTTCGCCAAAATTTGCAGTACGTTGATGACCATAAGATAAGGAATTTCAAATCAACACAGCTTCCCAAAATATCGTCGAAATTTCAAATTCTGAAAACCTGTACAAAATTACACACCATTCGAAAAATAGATAGGAATAGTATTCACACGTAAAATCCAAATTTATAGCTCACTTGTTTGTTATTCAAGAATTTCCTTCGATGATGGTTACAAAACACATTCCTAGTCGTCAATTCCATTTCACTTTCCCAAAATTCTAGGATAATGGGAAGCTCCCGTAGCCTCAAATAAATCTTGAAAGTACGATTGATTTAGGTCATTCCTTTCGCGAGTCGACTTTCAACATCGTACCTGAAATAAGTAAAGAGATAACAAAAATGATCGAAATAAAATAGAAATAATCATATAATGTTAACAAAAATTACAACCCACCTATCACTGTTTTTCGGCAACCACGAATACATTCGTACCAATCATTCCGAACCTATCCCACGAACTCAAAATTCTAGAATGATGACCGCTCTTTATATCAGCCGAATTTCTTTTTCTCCTCCTTATCGATTATAACCATAATTTCTGGACACCCTGTAGGATTGAAAAAATCAATTAAAATATTCATAATCCATGATAAAAATAATACTCAAAAATCTACTCACGAAAAAACCGGTTGATCCCACGTCGAAAATGTTGCGATCTATGTCGCCAATATCATCACTGAAAACTTGACCACTGTTTGATGGATGACCATAAATCTTCGACAAGCATTTTTCTTCCCCAAAAATCGAACACCTGCACATTCAAAAAATTACACATTGTTAACTAGGCAGTAATTTGGCGATCGTTAAAACATCGAACAAAGCAATAAAATATTATTGTACCAAAATTACGTCACCCCCGTTTGATCGTCTCCAGCCGAACGGATACGATTCTAGGAAATTCGCGATAAGGACCTATCTTTTGATATTTTATTTTTTTTTTCTTTTTTATCAAGCGACTTCTTGTCTCGACTTTGTCGTGATTTTGTTGTCGACTTCTCATATTCTCAGCTCAGTAATAGTCGTACATTGGTCTAAGCCAATTCGTGTTAGAAAGCCTCGCTTACAATTAGCCAATTTTTTCGCGTTGATTCTTCTTACTTTCAATTCAAGTGCGTAACACCCGTACTAGAACCGACATTAAAAGTCGAATTCGCAATCTAGACTGCGGATTTTTTCGTTAACATATACATTCGCGATATAGAGTGCGGATCATTTTCTTTGTAATAAACATTCGCGACAAGTGCGGTTAACGTGATACGAAAAATTTGCCTGCAAGTACTCGATTACACCACACACAACCAGAATGCCGCCACTCGATCCTCTACCACCGAATTTCCTACCGAATGACCAGAACAACTTAGCACAAGATATGGAAGGCGACATTGGAGAAAACGGGATGATCATGGATGTGCACCAGGCCGCGGATTTGCTCCTTAACCTGGCGCACAACAACGTCCAGGTAATCCAACATCAAGAACCTTTACTTGAGGACCCGGAAATGGTAGCCGCCGGTTTGAATAACGACACTCCTCCACTCCTGACGTTTGCAGGCATCGCGGTACAGCGTCTTGCACGAGACGAGCACGTCTTACGCATAAGGTATTACCGTATCCATACCGTCAATGATGGCGTTTTATATGCTACCTGGCAGGAGCGCCAGCACATAATCTCGTTCCTAATTTCGCTGGGGATGCCTCCGGCTGCGGCAGCAAACGTAAGGCCGTACGAACCACCTGTCGAAGCAGAAAATCCAGCACAATAACAATGAAAGCTACCAGTTTCGAAAAGAATGAGAATCGAAAGTGTCGAAGTAAAAAACTCATCACACGCATCATATGACTTCCTGTATTTTCTCTCGTATTACGAACTTGACGCTGTATATCGATTCAACCATACATTCTGTGTTCATGTTATAGAACTAAGCCATGCCTTTTCTTATATTTTTTTTGTTTCTTGCATTTTGTTTTAGTTTTGTAAATTTTTTTGTATTTAGCCATAGAGCATAAGAAATGAATAACAAAAATGGTATACAGAACGACTGTGTAAATTTAGTTACGTAAAAGAATACCTTTATTCGATTGTGATTTAATTTAGGCATGTTACAATATGTGATACTACTTTACTTACACATGACATTTTTTCTATTGTTGTTACGTTTGTGTATCAATATAGACGAGATTATCACTGACTCCTAGTATTATTTCGTTAACACATACAAAACACAAGTATACTGTAACATCTCTGCGTAATATTATTAAAGTTCGTACACAATCATTCATTCGGCTACACAAAAATAAAATAGTAACAACACTACAAACAGCAAAAATAATACTTTCGGCCATGATTAATGTAAAAAATTCGAATTCGGCATTTTTCCAACCAAAACTAATCAGCTGTTGATGCACAGATACTTGTTGCATGAGCAACTCGTTACGTTTCGGTTACAGTTAGTAGGCTAAACGCGCGCACGGATTGGTTATACTACACAATCCTACCAAACCAAAAAACATAAACAAAATCTCATTTCAAAATTTTTCAAAACACATTCACTGATAACCGTTCTAAAAGAGTGTTCCTTTCGAATTTAGTAGCTTTGAATATTGTACGATTTTATAATATTGAATGTAACTCTATGAAAATTACCGACGTAATATAGCGACGAAAAGAGGTATGAACTTTTCTTCGAATATTCCTTTATATACAAATTACCCTATAGATATAAAATAGACACTCTAGAGTTCATCATTTTTAAAAAATTTCTTTTTCATTTTCTGACAAATACAGGTTTTTTCCGGCACTATGGCTGCAGAAAGATGTGACTACTGCCATTTGACAGTAGTACCGTTTAATGAAGAAAACGCGACTTACATTTCGCAATGCCAGCACCTCTATCATCAACGCTGCCTAGCAGCTATGATGAGAGGGAGAACGGAAAGAAATAAGCGAAATCAAACAGTGACTCCCTGCGCACATCCCCGCTGCGTTAAGAAGTTGTCCATGGGCGATGTGGCCCAAGTAAAAAGAAGCCCTTCCTCATCCTCGAATCCTAAACTCGAAGACTACGAGACACGCAAGCGAGAAGACGAGATGGCGATTTTCAAACATCGCATGGCGTTATTAGCGGTGGAAAATAAAGAAATTAAGGCACGATATAAATTAGTGCTACAGCACCGAGGTGACGTGGCTGAACCTTATCAAGAGCGAAACCCAGCGACACTATACAAACCCCGTTCCAACCTAACAAACGACTTCGTACCTGTAAATGGTAACTATTTTCCGGCACCGCGAAATCCGACGTACTTCCCGATACGCACGGCCTCTACGTTCCACGTTGAATATACTACAGATGGAAGACCATTTATGGTCCAATCAAGCATTTTTCCACCAGCTCCGATCATCACGGATATCGATAATCGTTCTAGAACGATATCGTTTAGGAACCAACATACCGGCAACCCTACGTTTGATCTACGAAATCATATAAACCATCGTCGCTCAGGTGCTATGACCACGAACAACTCAGCTACGTACAACCAACCAAACGTACACCGGTCATCAAGTGAACCGAGATTTCCCAAAAAAGGACCTTCAATCTTAAAACACACTCAAGCCGAAGAACGATCTCTACCGCTTGAACAGCTTAAGGGTACGAGCGCCAACAAAGCGAGTCACCACCGTAGATATTGGCTGAGATGGCATACCAGCTCCAATGAAATCCAGCCCTTTTACCCCCTTAATTCCTACCCCAAGTATTTCACCGCAGCGGGATACGAGCACGAGCCAAAAATTTACCGAAGCGTATACTTCACTTTTGATATACTGATGGTCGGAGATGGGCATGTTGAAGCGCTAGCCAGAATTCTAGAAATTAATCGACCGTTTGCCGGTATACTGGATCGCGACCTATACCGAAGGGACCTGTTGCTCGAGGACCTGATGGAATACTTAGATTCTTGGACAATCCTACCAAGACGTATAATGATAAGCATCGGTCACGCTAATATTTTACAGAGAACGCCGGAGGAGGAATTCAAGGAGACCCTACGATTATTAGGAAGCGTCTTGAACAAATTGAAGGTGCGAGAAGCAATCATCGTCCCTCTCATCCCCCACCCGTCGTTTGATCGAGCAACTTTCCACCGTATTCGTGCTGCTCTTGATCGTCATTGGATAGAAAATTTTAATGGTCTCGTGATCCGAATAGACGATCATTTCTCCGAGCTACACTCACGTCAAGCCCACTTCGATGAGATGGGACCTTACTACGATAATTCAGAATATACCCCAATATTTGGAACCCTAAAGAGCCGTTTTATTCCCGAACTAAAAAAGAAGGTAAAGGATACGCCAATGGAAACCCAGGAGCAGACGATTCAAGCGATAGTAGAAGAATTCCGCAATTCACAATCCCAACCCCCATCGTCTAACGAAGAAAAAACCAACAAAACGAGTTCTACGTCTACGGTTTCGTCATCGCAAACATTGTCCGATAAAGATCAAGTATTGAATTCTAAATTTCAACATGGATCCGCAACCGAAGAAACTACTGAAACGCCGAATAATACTTCCCCAATTCCATCATCGTCAGAATCTGTCGAAAATAATCCAAAACCGAGTTCTACGTCTACGGTCACAACAGAGACGATTGAACAGATGATTACCGAACAAAGTCCTACATCGACGAACGATTCCGAACACTCCGAAGCGACAATCAATAATTCAAGCTCTAAGTCTACGACTTCATCGATCGAGGATATGGATACGACGGATAATTTCGAACCTAAAAATACAGAACGTAGTTCTACGTCTACGTCTGACAAAATTAAACGAAGAAACGCTGCAAAATTTTCAAATCAAAAAGCGCATCTACAGCTTACAGAGAAAAAACTGGCTGATAAGCGAAAATCTGAAGAAAAACAAGTTCAAGCGAAGATTGCAAAGTTAGCGATAACGTCACCATCGCACAAAGCCGAATTCCCAGCTCTACAGCCAGAAACACCTTCGACTTCACATACGAACCAACATTCACCCAGCGATACCACAAATCCCTTCCCATACTTCGAAGATATTGCATTTGTAAAATGCGAAAACGTCGATACAGAATCCAATAACGATCGATTTCTCGATGAAGCAGTAAAAGAGGAAGATGAAGAACGATACGCGCAATTTTATGCTGAAACAGCGGTAGAATATGGTTCAGAAAACGAAAAATCCGATGACGAACATCCTGAAGACGCTGGCTACCAGCGAAAAAATGATAACTTATGAAAATCGACGAAAACGAACCCTTCATTTTATGTTTCCCTTTCGTGCTTTCACAATATACTCCCTATGTCGTTTATGATGGAATTTAATACCCTATCCGTATTATTTTTTTTAAATTTCGTATCATCTTTAATTTATTTTCGAAAAAGACATTGTTTGATTATTCTCTCGTATCTAGAAACCATTAGGAATAATTTACTTTAAAATAACTAAGTTATTTTGTGCAAAAATTTAGTATTTTGTACCCCTGTCATTTTTTCTCAATTATTTAATTTTGTACTTATGACGATAATCGTGAATTTTGTAGGATAATTAGTGTTATAATTTATTTATTTATAGACGTTTAGTGATATATTGATTGTCCCTTTAAATATCAACGTATTTACCTTACAGATATCGGCTAATTTATTGATCTTTATTATTTTTTGAAATATTACGTTTTGTTTTGTACTTGTGTTTTTTGACTACAATTATACCATCGCTATACGGCAAGATAATCAAGTCTTTTCTTTTTAGATACAAATTACAGCCAAAACAAGAAATATGCCAGTCTAGAAAAACGGTAATGGTTTTAGTCTCTAGAGACTAAAAGCCACTCATCAGAAAAACAAGTAATAAAGCTCCAATAATTACTAAAATCTTTCGATACTTCCTAACCAATTTACCCCAAAAAATCAATCTCTCTAGCGAATTTTATAGTTTGATCAAGTTTGATTTTGCATCAAAATCTCAAAAGTTTACTTTTTCTCTTCATACATTTAGCATCCAAAACAAACAAAATTAGATTTTTTTTGAATAATTTTCTCTTTCCAAAATTATATACCCCAAAAAAGACAAGTATGTAATATGTTAAAATATACAAAACTTACCTTATGTTTTCACTCCCATAGCGCCATGACATTTTGACCAATTGACTGCAATGCTACATGCGACTGAACTGACTCCAGTGAGACGTAGCACAATGATCCATCTACCTCCTCCGATGAAAATTGACACAATGAACCATGTATTTCCTCCAGCGTGAAACATAAAAGCAATAAAGCATTTGAATCAATTATATGCGGACGATCAACATATTCCTATCTATTTTAAAATATAAATACTAATATTAAACTATAAGCTGCAAAACTACTCTATATGAAAAACTGACGTGTCAATTGTACCTTATAAATATAAGATAGGCAACAATGTAAACCTAGCATAAATACTTCTCGCTTTCTTCATCTTTCTCTCATATAATGTCTCTTGACCCTTCTTTATTTTCACTTCTTTTCTCTTTTTCGAATGATTATTATTCTTTCTCTATCTTTCTTTCTCTCTTTCTCAATAATTGAACTATTTATCTCAATATTTTTTTTCTTTTTTTTGAGAACCGTTAACAACCTCTCTCCTTCAAATCAATCTAAATCTTACATATTATTTTTATCTCTATCTTTCTTTTCTTTTCCTCTCTCTATACTAATTCTACTCTAAAGTACCTACTTATTTATTTAGTTGTATTTAGTAATATTAATTATCTCAGTACGAAACTATCTAATTACCTTTCAATAATGGTGAGGAGGCACACTGGTCCAACTGTCCGTTGATTTCGTCTCCTTCGTGCAGGCCACTTTGTGAATAGGTCAACAACCTTTGGTCAGTCTGCTGTTTATAAACCAAAATACAATTAGGAGAAAATAGTATAAAATACAGACAGCTACAATTTTGGCATCAAAGTAGGGATAATGAAAAATTTTCCATTCTCTTACCTTTTATGATATCGATGAGCACTAACCCTTGGTATCATTTTCTTTTTCGATTTTCACCATTTTCAACAATTTCTGGAATTCTTCGAATCTGAAACACACATAAAAGAAACATGAATTAATAAGGTTGCAGGAAACCTTCTACAAAAAATTATACTAAAATTGAAACGCATAGTCTAACAATAAAAGATCCCGGATTTCTGAAAAACCAAAAAACCTGCAACAAAAAAGAAAAAACATACAAAAAATTCATTACAATTTTCAAAAAATGACCTACACATCAGTTTCATATGTACTTACCGATGCACCTACCTGCTGTACTCATGTACTTAAAATAGGAGATACCGTGCTAAGTAAGCTCCTCTTTGACTGACCCCATTTCGAAGTTGTAAAAAACAATACAAATAGTTAGATTCTGTCACAGTATTCTACACTTTAGGTGTCTTCAACAAAATTTTTTTTGAACTTTAAATTCTAAATACACCCCACAACAACACGTTAACACACCACCTCTACTACTCTCTCTAGTGGATATGTTTAGGGTCACTGACCTCTCCAATGTATCCCTTGTATCGATTGCTTGTTTGTGTTCTAAATTTTCGAATTTGCTCACTGACATCAGGTAATCGAAGGGGTGCAGGAACCATATGGTGACCCTTGTTTCCACAATGCCTGCCCCCACCCATCTTTCGACCTCTCTTGTCAACTCAAAATAGTCTGCAATCGCAGCAAGTAACGGGGGGCAGGGGTGAGCTATAGCCTCATCAGTCTAGCTTCTGGACAGGAGGGGAAAGGGGGGAGTTGAGGCCTATCTCCCATAGCTTTTTTAAGTCATAACCGTGACTTTCCTCGATTGTTACTCAATTGAGTTAACCCCACGGGGGGCATATGATATGGTGAGATATGGCCCAACTACGTAAGTAGTTATTCGAAGCATAACTATAGGTAGCGTGAACGTAAGTGGTGGGAACGTGTTAACTCCGCAAAGGTCGTGACGTAGGCAACGCATCGAGCAACGCATCGAGCGCGATGCATATATAATGCATCGCGAACGCACCAAAATTACTTAGCATAGGTATCTCGAGCTCGCCGGTGCTTCGTCGTAACGCGCATTTCCTCAGATATGAAACTTAGTAGATGTGACAGGCAGGTAAGGTATCCAGTAAGGGTACCTATCCCCTATTTATCCAGGCATTGCCCACTACATATAGTGGTTAAAATGAAATTACGTCGTGATTCGAATAAGTTAACTATCCGATCGCGATATTATTGGGTATGGAGTAGATCTTCCCGGGCATCACTCCTACTGCTAGTAGAATAGGTACCTCGTGTAATACATTGCTGTCGCCTGGCCTAGTATGAGTGAGCCACCTTGAAAGAGACAGTAGAAGCGGACATTATGTGGACCTTGGTGAGTAACCTCATCATTTATTTAATAAGGTAATTTTTCCCATACTTACGAGTATTGAGAAGTAATCTCTTTCTTCGTAAGTATGTAAAATTAGGGTTTATTGTCATCCCTGCATAATTCATCACCTTCGATTACAATAATACTTTAGCGTATTATATCTTAATTCATTAGCGCGAGACGCATAATATGGACCGGTGTCCATATTAATGATGTAAAATTATGTAAATTCTTTTATATCTTGATTCACCTGACATGATCGAATTATAATAATAAATCAATTAGACACGTTGTATCGTTTTGGTGTTATTATTATTACATCGGATCATAAATGCATATAGTATTTCTGCATGATTTCTGGGCTCTCCGACACCCATAGACTAGCCAGGTATAGGGAAATATTAACTACTTACGTAGTAATATTTAGCCTTCTCCCCTCAGTAATATTTCTAATAATATTCTCTTCCATAGTCATTCAAGAATTAACTATATCAGTGTGATTAATAGTTGAGTGAGTGGACTTTGTAAAAAAAATTTGAGCGAAAACGAATGATATAAAGTTGTAACCTTGATCAATTTATTGAACTGACCTTTTTTGAAACACCTACTCTTTCCACCCCTTTTTTTTAGACACCCCTCTTGAGGGATGGGTATCGAACGTAGTATCAAATTGTAGAGAATTTGAATGGGAACATTTTTTGTTATGGTACTTCTTATCGTAAACCTAATATTTGCGGAGTAAAACGCAAAAAACACGAATCGCAACCGGTTTTAGCCCCCTAAAAAAATCAGCTCCAGGTGTAGGAGGATCGGTTTTTTTTTGGTAGTTCGGGGGGTTCATCTGAACACATTCCCGAAGAAAAAATTAATGTGCCAATTGTTTCCCTTTTAAAACTGCTATTTGCCCGCTCTATGAAGGGTCCTGGTACAGAAAAGGAGAAAAAGAAGCCCAAAAAATTTTGAAAATCGACATTCTGTGTCACGTTGACATGTAGAGATAAGTTACAAATCTTGAAGAATAATTCTGACCTCAAAAATTATAACGAAGGGGGGAGGGGGTGTTTCAAAATTTTGTAAAATTATGAAGGAATTTTTTTGATTTGTATAAATTAAACAAAATATGACGCAACTGTGTTTGAGGTACCTATGAATGACTTGAAGCCGATTGGAAGGAGGAAAGGGGAAAAGGGAAAGGGTCGAGTAAAAAATTGGATTTGAATTTTCACCAAAAAAAAGTTCAAAGACTGTTCAATTCTCAGAATGAAAATATAAAAATTATTACTCGAAATGATTTTATAAGTTTAGAAAGAGATATTTAAAAGAGAAAATGAAAATCATATCGAATGTCATATCAATCAATTTCTACAAGTACATGAAGAATCAAATCAAACATTCAAACAAATAAACAATAATATTTTGATTAAAAATTATAAGATTTTTCTTTTTCACAATTTTTTGGTATACTTTTGACTGAGGAGGGGGGAATGTTTTGTGATTCAATCTTTCACTCGACTTTTTGGAAAAAGTAATTACATTACTTCGAAACATCAACATATTTTCAATATGGAACCAGAGCCACTTTCATTACAAAATAATATACATTTTTTTCGAATAAATTTCTCTGCCAGCGATCCCCGACGGCGCGGCCTTTGGGACGAAACACAGAGAAAAATGCGAGTGAAAATTCGCACAAACGTGCGATGGAAATTTTTGTCAACGGTGTGTATAATGTACGTATATCTACCGATGGTATGGTATATAGTGAAAGGGAGGGTTTTATAAATCGGATTTTAGCGACGGTATGCTGTTAGCAACATTCGGGCACATAAAGCTTATATTAAACTTTTAACATAGGCAGGAATGATAATGGAAATAACATTCAGTAACAACAATACGATTGCTGAGAAAACGAGAGTGCGTCAGCAAACGGGTCGCAATGAACATGTGTGCTAAATGTCTGCCATTAAGCTTCCCTCCACTCGTCCTCCGAATCAGTCTTTTAATGTTGGCCTGTTTTTATTACATACTCGGGTGAGCATTAATTTTTGAACTCGCCTATTCTGTTTGCTCTGCAAAGCCTTTAAACGGAATTTAAACTTTTCTCACATCGTGTATTTGTACCTGCTTGCGTGATATTAAATCGCTATTTTGAACAACTTTCTTTCTCGGTTTCCTGCAGCTCGCGCTTCTGTATAACCACATCCGAGTACCTGTTTTTTGTAGGTATTTTTGAATGGCAAAAATGAGTTGTTATTCATTTTTGATGAAATCTTGGTAATTTTACTCGTATCCAAGTTCGTGTTCGATGCTTCATCTCATAATAATTCATTGTTGAAGTTAATTGATAGGTAATGACAATGAGATATTTGTACAATGCATCTTGCTTCACTCGACTATGACAATAAGTATCTAATACAAAAACTTTGCTATAATTACATGGCTCGTATTCAATCCCTCCCCCCCCCCCCCCCAAAAAAAAAAGTAACCACAATAATCAAAATAGTACGAAAAAGTCACCAAGAAAATTACGAACCTGCATGAGCAAAAATCAAAATATTTTAATGCAGAAAAAATCCCACACAAAAAAAAACAGAAAATGGCAAATTGGAATGTAAAAATGAGCTACGAGTATTTTGATATTTTTTGATAAGAATGTGAAATTTTTTGGCAATTTTTTACAAAAAATGGGAATTCTAACAATTTTTGGCAAAATAAAGCGAGATTTTTAGAATTTTAACCAATAGAGGGGCTTTTTGATTCGTCAATTTATGACCAAAAAAAATGAAACTTGAGCAATTTTTTTAAAAAGTGAGACCTTTGGGAACTTTTTACAAAAAATGACAATTTTTAGTAATTTTGTTGAGAAGCGAGAATATTGTTACAATTTTTGGCAAAACGCAAAATTTTTCAAAGGAATAAGTACATAGAAAAGATAGGTAGCTAGTTCACCACTTTTTGAGTCAAATAAGTATATGCACATAACATGAATGAATTGAAGTTTGAGGATTTTTTTCCATAAAAACTTGGATGATTTCCATTTTTCCAAATGATTACCTTAGCTCTTTACGAATTTTCTCGAGAAATAAAATTAAATAAATAAATTTTCGAACTCATGAATATTGAAAAAAGCAACATCAGCTACGACATTAGCTCCCTTTCATCCAATACAGCCTAGAGAGGAGGGGGTGGAACTGATTACATAATATTTTAAAAATTTAGATAAAATTATCGACACAAAGTACCTAAATTGCAAAGAATTTTGATTTGAACCAGCATAATATTTTGCCTTGCAGTTTAGATTATGCAAACATAGTTGCAGAAGATGTTAATGAGTTGCCTGAGGTACAAATAAACAGGAGTTGCGAATTGAAACGAACACGAATCGATAGCTTTTGATTGTTTCGTCAATTTTAGTTCCATTTCAATTATTTTCCTTTCAATTTTCGATGTATTTTCTTCAGTTTGAGACTTTGAATATCAATTCCAGTTATGGAGAAATTTATACAGGTCAAAATATTTAGGTATAAGGTTTGAGGACAACTTATGAAAAAGTGAACTTGAACCAAAATTTTGAAAAATTACAGTTGGTATGATTCAACGACCTCCAACATAATACAAAAACACAATTTTGTTTCCATTTCAGCCAATATCGAATAGAAAATATTAATAAAATTGTAACGACCATTCAAAACTATAAGCTGACAAGGGAGCCTCTTGAGGTGTCACACTCCGATTTGAACGGGACCGCGATTTTTGGAAAGAGCATAGTCTAAAACCTCCAAAACCAAATTTTCAGCTGCCCAAGTTCATTTTTCGATTTTTGACGAATTTTCGAAAATTCAAAATTGACTGTTTTTGGCGATTTATGATTTTTTTTAAAAGTACGTACATGATTAGTAAAGATGGTAAAAATAAGTCCCGAAACTAATATTAATTACCCAAATCTAAATTTTACCATTTCCAGCCATTCTGGAGCCTCCAGCGCGATTTTTCAATTTCTCCAGAATTTTGAATTGTTGCAGAAGGCGTGAATATGAAGTTGGGTTGCTAAAAATCGAGTTGTGTATTATAGTCGACCTGTTTAACGAGTTTATCCACATTTGAGCCGATTTTGAGAGTGACACCTCATGAGTGGCTTTTTGACCAGCTTCTTTCAAAATTAAAAAATCCAAAAAATCAAAAGTTTCCAGTTCGTGTGGAAATTTTTAAAATTCATGCAAATCGCTGCTCTCTAAATTTGAAACAGTCAATTTCACTGCTTAGCAGTCACGACATTTTGCCTTTTTAAAGCAGTAGTTTTTTTTTACTGCAAAACAGTGAAAAATTACTGAATTGGTCAGTCAAAATGATTTTTTACTGACCAATTCAGTAATTTTTCACTGTTTTGCAGTAAAAAAAACTACTGCTTTAAAAAGGCAAAATGTCGTGACTGCTAAGCAGTGAAATTGACTGTTTCAAATTTAGAGAGTGTATTTTGTACAAAACTAACCCCCCAAGTCCAAATTTTACCATTTCCGGCCATGCTAGAGCCTCCAGCGCGATTTTTCAATTTCTCCAGAATTTTGAATTTGCTCCAGAAGGCGTGAATATGAAGTTGGGCAGCTAAAAATCGAGTTGTATATTACACTCGACCTGTTTAACGAGTTTATCCATATTTGAACCGATTTTGAGAGTGACACCTCAAAAGTGGTTTTTTGACCAACTTTTCTCAAAATTAAAAAATCAAAATTTTCCGTTTGTGTAAAAAATTTTGAAATTCACGCGAATCGCTGTATTTTGTACGTAACTAACCCCCAAATCAAAATTTTACTATTTCCAGCCATTCTGGAGCCTCCAGAGCGATTTTCAATTTCTCCAGAATTTTGAATTTGCTCCAGAAGGCGTGAATATGAAGTTGGACAGCTAAAAATCGAGTAGTATATGACACTCGACATGCAGTTTAACGAGTTGATCCACATTTGAGCCGATTTTGAGAGTGACAACTCAAGAGTGGTTTTTTGAGGTGTAACTCTCGCTCCAAAACGGCTGGAAATGGTAGAATTTGCGCTCCGGGGGTTAGTTCTTGAAGAAATACAGCGATTCGCACAAATTTCAAAAATTTCCTCACAAACTGTTATCTTTTGAGTTTTTTGATTTTTAATTTTGAAAAAAGCTGGTCAAAAAACCACTTTTGAGGTGTCACACCCGAAATCGGCTCAAATGTAGATAAACTCGTTAAACAGGTCGAGTATAATACACAACTCGATTTTTAGCTGCCCAACTTCATATTCACGCCTTCTGAAGCAAATTCAAAATTCTGGAGAAATTGAAAAATCCTGCTGGAGGCTCCAGAGTGGCTGGAAATGGTAAAATTTAGAGTTGGGTAATTAATATTAGTTTTGGAACTTATTTTGACCATTTTTACTGATCAAGTACGTACTTGTTTAAAAAAAAAAAAGCATAAATCGCCAAAAACAGTCAATTTCGAATTTTCAAAAATTCGCCAAAAATCGAAAAATGAACTTGGTCAGCTGAAAATTTGGTTTAGGAGGTTTTAGACTATGCTCTTTCTTTCCAAAAATCGCGGTCCCGTTCAAATCGGAGTGTGACACCTCAAGAGGTTCCCTCGTGAGAAAAGTTGAGATGAAACAATGTACAAAAACAAACCGAACTTGAAATGATGACACAATTGAAAACTGATACTTTGATTTGAGAAAGTCGTATCTCAATCAAATTGTCACCGAAAACTGAAATACGAGTAGGTTGAACTAAGAAGCGAGTGAACTATGGAGTGAAACGATGAAAATCTTCAAAAACAGAAGTGATAAGTTGATGTTGATGAAAGTCTAGAACTGCCAAAACGAAACCCAAAATTGAAAACAGATGCCAGAGCTGAAAACCACAAACTTGAGGACTGAACTCGAACACGTAATACGATGGAAACTGAAAAGGATAAGTAAGATAAGATGTAACACAAGAACGACAACGGAGATGCAGACGCCACTTCGACTTTCCTCGATTCATTCCTTATCACCACTTACTTAACAGACATTAAGGTTAAGTACATCAATCATTTCAGTAATCCATACTATCCATACTCCATAGGTACTCATTACAAATAATAAATAATAACCATAAACAAGCATTTACAAAGGTTAAAGTTCTAGATTAGGGAAGTATACGCATACGCCATTTTGGTTCGACACAACGGATGTAAACAACATTAGAACGTATGTACGCATACAATCTTACGTGTAAAAAATGCAATTTTTTCGATTGTTCGCGGGTTCGGGTGAATTTTTAAGTAGTTTCCAGCTAAAGACAATGAAATTTCCTATCGATTGATGTTAAATTTTTGTTATTTCGCGCAAAATTGACGATTTTCTGAATACTTATATTATCCGATTTTTTCATACTATATGTGTCAACTTTAAACTAAAAATACTCGAAATCTTCAGTGAACACACAGGTATTTTAATATAGCAAAATGTTCGTAATTTCTTCGTCTTTAAAATGAGTGTTTATCGAAAGCTCTACATGCAACCGTTCAAAAGTTGTAGAAGTTTAAAGTTGCGAAAACAATGCAAAAACCAACCGCGGATGGTAAGTATTGAACTTTGAATTAGAATTACTCAAAATTTTCAACGAACACATAGGTATATTAATACAGCAAAACGTTCGTTATTTTATCCTTTTTAAAATGGGTCTTTACCGAAAGCTCTACCTTCTACCGTTCAAAAATTCTTGAAGATCAAAGTTGCGGAAAATGTTCTACAATCAACACTAAGTGACTGATAACAGTGATAACACAATTTGAACACTTTCCGCAACTTTGATCTTCAAGAATTTTTGAACGGTAGAAGGTAGAGCTTTCGGTAAAGACCCATTTTAAAAAGGATAAAATAACGAACGTTTTGCTGTATTAATATACCTATGTGTTCGTTGAAAATTTTGAGTAATTCTAATTCAAAGTTCAATACTTACCATCCGCGGTTGGTTTTTGCATTGTTTTCGCAACTTTAAACTTCTACAACTTTTGAACGGTTGCATGTAGAGCTTTCGATAAACACTCATTTTAAAGACGAAGAAATTACGAACATTTTGCTATATTAAAATACCTGTGTGTTCACTGAAGATTTCGAGTATTTTTAGTTTAAAGTTGACACATATAGTATGAAAAAATCGGATAATATAAGTATTCAGAAAATCGTCAATTTTGCGCGAAATAACAAAAATTTAACATCAATCGATAGGAAATTTCATTGTCTTTAGCTGGAAACTACTTAAAAATTCACCCGAACCCGCGAACAATCGAAAAAATTGCATTTTTTACACGTAAGATTGTATGCGTACATACGTTCTAATGTTGTTTACATCCGTTGTGTCGAACCAAAATGGCGTATGCGTATACTTCCCTAATCTAGAACTTTAACAAAGGTATAAAAGGTTGAGCTTACCTTCCCAGTCACCGGAAGAATCAACGAAATGATGCCGAAGAAAAACAATGCTCCGGCGGATGAGTGATGATCAGATCGATGAATGATAACCGGATCAGCGAACGATGGTTGGATTGCTAAATGATACTTGATGGATCGATGAACCACGATCGGACAATGAATATTGATCGGTTTGATCAATAATTATAAAACATAACCGCGAACACGTCGAGATCTACGGACTCAGCTCTTCATGAGGACCGACGATGGTCTCATGAAATGAAGAAGTATACAGCACTAGCACTAAGTACTAAGCATTTTTCATATGTTGATCACGATTTTCGATGAGACCGATGAGGTCACCAAAGCATACACGAAATTAAAACAATTACACTCAAATTATTAAATTATTTAACAATTTATAGAAAATTTCCGAAAAATTTTCACTGAATTCTCCGAACTCACAACTCACCTGTGACAAGCTGGACACAACAAAACTGAGTAAAGCCTCTTCGTTTTCACGACGAAATGACCATTAATCAAAATTGAAATAGAATGATATTTTTAGTTGCATTAACCATTTTATAACTTTTTTACATGTTTTTCTTTTGTTTCAGCTTTATTTAAAATAAATTATTACATTACATTTTCTCATTCAAGTTGGACACTGAACAAAAAAAAGAAAAAAAATCTGGTAGGTAGTTTGGTAGGTATTCCATTTCTTACTTCTTAGTTCTTTTATTCGCGTCCAGAGTTCGCTACGGTAGTTGCTGTGCTGAGCTGCTGATAATTTCTTATCAAAATTTTTTTCCGAAATAAAAACATGAAGTAATTTTTACACCGAAACTGAAAATTACGCCAAAATTAATTAAATTATGAATTAAATACCATCTGTAATAATAAAATAACGTTAATATCCGTTCAAGATGATGTTCAGTAATGTTCTTCGTAACCACAGCTCATGCATTTCGATTCAATTCTCACGAAGTTTCTCGTCCTCCAGTGTGAACTATGGTATGAGAAGTTTCAATAAATTTGTCTTAGTAAGAAGAGGAACCAAAAAGGAAAAGAAACAACAAGAAGAAAACCCTGATCCAGAGTTACAATATACGAGTAAGTCATAACCGAATGCTTGATTTATACAACAACAAGACAACTATCTAACATACACTGTGTTTACAGATTACGGTCATAGAGAACCGGGATATGTGCTTGGTGGTAAGAGATACGTACCTCCTGAATCGATACCAGAATTAATTGTTCCTGATTTAACCGATTGTCCAGTAAGATATAAATCTAACGTAGTCACTTATTAATCCTGAGTTCAACTTTTGTAAATTTATTCCATTCTTTCAGTTCAAACCGTACGTTTCATATCGAGCTGTAACTAGAGACGAACCAGAATTCACTGCGAAAGATTTATTCGAAGTAACTTACTGCCGAAAAATGTACGACGATTTCAAAGCAAATAAACTGGACGAAGATGGTAATGCTTTAGAACCTAACGATGCAGAAAAACTCACCGCTCAAGAAGCTTGGGCCAATGCTCGTAAATGTAATAACGATTTAATGAATACCATCAATACTTATGTACCTCGATATATTCGTGAAAATAGAGATTAGCTCTGTTAGATATGAAAATCTTGCATGTTTTTTTAGTTTAATAAACTCGTTTGCTATATATATTTCCATCTACGAGTTTGATTTCTTCACTTCTTCTTAGGTAACTTTAGAAATTCTATCGGATTCGGTTTCATTATGATTGAATGAATGAATAGTATATAAACGGTATATAAAAATTTTATTCAAAGTTTTCCATGAAAACAAATGATGTTTACATCGGAGGAACATATATAAATCATGAAAAACATTTCAATATCTTATTACGGATATCCTCGTTTCTTTTTTATTGTCGAGTAATAACAAAAAAACAATAAAAATATTTAATATTCGTTTTCAGTTGAAGGAAAATTATTGATAAATATGATGAACAATATATGTACACGCTGAAACCAATGAGACTTTAAGTAATTGGAAAATATTGATGTGAAAATGTGAAAGAAATCCTTAAAAAAATTGTATACAAAGTGTAAAATATATATCTTAGGTGGTAAAAAACAGTAAAATAATTATTATATTACTCCGAGTGTTTCTCATTGCTCGATTCTTCGTACGGTATGAATATACGTAAGACCTATTTAGCTATGTGTTCGGTTCATAATAATAAGCATTCAATAGAATTTCAATATATTGTTCACATATTTAAACTCGAGTTCTCCAAAAATAGATACGATTTCAGAAAAGATCTTATCATCATTTTCAAATTCATATAATGCAAAGCGTTGTCTAATGAAAGTAAATAATTTATTTTAACAAGGTTTTCAACCAACGAATTGGTGCTTTCAAAACTTTTGCAATGCATAATTTATTTTCGAAGAGAAAATCTTGCTAGTAATAATTTTAAAAAACATAAAATTTGTGATGGAAAGTTTGTCCACAATAATTAATACAAAAATGCATTTATATTTTAGTGTGCATTACTCAATTTCATTAAATTTTAGAATATGTTTCAAATATGTATGATGTAAGTACATCGTTTTAATTTGAGATTAGTTTTTACAGGCCTTACACCGGTGGGTTTTGAATTTATCTCATCTTTTTTTTATTATTAATGATACCATAATTCTATAATATGCAATTTGATAGTCATAGGCAATAGAAACAATTTATCAACGGTACAAAAAATCGGAATAAATTATTAATTTTACTTAATATAAAACGTAATAAATCGCAGAAATAACAATATATGAAGTGAAACAAGTAGCCAAGATGAATAGATTATTATGAGATTGCAGTTATTGTGATAGGTAAAGGCATGGTAAGGTAACGAATAATAATTATGAAGTACCAGAAGTGATTCAAATTGTGACAGGATTGTTATAATTTCTATTTGTAGAGGGATTAGTCAAAAAAATATCATTTTCTCGTTTGTCTTTTGTTTGAGAACTTGAGTGAAAATGATTTCTTTGAATTTCATCGTCGTATCAATTGAATGTTAGTTCTTTTATCATTGAATGAAATTTTTTAGTACAAAGTTCAACGATTAATGCTTAATTTCTGAACTTTTCTAAATTGGTCAAAAAATCCAAATAAGTTTGAACCTTGTGACGGAATTACCTGGGTCATTTTATTTATAAGATTATACTTCACATTGATTACAAATTTCTCGTTGGTGATCATATGTTTTTGAAATTTGGAGGCAATTCTACAGGGCAATGAAATAAAGGTATCACAAATCACCACCTTCGTAATTAAATTTAAGTTGGTTTCTTTTTTTGAGTGAATATTCTACCTCAGGTGACTCGTAGCGATATGTTTGCGATGAAGGAATACAAAACAAATTAAAATGTTGAAAATGTTTTCCCATAATGTTTCGATATGTTTCAGTTTAACAAATGTAATTTTTACCCTTTCCACTAATTACCACTAATAATTTAAATTTTAAAAAAGAAAAATGGAAGATATTTGAAGTCATTATCAAACTTACACTTATAATAAGACCGAAAAAGAAGTGCCTCGGTTGAATTTACTCGATGCTTCGAACTGTCGACTAGAAATAGTATTTTTTTTTCATTTCTGCATCATAAAACGAGTTGCTAAAATATTATTCTTCTGAGAGCCGCAATTTCTAGCTTCGTGGTCGAGGCAAAAACATAAAACCTTACATCTTTTTCACTCTTAGGTATTACAGACATTTAGCATTTCTACTAATAACAATAAACCTTATTATTAAAGCGAAACAAGAAAGCTAAAAAATTATAATTAGGTACACAAATGTAGATCATACATAATGTAGGTATTTAAAAAACAAAAATATGATTGGCATCACTCGTTTTTCATTAATAATACATTTTAACTTCTAGAATGATAAATTTTACTCTTTTTGACACGAAGAATTGCCTCGTTTTAGAATTTTAGTTTCAAGATTAAATTTTCGCAACTTGTAACGACATTGCAGACTAATAAATTTCCAGTATACTGTCACTGCTGTCGTGTGTAAGTCGAATTTAATTTAACTTAACGGCGATAAATTTTGGTGTTAAAGTAGGCCTATAAAAAAATCTTATGACTAGATAGTTTTCTCATTTAATTCTACACAAAAAAAGCACAGTAGGATAAACGGTAGGGTACATATTAAAGCTTCATAAAAATTCGAAACGAAAGCTTTAAGAAATTTTACAATGTGCCAAGGATTAAAATATCGACTCTTAATATCAAATTATCACCTTGACTACCTATCAAAATACAATAAATAAATCCATTGAAAGTTCATTCCGTATAATAAAGGATAACAAAATGCAAAATTGTTTTAAAATGCCGACTACTTACACAAAATGATACCTATATATTCCATCATCACTACTCAAAACTACGAATACGTTACGATTTAATAAATTAAAATTGGAATGAATCTGATTCTTGAATTGACGAACTCCATGTGATATGTGGACTTGTTTCACTTTGAGACGACGATGAAGTCGATGGCAGTGTTTGCTGCCATTGACTTGCAAGGAGGTCGTCATTTTTCAAATACCCATTACTGCTGTCTTCGATGATTGTAGGAATGTCATCGGTGTACGATTGCAGCGATGGTACCGTAGGTATATGGGGCTTGTGCTTAAACTGTCTAAAGATTTTTCTACGATTTCGCGACGGACTCATTTCGTTATTGTGATGAATGCTGGCCGGTTTTATGGGAGAAAACGCTTGCTTGGGGGAGCTCTGTTGCCATTTTTGGTGTATTTTTGTGGGCGATTTGCAAGTTGAAATTGAACTCGATACGGAGTCGAGGAAAACGCTGTCTCTTTCTGTGGTGTCGTAAGATTTCGAATACGATTCTTGGTAAGGACTTTGGCGTGAGTAGGTTGGACTACGAGGAGATGGGTATTTGAATTTGTTTTCGTGTTGTGGTTTATAAGAAAGAGATAGGAGTTGTCTTTGGAGAATATCTTCTTCTTGATTGAGAATATTATCGTATAATGATTTCAAATCGTAGTGTTCTTTGTGTAATTCGTGCAGTTCTAGGAAACCTTTGGCTTTCTCGGTCAAATTGAAGTATTCTGGGCTGAAAATGGCGTCTTTGGAAGTACTCTCTTTCAGACTGCTGGTTTCGATGTTCTTGGATTTACCTTCGTGTTGTGTAACCTATTCGGACAAGAACGATAATATTATGAGAATTCATTCTTTATAAAAATAAATGTAGCATATCCATATTAGTCTACAGTCCAACCAGCAAAAAGTGTCAAGTTAGTTGACTTTTTTGCGGTCTAAATAATTTAGGTGGTTTTTTTTAAAGACATGTTACAGTAGAAATTTGAAGTCGCCCTCCTCTCCCCTCCCCCCCCCCCCAAAATAGAATAAAAATAAACCGTTGTAAAATTATTCAAAATTTGCAAGAAACACAAATATTCCTACAAATTTTTTTTTGAAGCAATTTTGAACAATTTTGAAACTTGAGCTCAAAATTGAGTGATGATTTTTGAGATTTTGGAAAAAGTGTCATGCAATCTATCAAAATAGGTTGAAATTTTCAGAAATGTACATATTTTGAAGTATTTTTGAAAATTTTTGGGTCACAAAATAGGGTTACTTTTTTGAGATTTTTGAAAATGGTCTCATGTGACCCATCAAAATAAATGTAAAACAAAATTTGTTTTGAAAATTTTGAAACATTCGAGGCTTTTGAGAATTGTGTCATGTGAGCTTTCAAAAGGACTTGAAATTTCAGCTGAAAATCAAAACATTCCATCCAAAACTTTTTAAAAGTAGGGTTGAAATATTTTGAGTTCAAAATACGTCAAGATTTTCGAGGTTTTTGAAGAAAAATGTCATATGATCTATCAAAATGAAATGAAATTTCACAATGAATTAAAATTTTTCAACGAAAACGTGTTTTGAGAACTTTTGAAAAATTTTGAGCCACAAAATAGGGTCATGATTTTTGGGATTCATGAAAGATGTCGTGCGACTTATCAAAATGGGTTGAAATTTCGCGATAAATTCAAATATTTTGATGAAAATTCATTTTGAGAGTTTTTGAAGAATTTTGAGCCCCAGAATATGGGTCATGATTTTTGGGATTTTTGAAAGGTGCCATGCGACCTATCAAAATGGGTTAAAATTCCGCGAAAAATTCAAATATTTTCATGAAAATGTATTTTAAGAATTTTTGAAGAATTTTGAGCCCCAGAATATGGGTTATGATTTTCCAGATTCTTGAATGGTGTCATGCGACCTATCAAAATGGGTTAAAATTTCGCGAGAAATTCAAATATTTTGATGAAAATGTATTTTGAGAATTTTTGAAGAATTTTGAGCCCCAAAATATGGGTCATGCTTTTCAGGATTTTTTAAAATTGTCATGCAACCTATCAAAATGGATTAAAATTTCGCGAGAAATTGAAATATTTTGACGAAAATTTATTTTGAGAATTTTTGAAGAATTTTGAGCCCCAGAATATGGGTTATAATTTTTGGGATTCTTGAAAGGTGTCATGCGACCTATCAAAATGAGGTGAAATTTCGTGAGAAATTTCTGACGAGAATTTATTTTAAGAATTTTTGAAGAATTTTGAATCCCGAAATTGGATTGAAAACCTATTTGAAGAATTTTTGAAGAATTATGAGCTCCTAAATGCAGTCATGGTTTTTAGGACCTTTGAAAAAGGTGACATGAAACCAGTAAAAATGAGTTAAATTTTTAGCAGAAAATAAAAAAATGCTATCAACATTTTTTTAAGCTGTTTTGATGAATTTTGAGGCCAAAGTGAGATCATAATTCCCGATATGTTTTGAGCAAAAGCCATTTGTTGGGTCATTGGGTTGCATTAAAAGGATCTACATGTGTATGTGTATTGTGTAGGCTCAAAATTCCTTTTGAATTTTTAGTTTAATTCACTTTGTGATGCATGGGAAGTAATTTCATTTCGGATTATTTCCAAGTTTACCAATCTGCAGTTTTGGAAATGTCTAAAATTAAAGCTACAATTTGTCAAAACATCTCTAAAAAATTTTTGAAAAAGTTTTTGATTTCCTTTCAAAATTCGAACTCATTTTGATAAATAGCATGATACCCACCGTTCCAAAAACATGGCTCAAGATGTTTCAAAAGTGCTCGAATTTTTTTTGATTTTTTGCTGAAATTTCAACTTATTTTGGTAATTTTTTGCGTGACATTTTTTCATAAATCTCGAGAATCACGACTTGATTTTGGACTCAATATTCTTCAAAATTGCTCAAAATTCATTTTTATTGGAATATTTGTATTTTTTGCAAAATTTTAACCTATTTTGATAGGTCGCAAGGTTACTTTTGAATGATTCTAAATCCATTCATTTTTACTCGTAATTTGAGGAGAGGTGACTTGAAAAAGTTCGGGTCTGTACTCCCATTGTACGAGCCGTTTGTAGCAAAATTTGGCTCAATGGACGTACAATGAACTCCTCTACAACACTACTGGTATGAATTGTTTGGCTCCTCGTCTTGTTGAGGCCTACGTATCCATTTTTGTGTTAAATTTGCATATAAAATCACAAAAGGTCAGCTAAATTCGATTTCTAGAGTACGTTTTGCCAGTTGAGTAGACTACCCGAACAAATATTTTCTAATATAGGCCTAAGCATCTGATAATAAGTACTGCTGAAATAATTTCAGATACCTACCAAACCATCAGAAGCACGTCTTCCTTCTCTGAAGTCACTCGGAGATTTCATGCCACTTCTCGAAGTCGAAAACTGATAAATAGTCGACTGATTTTGAACCAGCGGGCTATACCTGCGCCAGCTGCTCGGACACACCGAAGGCGTCTTACGTTTCTTGGTTTTAACACTAGCCACATTATAGGCACTGGTCGCAGCACACGAAGGCAAACTAGACGTAACATCCATTTTAATTTTATCCTTGTAACTTTCGAACGAGCTTTGATTGGTCAAAGCGTGAAACGAAGAACACGATTCGTTCTGACTAAAACTAGTATTTTGTGCGCCTACGCCGCTGGAAGATGAAGAACTAGCATATGAAAGACGTTGACATTGATACCCTTCGTCGATATCAGCTTCGACACCTTCGTCGGTAGAATTCGAATATTGAGCAATTATACCGCTGGTTTCGGGGTACGAGAAACGCGAGCTTTCCGTCGAGTAATCCGAGATATCCGAATATTTGAACGCGTTCGAAGCGCTATCGCTGTAAGAATTCGTATTAAAACCGGTGTCAGTTTCCGATAAGTTTTCCATCTCGTTGATGATGGACGAAAACTGAGAATTGACTAGAGAGTAATTAGGCGAGGTGTTATATTGTGACGTACTGTATTGTCCTACCGTCGGACTAGTCATTTTAAAAGAGTGCGCAGATAGAGAAGACGGCGAAGAGCTATTCAACGGAGAGATATGAGTGTCTTGGTACTGCTGCAGTAATTCGTTATTGATTGTATTGAGAACGGAATTTTGCGACGGTGAATGACTAGCGCTTGATATGTTAACGGGTTGATAATTTTGCGAAGTTAAACTAGAGCTCATTAGAGGCAATTGCGACAAAGGTAATTGCTCTTTGGAATACGAATTATTGGAAAAGTTCAACAACGGAGCGATATTATTAATGATAGTCTGCTGATTTATAACGTGAACGTAGCAAGCCGGTGACTTATGTCGACTTTCGTTGCCATTGATCGCCTCCAACGCAGAACATGGACTAGTTTGAAAGAGCGAATTTGAATTCAACGAGATATCGTGCAGAGCGTTGATATCCTTCGACGAGTCTTGAATATACGAATGACGAGAGTCGCCGGATAAGCGTCGATAGCCGCTGATAGCGTCGAAATTCGGATTATTTAGCGACGAATGCTGGAAAACCGGCGTATGGGCTGGTTTCTTTTGAGAAGTTCGCTGTCGTTGTTGGATCATTTCGAAGTGTCGACTCTTTTTGATATCTTGTATGGGGATTGTGTGGTGTTGACGTAGATGATCCAAGAATAGATAATAAATCGCTCCGTAGTGGTCGTAGTATTTGCAACGAAGGGACTGAAATCGATTTTTGTCGGTTAGTAATATTTTTGGGCAAGTGCACCTTGTGAGTGATTGGTGAGATAAAAATAATGTGTATTGAACGTACTTCTCTGGTGTTCCCTGAGTCGATTCCCAAGTTTTGCATTAGTAATAGAATTTGTTCATTTGGTTCAGATTTACCATCGCCTCCTCCGGTACTGGGAAGTAATCTGGGAGCTTCTTCTACCATCCAAGAATGTCTTTTAATTTGTTCTATCGTGTACCTTTTCTGCGGCTCTAGCACTAACATTTTTCTTATTAGAGATTCACAACCTGAAAATCATATAAAACAATTTTTTGATTAGATTGCCATAGTAATAACATCTAAAGTTATATGTATACCTATTTAGAAAAATTAAACAATTCAAAGAGCATAGGTATCTAGGTAAGTAGGGCGAAACGAATCGGTATTTTGTTGTGATTTTGAGATTATAGCCAGTGGAAGTTGGTCCTTTGGATTCAAACCCCCCCCCCCCATGACAAAATTTTAAGATCCCTAGAAGAGGACGAAGAGGACCCCTAAAGTAGTCTACAACGAAATTTATAACTGCCCAATCTCAAAACTATGGGTTCCACAGGTCAATAAAAAATTTCGGTCTATTGGACTATTTCACAAATTACGAGTAAGAATAAAATGTGCCTAAAACAGTAAAATAATAATTCCCAGGATGTAAGTACTTACAAGGGAACCTGTTGAGGTGTCACACTCCTATTTGAACGGGACCGCAATTTTTGGAAAGAGCATAGTCTAAAACCGCCAAAACCAAATTTTCAGCTGCCCAAATTCATTTTTCAATTTTTGGCGAATTTTTGAAAATTCAAAATTGACTGTTTTTGGCGATTTATGCTTTTTTTTAAAAAGAACGTACTTGATCAGTAAAAATGGTCAAAATAAGTCCCAAAACTAATAATAATTACCCTAATCCAAATTTTACCATTTTCAGCAATTCTGGAGCCTCCAGCGCGATTTTTCAATTTCTCCAGGATTTTGAATTTGCTCCAGAAGGCGTGAATAATGCAGTTGGGCAGCTAAAAATCGAGTAGTAGGTATATTATACTCGACCTGTTTAACGAGTTTATCCACATTTGAGCCGATTTTGAGAGTGACACCTCAAGAGTGGTTTTTTGAGGTGTCACTCTCGCTCCAAAACGGCTGGAAATGGCAGAATTTGCGTTCCGGGGGTTAGTTCTTGAAGAAATACGGCGATTCGCACAAATTTCAAAAATTTCCACATAAAAACTGTTATCTTTGGATTTTTTGGATTTTTAAATTTTGAAAAAAGCTGGTCAAAAAACCACTCTTGAGGTGTCAATGTCACTCCCGAAATCGGCTCAAATCTAGATAAACTCGGTTAACAGGTCGAGTGTAATGTACAACTCGATTTTTAGCTGCACAACTTCATATTCACGCCTTCTGGAGCAAATTCAAAATTCTGGAGAAATTGAAAAATCGCGCTGGAGGCTCCAGAATGGCTAGAAATGGTAAAATTTGGATTTGGGTACCTAATTAATATTAGTCTTGGGACTTATTTTGACCATTTTTACTGATCAAGTTTGTACTTTCAAAAAAAAAACATAAATCGCCAAAAACAGTCAATTTTGAATTTTCGAAAATTCGCCAAAAATCGAAACAGGAACTTGGGCAACTGAAAATTTGGTTTTGGGGGTTTTAGACTATGCTCTTTCCAAAAATCGCGGTCCCGTTCAAATTGGAGGGTGAGATTTCAAGATGTTCCCTTATTAGATGTTTTAAGTTAGAAAAACTAATAATAAGGCCCATAAGGTGTCTTTTAAAACCAAAATTTTCAACAAAAAAATTCCCCAAAAATGGTCAGAAAATGCAATTGGGCCACTTACAATTTTTAAATCGCCTGAAAGCTTACTTGTGCCCAAGAGCAGGCAAAAATTCATCACCTGTTAAAATTTCAAGTGCTAAAGTGCCTTTTTCGATTTTTGGTGAATTTTCAAAAATCAAATTTTGGCCAAAATCAAAAATGTGAGAAAAAAATCAAAATTTTACCAAATTGACCTAGAATGCTGAAATTTGGAATATACCCTATTTTCGACCTGCCAAATCGATTGGAAACTGTTTCAAACCGTTTTGACCAGTTCTGGAGCCTCCAGCAGACTTTTGAAACTCGAATTTCTCACAAAACCTAAATTAATTCTGCAAACTAATTTTAATACGCTACGAAGTCGACTGCAGGTAAATTTCAAGTCGTTTTGGAGCCTCCAGTAAATTTTTAAAAATTGAAATTTCACCAAAATGTCATCAAAATGGAGATGGAAAGCTGAAATTAACTATGCACTCCACTTCAGGTGAGTTCAAGTAATTTTGGAGCCTCCAGTGACTTTTTGAAAGGTTTCATGGGGTTTTTTAGGAGAATTGAAATTTCCAAAAAGTAGCTGGAAGCTTCAAAACCACTTGAAACCACCATTAGTCTGCAGAGTAAATTTCGGATTTCTAACCTCATTTGATGAAATCTTGGGAAAATTTCGAGTTTCAAAAATCTACTGGAGGCTCATGTAATTTTCAAAAAATCGCTGGAGGCTCCAAAATGACTGGAAATTTACCTGCAGTTGACTTCGCAGCGCATTGAAATAAGTTTGCAGAAATAATTTCGACTTTTCAATTCCATTTGACGACAATTTTGTGGGAATTTCGAGTTTCTAAAAATCTACTGGAGGCTCCCGTAATTTTCAAAAAATCGCTGGAGGCTCCAAAATGACTTGAAATTTACCTGCAGTCGACTCCACAGCGTATGGAAATTAGTTTGCAGAATTAATTTCGGCTTTCCAACTCCATTTGATAAAAATTTTGTGGGAATTTCGAGTTTCTAAAAATCTACTGGAGGCTCCAGTAATTTTCAAAAAATCGCTGGATGCTCCAAAACGACTTGAAATCCTCCTGAAGTTGACTTCGTAGCGTATTGAAATTAGTTTGCAGAACTAATTTCGGCTTTGATGAAATTTTGTGAGAATTTCGAGTTTCAAAAATCTACTGGAGGCTCCAGAACTGGTCAAAACGGTTTGAAACAGTTTCCAATCGATTTGGCATATCGAAAATAGGGTATATCCCAAATTTCAGCTTTCTTGGTCAATTTGGTAAAATTTTGATTTTTTCCCTCAATTTTGGCCTAAATTTGATTTTCAAAAATTCACCAAAAATCGAAAAACGCATTTGAGCACTTGAAATTTTGACAGGTGATGAATTTCTGTCTGCTCTTTCGATCGACCTGTGTACGGTTTTAAAAATGTCATGCTAGTCCTATGCGATTTCGGCTGATCTGCCAATCAAAATGGCCGCCATTTTGTAAGTAGGGCCACCTTTTTTTGGGGGGACAAGGGCTAGAAATGTTCCTTAGGACTCCCCCTTCAAGAAGAAAGTTGTCCCGAAGAATCGGCAGGGGGGTGCAAGTGATCCTTATGCGGGCCCCCGACTAAAAGTAAGCATCCTACACTTGCCTAACCAAAAAAAAAAAAAAACAAAAAAGGAAAAACCAATAATAATGTGAAAATATGGCTGAAAAACTGTAATAACCACAGAACCAAACGACCCGGGGTGCTGTGAACCTGAATTTTTGACGAGTAACTCGTCAAATTGATTTTTGGGGGTGAAGCGGAAAATCTCCCCCCCTCCCAATCAATCCTGTCTCTTACAGCGCAAAAACAGCTAACTACATGTTATTTTTTAGAAAAATTTCGCTCTCGCTGACCTCGGGCCAGCAGTGAAACTAATTATTAGAATAAAGACACTTTGTGTTGCTTCAGAGTTCAAATCTTTAATTTTATTTTCCAAAAAATGTTAAATTTTCAAATCAAATTCAAAACTTCAAAAGTCAAAAACTCAAAACATAAATGTACAATTATAGGGACTCGTCAAATGTCTACTCTAGGAGGATCACAGCACCTTTGCCAAATCACCTTAATTAAGCTTCAATTCAAAAATGACTCTTCTACCTATCAAGATAAAAAGAAAAAATTGAAATACAATCAAACAAACATGTCCAATAATTTGTCCTACGTCCAACCATGAACCGAACTCGTACGAACACGTGCAATTTGCACCCCATCCACCTGCGAGCTGACAAAATTATAAGGTCTGATATCAAACATAAACAAAGCGAAAAAGCTCAGAAAACAATCAAAATTATTTTCCTTGTCCGGTTTTAAATTTGAAAAGAAGGAAGAAAGCTTCAAAAGCGTTTATCATTCATCTTTAAAAAGCTTTATTTCAACGTTTGAATAATCGTGCTTCCATAGGATACGTCCAGTTCAATTCAATGGCAGAGAAGAGTATTTGAAGTAAGTACAATGTCTGAGTAAATACGATGACGAACTTTCAATCTTGCAGTAACTTTCAAATAGATAATACCTCTAGTTTCCAACCTAATTCTTGTAATTAAGAATACTTATCTAGTTATATGACTTTTCAGAACACATCAATGTTAACGTCCCACCCATTTCGTAGAATCAGAATCATAACACACTTTGACAAAGCAATTGAATTTCGATCATCTTGAAAAGAATAATCAAATCCAAACACTTTATTTGACGAGTGAGTATTTCTTATCAAGAACCACCAAACTATGTAGTAAGTAAGTAATAAGTATCTACATTCAAACAATCAGAGCTTTCTAAATCGAGGAAACCAGCATCCAGAACCGAAGTGTGCAGAACACAACGTCGAAATATTCCCCAAGCAATTCCTTCGCTCGACTAGCAACGAAAAAAAAAGAAATAAATTTCGGTTGAAATGAATTCAAAAACGTAGGCAATGATTACGTCAACGGATCGCGTTTCGCCCAGCAGAGCAGATTATTACTCCGGCGATGAAATCTGTTATCGTAATTACGAAAGGGATAATACTACGAATAAGTATACGAAGAAGACGTGGCAAGGCAAAAGCAACCATGAACCAACGCCCCGCAAAATCAAATATGGGAAAAAGCCGACGATAAAATTAAAGAAAAAGGTTGGACTTTATGCGTTGCTGGTTCGATTTAAAAGGGATGATACGTTATAATGTAGTATATGGTAGTATTTGCGTCACATATTTCGTATTTCGTGCGTCAGAAATTGAAAACATCAGTGTGTAACTATTATCTACCATTGTTCTACTTCACTAATTATCTTTTCCTTTTGATATATCATCGAATGTACTGTAGTGACCTAGCTCACATGGGTATCTATTTCCAACTAACGATTTTCATCAACATCAACCGTTCACATATTCGTCGTCGTACCTACGATGAGGCGCGATTAAATTAACTCTCGGTTTGTGGTTAGAGTGCATAAATTCGCTTCGTCGAATCGAATATTTTGCCGGTACACGTAGGTATAGATAGTAACAAAAGCTGCATAGTAATCGCTTTTCTGGAAGATAATTTATTTTACTGATACGACATATTTCATGGTTTTCTCAATGATACGATACGATCGAGAACGAACGTTACTTTAACTCTTCTGCGTATACCTAACTTGAGAATGTTGAACTTTTACCCATTTCTTCGACGAATAACTTATAACCATGTTGCTAAATTTTGTTTCAGTTGGGAAAATCTCATACTCGGAAGAAAATACAACAACTACAGTAACTTACCAGTACTCATGAAATACGGTATACGGAATCTGCCGGATAATACTCTATCCCTTAGAACATGTAGTGTTGGTCCATCGAAAGGTAAAGCTCCACATACTAATACGTATAATACGACACCGAGACTCTATTAAAAAAAAAAAAAAAGGAATTTACATTAAGTAATATAAGTTATAGTCTATATTCTATGAACTAAAAAGTGTTCAAAAAAAATTTTCGGTCTGGGGACTGAAAATTTTTGTATTTTATGGGTAATCACGACCGCCCTCGTTCCAAAAATGCAATGTTCCCAACCCTAAGTCAGTGAGCTCACCCCTTGGGGGGCTCTCGAAAGTCGCCAGTAAATACTTTTCGGGGACTATGGGAACATTATATTTTTGAAAAGGGCATATTATACCACTGATTTAAAAAAAAAATGTTCCCACCTCTCCGACCATGGGATGAGGTACCACCCCCCTTAGAGGGGATGTGAAAGCCCGTCTTGTGGTGGGTATTTTCGCAATTTTCTTCGCTCCTGTTTATTATGAAAAATTGAGCTTTCTGCTTGAAAGTTCATTTTTGAGACTTTCAAAAGCTCGAATTCAAACTTTCAGCCAAAAAGTTCAACTTTTCACAATGAGCTCAAATTTGAGAGAAATTATTTTAAAAAATGTTTCTTCTACCTCATTTATTACCCCTACTAGTCATGAAAAATTGAGCTTTCTGTTCAAAAGTTCATTCTTAAGACTTTCAAAAGCTCAAATTCAAACTTTTAGGCTGAAAGCTCAACTTTTCATGATAAGCTCAAAAGTTGAAAGAAACCAAATATTCCACATAATTTTTAAAAAATGACTGTGAAGATTTTTTTCAACGAATTAGTAGTGAAAATGGAATCTCAACACCCCCAATGGGCACCCCCTCCCCTCCCATTTTGGCCAAAGTTCAAAAAAAATAAACGTCAAGTGACATATTGATTGTTACTGACTCGAGGACGCTGAGTTCGAATTTTGGGTTATTTTTTTGATCCAGACCCCTTGAATCCCCCACCAGTGCCCTTAGTCATGGTCAAAATACCAAAAGATTAAAAATATCGTGTGACGTATCCTTTATGAGGTTTTCGAGGGTGCCGAGTTCAAAAATGCGATTATTTTTTGATTTCGACCCTCTAGTGCCTCTCTAGCCCCCCTCCAATTCTGAAAAATTTTGAAAATTTATAATTCAGAAAATTGAATACCTACTTAGCATTACTTTTAATGTAAATAATAAGTAGGCATGTAAGTTGATTCTATTGGCTTTAAAATTTTTCAAATTTAATGGTTAATTTCCTAAAGATGCTAAATTTTGAAGCTAAAAACGATTTGCCCAAGCGAAGCGAAGGCAAAATCTATCAAAAATTTATAATTTTAGGATTAAAAAATCATTTTTTTCCGTCTTGTTCCCTGATTTAAAAATGTCAATTTCAGAATATTGAAGAAACGTTGGCTTTAGAGCAAAACAAGGGCAGAAGCTTTCAAAAATTCATAATTCAAGAACTAAATAATAAACCTATAGGTATCTTTTCAAACGTAAAAAAATAATTTTTCTGGTTTTAACATTCTAAAAATTTGAAAAATAATTTTCAAAATATTTCAGTTTTGGAATAAAGAAATGAATGCGAGTGCAAAAGCTTTTGAATTTATAAATTAAAAAAAAAAAAAAAAAAGGCATCGTTTTGGACTTGATTTAATTGGTTTTCATACGTTTAAAATTCGGATAAGCATTATTTTATAATTTTTTAAAGAAAACTTTTGGATCTTCAGCATACTCTCTACATTTCGCACACCTTTTCCTATTGTTTTCAAACCATTATATGTACTTGAGAATCTCATTCAATTTTCAAAAATGTGAAGTGATTTGTTTTTCTTTTCAGAAATTGAAATTTTTATCAAATGCCAGCTGCAAATTGGAAGAATGTCAAGGCTCAAGGCCCATAAAATTAATTTATTTTATTCTTATTGATGCTAATCAATCTTCTAAATTACCAATTTTCTGGAGCGTTTGCCTTCGTTTCTCGTTTCGCTCGGGATAATTAGCTTTTCTGTTCTCGAATTGAAGTGTTTGAAAGCACAAAATTGTTGAAATTTTAAAAATTTCGAATCCGGCAAAATTAAATTTTTGCATATAAAATGATGTCGTTTTATTTTTCGAATAATGAACTTTATACGTATCTGAAGTACAATACAAAAAATTTCAAAAAAAAAAAGGTAAAACTGCTAAAAAGATGACCAAAAATAGGTAATTTGGAAGTTGCAGTGGGAGAAAATTACACGCAGTTCTCCCACTTATGTGGGAGAAAAATATTTTTATCTGTCACCTACACTGGGAGAAATTTACATACGAAAAGTTCAGTCACCTTAATGGGAGAAAATTTTCCTGTCTCCTAATTGGGAGGAAAATTCTCATTTGGCATAGCAGCAGAATATTTTTCTATCCCCTAAGCGACAGATTTTCGATCATTTTAGTGACCAATTATGACGTCAGTGACCAAGCCACGACAATTCAAACTTCCTACTCAGTGGTGGTGGCGCTTACGTCAAATTATAATCAAGAAATTATCAAACATAGCCGATTATACTCGATTACATCATCGTTTTTTAGATGGTGGTGCCAAGCTGTCCACCACTCTCGCGATAACAACCAATAGAAAACCAGTTCAACACAAATATCGCCGAGTATAATCGAACATGACGTAATTCTAACGCCAGCCGCGAAAGATAGCGCCGCTAGAAGCGTTGAGTGCGTGCGCCACTGACTGCATACGTTCCCCCGCTTGATTTCTCGTAAAAAGCGCAGTTATAAAAGCTCTGATCTGAGACAATTTAGGTAGGACTGCAGACATCGACGCCGCCAAGTATAGTTCCAACTTTACTTAGAAGAGACCAATAAATCCATCTTTAGCTCAATATTTCCAACTGTGGTTCCTACTGTTTCCAGCTTTAGCTTCCTTCAGTTTGTGATTTATTGGACTTTGATGAATTTTGGCCTCTGCAGCCTCGGACTTTGACATCATCTGCGATGACATCGTTTCTCAAGTTAAGTCCCTATGGGCCAATTAGTGAACCTTCAGCTGTCTCGGATCACTCTTTGAAATGCACAGAGATAGGTTTTAATAATAAGTCGCCTTGGTTCACATTCCAACTTTAGATTTAAGTTTCAAGACCTTGGCTCACATTGTCTTTTTTTATTTTCTTTTTTGTTTGAAAATGACGTATCGCTCAGGACGTGCATTTTAGGTTTAAGTACAGACACATCGCTTAGGGTGTCTTCCTTTCTTTTTTCTTTTTTTAATATTTATTTTCCTTTTTGTTGCTCCTAGTTTAAGTATTCCCAAAATTCCCCAGAGTTGCGATCCTTTTTATTTGTCTTTGTTTTATCCCTTAAGTATAAGAATAAATGTCCTAAATGTGAATTTGTCTCGGACTTTTATTCAACTTTCGTGACTTTGAGAATTCAATGAATATTTCCAACTTTACCATAAATATATCATTCCGTCGAAAGTTCAATCATATCTTAGCTCAAGCTTCAATTAATCCAACTTCAACCCCACGTATTATAAATTATGTGAATATTGGGGAGGGAACCCATTTTACATCCGCGATTCGTCCGATCCTGAGATCTCGATGAGTTAGTTATAGAATCGCGAGAGATATCATTTTGACATCACCAATATTTCCATCACTATTTTTCCAACAGAACGAGAGTGCATGAATCCGATATCCAGATGGCCAAAGAGGATTTAAATTAGTCTATATTTTCTCATCTTCAAAGAAATCAAGATTCAAAAATTTCCATTTTTGAATTCTTGGTGAAAAATCAAAAACTTCAAAATGAAAAATTTAATTTTTTATTTTATGGTAGTTTTTGGGTTTTTCCGAATATTTCTCCCTCCACAAAGTAATGGAGTAGAAAGGATGATGTAAGTGTTTCCTTATTTACATTACAAGTTTAACTTATAGGTTAACAGCGAAAACCGCGCGAAAATAACTGCACTACAGCCAAAGTTATGTGATCTCAATTATCTGTGTAAGAAGATGAGGCATGGGTGGGAGGTGAGGGTTAGTGGAACAAATATTTCTCAAATTCTAAGCATTAATTGTAACCTAACAAAAAAAATTTTCAACTCAAATAACTGCATTACATCAGGAAATATACGCATTTTAAATGTTGAGTGGGGTGCGTGCTTTTTAGGGGTGATGGTGGGAGGGGGTATTGATTATTTTTCAACTTTAACAATACGGCAGTATAGATTTCACCCAAAAATTGCGAAAATACCCACCACAAGACGGGCTTTCACACCCCCTCTAAGGGAGTGGTACCTCATCACATGGTCGGAGGGGTGGGAACATTTTTTTTAAAAATCAGTGGTATATGCCCTTTTTAAAAATAAAATGTTCCCATAGGTCCCGAAAAGTATTTAATGGCGACTTTCGGGAGCCCCCCAAGAGGTGAGCCCACTGACTTAGGGTTGGGAACATTGCATTTTTGGAACGAGGACGGTCGTGATTACCCATAAAATATAAAACTTTTCGGTCCCCAGACCGAAAATTTTTTTTGAACACTTTTTGGTTCATAGAATAATATAGACTATAGTCTGTTTCTCAGCATCATTTGAAATAATTGGACTACGTTTGGTTTGTTAATTACGTTGAAAACTAGTTACCTAATTAAATTTACTCTCGTTTATGTGCCATTAAAATGGCTACGTTTTTGACGGATTTAACGGTTTAATAAGTAAAGTTCCGTGTACGTGTGGTAGACTTTTTGAGCAGTAGCTGCTTTAATTCTTACGTAAAAGCATTTATATACCGTACGCTGAGGATTAAATTAGCTGTCGGACTTACGTGTACCTACCCAGGGATAAAGGGAACCAAACCAAACCATCAGACATGCTAGTAAAATTAACCAAGAACATATTCTCGTATTTCGCTTACCCAAATATCTATCTCCGGTCCGACGTATTTCTTTCCTTCGAACACTTCAGGAGCTGCGTAAGGAGGTGAACCACACCACGTTGATAGGAATTCGTTGGGATTATAATAATTACTAAAACCGAAATCGGCTATTTTTATATTCATATTGCTATCCAATAGTAAATTTTCAGCCTTTAAGTCTCTGTGTACGATTCTTCGATTATGGCAGTATTCAATGGCGGATAAAATTTGCCAAAATTTACGCCTAGCAGCGCTCTCTGACATTTTACCATGCTTGGCGATGTAATCTGCGTACATAAAACAGTTTGTTAGTACGGCGTGAATTTAATCTAAACCGTTGAAAATTTCGCTAAACTAAAAGTATAACTACATAAGCTAGAGAGTGAAATTATTTAAGCAATAAAATTGAAAAATTATACGTTCCGGAGTCGTTATGATGACGTAGACGATGCCGACTGCCGAGATATTGTGAAGATGCGAATAGAATTAATAATCGACCATAATATTCGTTATAATAAATATACTTAATTTTCGAATGAAAATTTATCGTTGCGAGCTTTTTAAGATTTTAGATTCGTGTTGTTTTTCTTATATCGATAATACGTGGAAATGGAAACATTGTGTATAACTTGAAGTTATATGTATATAAAGGCGCCTCTCATCGCTACAACACGTTGATTGTTTTATTTGCAGCTCAATGATAACGTACATACACGTTTTTCTATGCTGCGGCCATGATCTTGTACCTACACGTGATTCTTTTTTGGCAACCGTTCGCGTAAATTTGTTTTAATAAAATTCTTTCGTAAGAAGAACGAGGTGGATACATTTACGTTAACGAGCTGCTTTCAATGGTGTCGTTTTTTTTCTTTTTTTTCGAGATGTATTCGTATTCGAATTTTCTCTTTGTTCGTTTACGATTCGACGTATTGAAAGAGTACGACGACGTGATGAATTCTTTAAACTTTTTCTATAGTCGATGAGCTGACTCTAAATTACCTTTATGGGTGAGGTTTCTAAAGTAGGTACGGAGGGTTTGGGATTCTGAACGGAGACATTAGGTATAAGTACATGTAGAAGTGAGGAATGATATTGCTGAATTTTGGTATTCAGGAAGCTCAAGAGATGAGCGAGGGTTTTCGAACATTACGTGGCTTATAGTATTCTGTATCGAGATACCTATTTTTCAGACTTTTGGTAAAGGTCTCATTATAGAAATGGAATGAGAGTCCAAAATGAAATACTGAAATGAAGGCAACAAAAAATTAAAGTCTACCTACTTATTCAATTTTTTTAACATAAAAATGAGGTTAAAAATTTAAAATAATGAAATCAAAATTGTTAATAAAAAGTTTTTCGACTCAATTTTCTGAAAGTAGTTATCTGAGAACTTGAATATTATTGTATGAAAATTGATTAAATTGAAAAATTAAGAAACCATCGAGATCATTCTGGATCAATTCAAACCGAAAATGAAGTAGAGTCTCCCAATTTCTCATTTCTCCTATTTTCGACATGCCAAATTGATTGGAAACTGTTTCAAACCGTTTTGAGCAGTTCTGGAGCCTCCAGCAGATTTTTGAAACTCGAAATTCCCCAAAATTTCATCAAATTGAGTTGGATAGCCGAAATTTACTCTGCAAACTAGTTTCAATACGCTACGAAGTCAACTACAGGGGAATTTCAAGTCGTTTTGGAGCTTCCAGCGATTTTTTGAAAGTTACTGGAGCCTTAAGTAGATTTTTGAAACTTGAAATTTCCCCAAAATTTCGTCAAATGGAGTTGGAAAGCTGAAATTTATTCTGCAAACTAATTTCAATAATATGCTACAAAGTCGACTACTGGTGAATTTCAAGTCGTTTTGGAGCCTCCAGCGACTTTTTGAAAGGTCGTATGGCGTTTTTTTTGGAAAATTGAAATTTCCGAAAAGTGGCTGGAAGCTTCAGAACCATTTGAAACCACCATGCAGTCGACTTCATATCGTATTGAAATTAGTTTGCGAAGTAAATTTCAGCTTGCCAACTCAATTTGGTAAAATGTTGCGAGAATTTCAAAGTTTCAAAAATCTACTGGAGGCATCAAAATGACTTGAACCCACCTGAATTCGTCTTCAGAGAGTGTTGAAATTGGAGTGTAGAGTAAATTTCAGCTTTACATCTCCATTTGATGAAATTTTGTGAAAATTAAAAGTTTCAAAAATCTGCTGGAGGCTCCAGTAATTTTCAAAAAATCGCTGGACGCTCCGAAACGACTTGAAACCCTCCTGCAGTTGACTTCGTAGCGTATTGAAATTAGTTTGCAGCCTAAAATTAAGCTTTCCAGCTCCATTTCGATGAAATTTTGTGGGAATTTCGAGTTCCAAAAATCTGCTGGAGGCTCCAGAACTGCTCAAAACGGTTTGAAACAGTTTCCAATCAATTTGGCATATCGAAAATAGGGTATATCTCAAATTTCAGCTTTCTAGGTCAATTTGGTAAAATTTTGATTTTTCCCTCATTTTTGCCCTAAAATTTGATTTTCAAAAATTCACCAAAAATCGAAAAACGCACTTTAGCACTTGTAATTTTGACATTCAAAAAAATTCAAGTGTAAAATGTTCTATTACTTAATAGGTACTAAATTAAGGATACTGAGTCTGGAATTTGGCTCAATTTTTCTGACTTGACTCTTTTTAATCACCTCCTTCCCCCTCCTCAACACATCACGCTGAAGCACCCCCCCTCCACCTTCGTTCCTTTTAAATGGGTGAAGGGAGGTATCGAAACGGTCCCAAAAATTTATGAATCGAGCAGAGGGGAATCGATAGAGGAACCAAATGTCCGCCCAAAAGTCATAATTTCAGATGCTGAAATTGGTTTTTCAATTTTTGGTAAATTTTTGAAAATTCAAATTTGGATCAAAAAATGTGAAAAAATCAAAATCTCACCAAATTGATCTAAAACGCTGAAATTTGGTTTGTAGCCTGTTTTTGACCTCCCAAATTGATTGTGATGGTTTCAAATCGATCTGGAGCCTCCAGCAGGTTTTTGGATTCGCCAGTTTTCGAATAAAAAATGTGAAAATGAGATTAAATGTCCATTTCCTTGGATTTTTACCATCTTTATGGCTCTTTCGATCGATTTAAGAGCTTATTTTTGAAATCTTTTTGTGCCTGTTCAAATTTTCCAGTGATCATTTTTGAAAAAAATATATCGTTCTCAAACGCTTTCAGAAAGGAAGCTGAAATTTGGTTTGTACCCTACCTCTCGAGTCACTTGTTGTTGGTTTTGAAACATTCTGAAGTTTCCAGTGGATTTTGATGTTTTCATTTTTTTTTCTTCAAAAATTCCACTTAATCACTGGAGAAAATTTCAGATTTGAACCAGTACAAAAATATTTTGAAAATAGGTGCCTGCCTAAATCGATTGAATGAGTCTCAAAGAAACATACTAATTCCAAGTTTATGAGAGCTGGATTTCATTTTCATCATATTTACAGCGTTTTTTCAAAAACTGGAGAATCCAAAAATCCGCTGGAGGCTCCAGAACGATTCGAAACCATTGCCAATCAACTTGGGAGGTCAAAAATAGGCTACAAATCAAATTTCAGCGTTTTAGACCAATTTGGTAAGATTTTGATTTTTTCCCATTTGTCGATCCAAATTTGAATTTTCAAAAATTTACCAAAAATTGAAAAACCAATTTCAGCACCTGAAATTTTGACTTTTGGGTGGACATTTTGGTTCCTCTATCGATTCCCCTCTGCTCGATTTATAAATTTTTGGGTCCGCTTCGATACCTCCCTTTCCCTTCACCCATTTAAAAGGAGTGAAGGGGAGGGGGGAGAGGGCCCACGAGTTTTGAAAACGTAGGCGCTTCAGCGTGATGTGTTGAGGAGGGGGAAGCAGGTGATTAAAAAGAGTAAACTCAAAAAAATTGAGCCAAATTCCGGACTCGGTATAATTTAGTAGATACCTATTATGTAATAGAACACTTTGCACTTGAAATATTCTGAATGTTGAACAACATAGTCGGGGACTTCGCTTAAGGATCTATTGCACCCCCCCTCCCCGACGATCCCGGGGACAACTTTTTTCTTAAAGGGAGAGTCCTAAGGAATATTTCTAGCTCTCGTACTAAGAAAAAAAGTGTCCATACTCAAAAAATGGCGGCCATTTTGGTAAGAACCAATTTTCAGCTTTCCAGGTCAATTTGGTAAGATTTTAATTTTTCTTATTTTTGATACCTAGAGTACTTTGAATTTTCAAAAATTCGTCAAAAATTTTAAAAATTGAATTTCAGCTTCTGAAATTTTGGCTGCTTGTGCATTTTGAGGTCCTTTACCAATTCCCATTTGTCTGGTTCTGGTTCAAAGATCGTCGTGCCGATTGGGGTACTTCCCTTTGTTAAGGATTAATGATCGAAAAACACCCTGAATTGCATTCATCATTTTTCTATCATTCATCCATCAAATTAGTGAAGAATGAATTAGGTACCTAATTCCTCTTTTTTTCAACTTTTTTAATTAGATGTTCCCAATAAAATTATTTAAATGTTGCTAATTCTTCATAAAAGTTGAATTTTTTGCATCGTGTTTTGTGAAGAATGTAATATTCAAGTCCTTGACTTAAATCCTTGATCCATCTTCCTGAAAATACTCGACATTTCATTATGCCCAACGTCAAAAACCTACATCAACTTGATACGTTTAATACATAGTTCGCGAGCTTTTTAAAAAATCTATATGTTCGATTCCAGCTATCATTTGCATACCCATATTGCATTACCAATCTGCCCTGCACTTGTACACCTACGCCTACATCTTATTGTATTCCATTTGAAATAATTCCTACCCTTGGAGAAACCATTTGAAATAATTCCTACCCTTGGAGAAACCCTATCATTACACGTTCGCCTACGCTGGCACAAAAATGTCCATCATGAAGCTTTTCGACGACAGACGTATGTAGTGTACAATGTGTATGTACAGTGTATACCGTACACCTATCTCTATATAACCTATTCTGTAATAACGCAACCACCTATACATAATAGATCAAAGTGAAGGTTTCGTACCGAATATTTCTCCTTGACTAGCATATTCAGAAACGATAAATATCATGTCATTGGACTCCATTACCTGAAAAACAAAACGAAAAAATCGGGCATTAACACGATGTTATTTGCATGCCAAAAAGAGCGAGCAGCAGCAAGAGAGGAGAGAAGGAGAAAATACGAGTACAACAATCGCATCGTACCTACGTGTATTGCCATTGCCGTCAAAAAAGAGACGAGTTACAGCACACGACAGCGACATTGTTGAGACCAAGTGAAATGTGAAATAAGTGTGCTCGAAAAACGAACTGAATCGACGACCGAACCAGCAGCAAACAACAAAAGTATAGAAACGTACATGCTGGTTTCGATAGTCGAAGATTTTTGTCATTGTTATTATTTGAAAATGGCTTTTGAACTTTGCTCTCTTATTTGAGTTTAATTAAGCGACCAACTTTGTGTACGAGTATAGTATAGAGCAAAGGTTTAATAAACCCTGAAAAGCGCGCGTCTTTTGTCTAATAATATTGTATACCTTGTTTATATACAAACTGTTTTGTAGATGAATAACAAGTAGGGGCGAAAGAAGCACAGAGCGCATGTATAGTAGACAATTTTTTTATAATTTTTTTGCACGTTGCGCTATAAAAAGTTATATTCGGAGGGTCATAAATCTTAATAAAGTGATCGGTTTCGCTCTTATTTCAATGCACTAAAAATATAAATATGGCCAAATGTTTATTTACTTGATATAATTTTATGATATGCGGATGATCCAACTGCTTCATGATATCAACTTCTCTGTAAACTTTTTGCAGATTTACTGCATCCAGTCTTCGTTTTTCTATTACTTTAATGGCAACCTGTGTAACAGAGTGAAAAAAACGTCTAGGTTAGCTCAATGTAATATATTACTTATGCTAACTTGTATGTATACCTAAAAGTGTTTCGCATGAATTATTTTAGTGTATCGTTGCTTATAGAATAATGCTGCAAACTTTTAAATAATTGTAAGTATGTAGTATCCCAACTAGGTATCTACTAGTTATACTGAATATGAGAGTAGAGGGAGCTACTGCCATATCAGGTCTCAAAAATTAGTCTAAGAATGATAATCTGCTGGGGATCACAGATGTGGATGGAATACAGACAGTGCAGGATTTCACATTTTATATGCTTCATGGTGTCCAACAGAAGCTGAGGTGGGTGGCTGAGAAACCGAAATTAAGTAGAAGAGAGACAGTTGGCAGCCAGAACTGTGAAAACAGCAGTAGGAAAGCTCAATAGGTCCTGGAAAAGTTTGGACAACTAGGTAGTCTGGTTTGCTCCTCGAAATTCAAAACAGCTGATTCCAGGAGTGATGTTTCAACACATGGACCAATTAGGTATAAAGGAATGAGAATAAAAGACTGACCCAGACTCAGCAATCATCAGGCCAGAAGATGCATTCTGAGTTACCTTGGTCATTAATTGTAAGATGGATCAAAAATGGCAAAATTGAGCTTTGTGAACTCCACTCTCATGAAAAAGTTGCCTATTTGGCAGAATATTAATATTTAAAAAAAATCATTTCAATCAATTAATACATAACCTTAGGTATCTTTCAATATTGCAAAAATCTTAAATTTCCCAAAAAGTAGCAAAATATAAATGAGCCATGAGCCTGTTTTCAAAAAAGTGTAAAATTTGGTAGAAATGGTTCATCCAAATTCTCAAGATTTTTCCTCTTCATTGAGACCAGAAATTATGACTTTTTTTAGAAACAAATCATTGCTTCAGATTTTTTTTGATTTTGACTTTTGAGCGAAAGATAAACATGAGCATGAGCTTACTTTAGCTTATTCAAGTATACCTACTTCACAAAAATTTCAAAAAAAAAGTTGTCATTTCTGATGCATTGAAAAAAAAGATTACAATTCTGATTTCTGAGGCATTTGGAAATTTCTATCTATTATATGTACCCATTTTCCAGTAGGTATTGTGAGAATTGATTTCTGTCACTTTTTTCAAAATTGAACACCATTGCGGGTTTAAAAAAATATATTGATCAAATCAAAATGATTTTTTTATGTTCGCTTCCTGAGAGGAATCTGATTAGAAATGACAATTTTTGAGGAGCTGGCTGTGTAAGGAAGAGTAAGGAACTCAGGTGGTGGGACATTTACATCATTTACTACATGGCACCAGAGTTTTTGCAATTTGAATCACCCAATGAATTGCTAATACATAGAACCTTAAAACTGTGATTTGGAACTTTGGTTCTTTTGCACTTCTCTCTGCAGTCATCAATAGACTCACAAAACATGACAACCATGAAACCACTATGAAACCAGATTCAAACTAGGTATTACAACCCATAATTAAACCTTACAGAACCCATCATATGTACTTTGGCAAAACGCAAACTGAAATACTACTCAAATCTAATGTTACCCTCAACCCAAAATTGGGACCAAAACCAATTCAAATCAAATATTTTAGTTTTGGAATTTCAAAATTAGTTTTTTTTACTCATTCAAGTTCATTGAAGTAAGTGTTTTTTTTTTCAAAATTTGATGAAAATTTACTTACTATTTGAATTGAGTTGTTAAATTAGTCCACAGCTCCAGTCCAGACATGAATTTTTGTCTTGGAAGGTCGCCTAAAAAAGAGGGCCTGATCAGGGATTCCCCAAATGGTGCAATTCAGTTTTTTAACTAAACATTGTTAACCATGGGAAAATGAACAAATTCAATCCCTAGAACCAAACCTGTATGGAGGTGGTATCATGTATAAATTGCATACAAATCAACGCGTACCCTTATGCCAAATTGGGTATTTAGGCTAACATCCTTTATGTTGATGTTGCCTCTATTGTGTTGATTACATATCTCATGGAAATTTATTTTTGAGCTTCCACTAATACAGTAAAACCCGCTTAATCTTATAACATTTGTCCCAGCCCAATTTAATAACATTAAGCAACTTATTACACAAACCAATTGAGAAATTTTTACATGATCAATTTTATGCTAAATACGAGTATGTAGTGATTGAACTGAAATTTAGCACAAATTGCGAGAAAAAGTGTTGAAGATAGGTTGAAACTTCCAAAAAGTTATGAAAAAAGTATTAAAAATGAAGTCAATGAGAAAAAAGTCTGAAATTTGTAGTGGTGGGATATTATTGATATATATCGATATGTGAGTGTACCAATATTTATCAATATGAAAAATGTGATATCAGATAATATACTTATTGGAAAATTTTTGAAAATTATGCAAAAACTCTGTAAATGAATTGTGCGAGGTGTTTTTTGCTCTTTTTGAGCATTTCCAGACTCTACTAGGGTAAAATATTGATTATTGCAGCTATTAATGGTAGCCATGGGCCATATCTGTAGGATAGTGAAATGTTGACATTACGTCATCAATGACTCATCATTATGTCTTTAAAGTTTGAAACGCCAAATAGGTATCTAGATGCTAAAAAAGCAAAGAATGAGGAATAGAAACACCTTAGAGTTGATTTAGTTTCTCTTTTCATGAAAAATCAGCTGTTTTGTGGTCTTTTTATAAATGTCAAAAAATGCCGATAAGTATATATCGATATAAGACCTTTGACATTTTGACGATATCGATATCCCAAAATATCGATAATATTCCATCACTAGAAATTTCAGAAAAATTAGGCAAAAACTGGGTGAAAAAGTGTAAAAAACATAATATAAAAACTATATAAAAACGTATTAAAATCAGTTGAAAGTTATAACATTATCTGATGCTTCAATTTCAATTACAATAACCAATGGAATTTCAATGTATAATGAGATATAAAAGATCAGGACCAAACAATTTTAATTACATAAAGGGATTTGTAGTTTGGTGGCGTAGTGGGTTGAGCCACGGCTTTCTGAACAAGAGGTCGTGGGTTCAAATCCTGCTAGAGACCCAGGTGTTAACATGTAATGTATACATTGTAGTACATTTAACATCTATTACATGTTAAGCTCCAAGCACCAGAACAGCAGAGGCAACAGAAATGCGCGCAATCTGTTGCCAGTATCAAAAAGCTGTAACTGGTTGAGCACCTATAGGTAGCAGTGATTACTGAACTCAGGGTTGTAAAAACCTGGCCAGCGATGTATGAGCTACTTTGTAGATAGCGTAGAAAGCAACAGGAAACTACTACATCATACATGTTAGCTCAAAAAAATGTCGATTCCCTAGAATAATCGCAGTGGCATATAAGCAGTCGCCAAGCACTTTGGATCTAGCCGGGTTGTTTAGAGACCCTGAGCTCCTCAGTGTTGACCTCTATAGATGCTCGAACCAGTTTTAGCTTTTTGATTCCGCTAATAGATGACATGTGTGATCTGTTAGCTCAGCTAATAACCGGTGGTCCCTGGTACTTGGCATGTAATGTTGATAAATGCATGTAAGATTTTTTAATTACACGCACAAGCTTGCCTCTGTAGCTGGATGCTAACTGGGTACTTTGTTAACAAAGATCTACTGCACGCTACTTGTTTTTCTAAACATCGAGACTCCATTCAGTCGTTTAAAGGATCAGCCAGAATAACTGAATCCGAATATTGAGTTTGTGATCTTGGATTTTTAGTGACCCTATTTATAATATCAAGTTACTTTTATCAAGTATTATGTCTATCTTTTACAAGGATTGCTTATTGACTAGTATTGAGGATGTGGGTTTAGGAATAAGAAAATATGGTACTCATGTTCTTTTATGTAGTAATTCAAGATTTGTTCATTGAGCTGAATAGAGCCCTGGGTTTCAATTCTGCAATGGTCTCAAGTTGGGCATGCAAAAAGAATTACATTTAGAAGATTATGCAATAACTGTCTAAGAAAATTTTGCTTTTTTGTCGCAAAAAGTGGTTTTTTGTTGTCAAAATTACTAAAAAAAATTTAATTTTTCTTGAATTTTAGAGCGTTAAAACACGATTTATAATCGCTCATGAGCGTTATATCGTGATTAATTTTACATTGGTTTAAATGGGGTTGTCTAGGGACCAGAGGAAATCAGCGTTACAACCAAAAGCGTTATAACGAGCTTTTACTGTACATATAACTAGCCAAATTCTTCCTTTTTTCAAGTCTTTGCCTGTAAAGCAATAAAGCATCCTATTATAGATAAACCTTTCCTTATAAGAGCAAAATCAATAAAAACTACTCATTTTTACACGAAACGTGCTCGGTTTTTTCACCTTTTTTCTTTTTTTTTTTTTTACTTCTACCAAATGAATAAAATAACAAAAAACCAGCTCGATAAAGTTCCAAATGAAAATTGATATAAATGTCCGAGGTTATTGTTCGCAATACGATAAATTATTTATGTATTAATCCGACCAATAATATGTATACTTATACTTTGTGTTAGTATAAATTCGAAAATGTCACGAGCAGCGTATTCTTTCAACGTCCACATCGAATAAGTTGCCTAAACTTTCGCCCAGCAACTAGGATATTTCATGGCGTGAATATAAGGTAATCGATTAGGCAACTTAATCGCCATTTGTATACGTTTAACATTCGGGTTGCATGAATGCACCGACGCGACGAATATGGACGAGGGGCATCTCATGGCATAAACAGGGTAATGGGCTAATGGTGTACCTATTTTGTATACAACTCTAGGAATACGTATAATCGTACCCACCTACCTAAATGAGCACCGAAGAAAAATACTCTCAGCTCAATAAAAAATTTAATTTGATAAAAATATTTTTTAAAAGTAACCATTTTACAAGGGTAAATAAACAGCAACCTATAATAAAATAACAATCAAAAACAACATTTCGCCTTCGCAATTGATTTTTCCTCATTTTATTTTCTCCATCGTCGTCACCGCCACGCTATTATTATATAACGAAGCTTTCATTTTCATTTATTATTGTATACGAAGACTCGCGTAGTAATATTCATGTAGACTATTTAAAAAAATGAAAAAGCTACCGACTGAATGCGCGATTTTCGTTTCGTGAATTGAATACCAATCACGTGCTGGTTTTTGCCAAATATTCCGCCACCGTCGTCATTCCACCCCCAGCTGAGGATTTCCGCCAACGAATTTAATAGCGTAGGTGATAAGGCGTTGAGTAGGCAACTAGGCATCTCTATAGCGATACGATAACGAGCATGTTTATTCTCCAAGTTGTGGGTTTTTTATACCTCCTTTTTCGCATCGGGTTTGATAAAAACTATATAAATGTTTTGTGCTTTTGACTCGCCATAGTTGGCAAAAGTTTTCTAAAATTTTCAGATATGTCTGAGGCAACTCTATTGTTTGCTTTCTGCACGTTGAGTATTTTCATAATTGAAGATTCGTGCTAAAGGAAGCGTAAGTTTTATAAAGTTTTCCAAAGTATTGAAGAAGATGGTCTAACAGATACATAGATATTAAATCGAGATCGCCGTTACCATTGTTGTGTTGGAAAAATATCGAGAAATAATTAAAAACTGGATTTTTATTCCAGGCTAGGGGAAAAAATTAATAGGTTTTTTACTTCTTTGAAATGTGGCTTTTTCACCAAATGCACGATTCTGCGAAGAGTTCCAATTTAATCAAAAAGACTTTGCGGTAACTTGGTTGAAAAATTTTATTCGTATTTACTTTTTTAAGCTAGAAATGAAAAAAAATTGAAGCCTTTTTTCAATCGTTTGCTGTATAGCTAGGTAGGTTAGGTACAGTTACCGCAAGTTAAATTAATTCTACGTCGTCGTCACTGGCAACTCGTTGGTTGAAAAATTTCGCTTTCTTGAAAAATTTTCTTTTGCAACCACAGACGATAAATTACGAAGCGAAGAATAGAACCTCACTTAGTGTTCTATTATACACCTTAATGCGAGTACATCAGCATAAAAAATATCATTAGAGGGTGCTTATTTTTCATAGAAATGGAGAACGTTTCACGTATTATGCACATGATAATGATGCGAGAGGACTTTATTGAATACAAATTTTGGTATTTTGACGCGCCAAACTTCACACTGCTGTGGAAGAAGTGAAAAAAAAATCGTTATTTTCTTTCGAGTGTTCCTCTTGTATATCGGCGAGGTGTACTGTCCAGAAAATTTATCCGTGTAAAAAATGTCTTTCGATGATTTCACACTCTAGTTGGTTTCAAACTGAAGGCTGGTTTGATTTTATTCGTTCGAGATAGAAGGGGCAGAAGAGGAGGAAACGACGTCGACCTTTCTACTAAATACCTTTAGGTAGTTTTTCGAAGGATTTTCTATTTGGTATTACATTTTCGTGACGTTTTTCTCAAAGGATGCTGGTCGATGTGTGACTTGCAAGGAGGCGAATTCGATGTAGAATCGCATTTTAGTATAATTGTAATTTGCTTTGCATTTGCTTTCCTTTTATGTGAATTTTTTTAAGTCTCGAAATATTTGCTAATGGACAAATGGACGTAGTTGGCGAACCATCTTCAGCGATTGTTTGTATTGAAAAGTCATCTCCTTGCCCTAAAAGGACATCTAACTGTATATTATACACTTTTACAAAATGCATTAGATGATTGGCTATGTACAGCTGCAACATTGTACAAGTTGTGTTCTCTGAGCTATAAATTGATCATAAATTGACACTGGAAATAAACAAAGTGCTTTTTAAGCCTCCATATAAAGTTTGATTCAGCAATTAAAAACTAATAAAGACTCCGGAGCGTTAAAATTTTATACGCTCGATAAAAATCAATGTGTATCGAACGATCAACTCGAAGAGGATTTCGCCCAGTTGAAATTTCTTTTACAAAATCTAAATCCACACATGGTATCATTCAATTATTCACAAATTGCTGGTATGTCTTTGATACTACAAAGAGGCGCTTGTTCGCGAATACTTTATACTCGAAACCTAGGAAATGATTCGCCAAAAGACATAGTCATTAATTTAATGGAAGTACTATAAATAGTCGACGACGGCGCTTTTTATGAAAATGTGTGACGTTGGTGTTTTAAAAATAAAGGTTCCATCGAAGTAATTCTTTTAATAGGCGGCTTAACTCGATGGATGTGTATTATAAAACGAGCCAGCTGATTAATTATAATATAATGATGATTGTCTCGTGGGTTGGATTTTCAATAATTTGCTTAGTTTCGTTGTATCACACAAGTACTCCTAGGTAGGTATAGGTAATCGGGTAGTTGGAATTTTCAAGGTGGTACAAGTGGTCTGCTAATGACCGACGTGTTTCAATAAATTTTGGCAAGGTCGTCGTGTGTACTGTACCTGTGTTTTTTCTCTAGGGAGCGTGAAAATACAGGCATTGTGCATTATTCTAAATGAGGAATTTCGCTCAAAATACCTATGTACCTCGGAACAATTTTATTTCATCATTGGGGTATTTTCGTTGTGGAAATGTTTCAATTATTATTTTTTGTATTAGTTTTTAGATACTGAGTTTGGTTTAGAAATTATTTTTTAATTTTATGATTTTTTTTAAAAATTTTTTACAGAGTAATGGATCTACTTACTCGTACTTGTAAGAAAACAGGATGTTGACTTGTTGGTGAGTTTAATTGAATTTTTTTTATTCGTTTATTTTTAGTATTAAAAAAAGTGGTTCGCTAACTAGGGAAATGAAGAAAAGTATGAGGTAATGAACTCGTGTCGTGGGTGGTCACGTGTCAGCTGCATTCTAAGTCAGTCATATTCGTTTTTTTTTTTTTCGAATGTACATAGGAAGAGAATTTTCTTTAAAAATGTATGAAGTCAAAAGTTTCAAAATTTTCATTTAGGTAATTGTTAAAGTTGACTCATTACTTTTTTTGTTTATTAGCGAGAGAAATTGATAAATATCGAGGAGAGGATTGGAGGGGGGGGGGTGAAACAAGGGCGGATGGGATTTGAAATTTTTACCGGGCATGAAGCAAGGGCGAAAATTTTACAACAAAAGAAATGGTTTGAAAGCAAAAATTTCAGAATTTTGACCATCAACCAAGATTTTTTTTTGCTTCTTCAATATTATTGCAATTGCATTGACTCAAAGATAACTCATCAAACCCAAACGATTAAGCAAGAGCAAAAATTTTACAAAAAATAAGATTCTGAAAAGCAAAAATTTCAGAATTTTAGCCACCAGCGAAGTGTTGAAACATCCCATTTGGGGGGAATTGCAGTGCATGAATTGATTTCTCAATTTTTGGCGAATTTTTAAAAATCTTAAATTGCGGATTTTGTTCTTTTAAAAAATGTAGATTGTATATTCAGTACAAATGATGAAAATTTTTCGTGAAGCTGATAATAACATTCCCAAAACAAATTTCGTCATTTCAGACCATCCTGAAGCCTCCTGCGCAATTTTCGATTCCTCTGTAATTTTTGAATTCCTCCAGAGGGTGTGGACATTGATTCGGTCTCCTGATAATCGAGTTAGTTATATGGCTTATTCTCGACCTGCTCAATATTTTTATTCACATTTGAGCCAATTTCCAGGCAATAATTGCCTCGAGTGCATTTTTTGACCATGTTTTAAAAATAGGAAGTGTTAGTCAAAAAAAAGAAAAAAAACTGAGATATGAATTTGGCGGGAAATCAGCTCAAACGTTCAGTAGCCCGAGAATAACTGCCTACAGTAATTCCCGCGCTTTTTAGAGGAATGTTTTATAGAAATCAAATATCGTGCTCAAGGCTCTAGAATTGCTCAAAACTTTTAAAATTCTTATACGAGTGGTTGTTTTTCTATGCAAGATACAGTCATTTGCGTCAATTTGAAAAATTCTTTGAAATTAAAATTTTGTTCCATCCCCTCCCCCCCCCCCCTGAGAAAAATTGTATTATTAGCAAATCTGAAATAAAATTCATTAATAATTCAATAAATTATAATTCGAGATGTTTCTTTATAAATATTTACAGTGGAATAAAAACAATAATTTTATCAATTTAGAAAGGATGAGAGAAACACGCCGAAAAAGATCATTTCCGATAATGCCGCACAATTTAAAAAATTTTAATCTTTCATCGATCACATTTGGAGAGAAAAATTAAGAAAGTAACGAATTTGTATTCCTTCTTACTCAAAAATAATATCGAATGGAAGTTTATTCCTGAAAATGCTCCCTGGATGGGAGGTGTGTACGAGCGTTTGATTCTGTCAGTGAAGAAATGTATTTAAAAAAAACAGTTTCTGGCATGATTAATTTTGAAAACTTGAGAACAATGTTAAAAGAAATCAAAAATGTATTAAACTCAAGACTGCTCGCGTATGTTTCTGGTGATATTGAAGATGCCATCACTTCCAGCTCATTTTATTGTAATCAAAGTCACATTTCAGTCAACAACGAATTGGGTGTTGTTAATACGAGATCCGAGTTAGCAAACCTTTGGAATTCATCTAAAAGAGGTTTACAATTGTTTTGGTCTATTTGGTATAAAGACTACTTATCCAATTTACCTGAAAAGGGCAATTCTATACAAAGAAACGCTGTTTGTCGAGTACCAAGTGTTGGAGAACCTGTATTAATAGAAGAGGATGTTTTGAGAGGAAAATGGAGATCAGGTGTAGTAGTTGATCAGCTTCATATTAGCAGTGACAGAAATATTTGTTCAGCAAATGTCGAAGTCAAAACTGGTATATTAATGAGACCCATTAAAAAATTGTACCCTTTAGAACTTAATTTTAATTAAAGTAAATTTTGAAGTAGAATATTTCGTTTCTTGTTGGGGATTAATTTTAAATAAAAATAAAATATTTCGACGGTTAATTATATTTGGCTATATTTTGTAGGTAAGTTCATATGTTTTTTGGATGTTATTGTATTTATTGTTGGCTACTTCAAACTTTTATCTTCTAAATTGATAAAATTATTGTTTTTATTCCACTGTAAATATTTATAAGAGAAACATCTCGAGTTATAATTTATTGAATTAATAATGAATTTTATTTCAGATTTGCTAATAATACAATGTTTCTTACTCCCCCTCCCCTCCCTTCCCCATAAATAGGTAATTGTGCTGGTCAAAAAACGCACTCAAGGTTTTTGCCTGGAAATAAGCCAAAATTTGGATAACTCATTACAAAAGCAGACCAAGAATAAGCCAAAAACCGATTTTTTGCAGCCCAATGAATTCTCACATTTTCTGGAGAAATTCGAAAATTCTGGAGAATTCAAAAATCAAGCTGGAAGCTCAAAATGTTGGAATTCGGTTTTGGAAAGTTGACATGTGTATCAGTTTCAGGACTAATTTCTATAATTTTCACTGAATAATGCTTTTTTAAAAAAATACACACACAAGTCACAAATCGTTAAAAATGGACAATTTTTTTCAATTTTCAAAATTCGCAAAAAACCAATTTGGACTGCCGAAATCTTTATTGTGGCAGTTTCAGACCTTGCACTTTCTAAAATCGTAGTTCTGAATGTTCTGATCAAATCGGAGGCGGAGTTCTCGAGTAGTTCCCATTTCAGCTGAAAACACTTTTTCAAATACTTGATCATCAAAGACCAGGGTCCTCGAGAGCCGATGCGGGCCTGGGGCAAATATCATGTTAGTCCCTATTTCCAAAACAGAAGCTAGGTATATTGAAGTTTTTGAGGGGGGAAGAGGTGTCGACTGGAAATTTGTCCATTGATATGGGAGAAAAATATCTATTTTGCTAATTGATTTAATTATTTATATCTTATTAAAATTGTTATTCAATTTTTTAAAATTTATTTTAGGAGGTCTCAAATGTGAAATCTGTTTATTCTAAAATGTGAACAAATTCGCCCATGCTTTACTCGGCCGAGAGATTTTGAAACTTTTTGTTTCGAGATACCCAAAAACGAGTTTTTTTTAATGCGGGAGTTATTTTTTTGGCTTTTAAAACTGTAGAATTTAAATTATGTTTTTTTTTTTTTGAAGGAAGTTGATTTTGAAAAAGAAGACAAAACAGCCAAAGTGACGGCGAAAGCTCTTGAAAATTAATACTTCGAGAGGCATAAAAACGATTTTTCTTAGATGAGGAGTTAATTTTTCGGCTTTAAAACATGTTTTTCTTAATAGAAATTTTCATCTTGATGTTGAAAAAAAGAAGAAAACAAACCCGAGCGAAGCGAGGGCAAAATCTTTTGAAAATTTGAGTTTTGAGAAGTAAAAAATATACTGTCTTTCTTTCATCGTAGGCCCTCATTTTGCCGGGCTGTTCACCCCCCCCCCCCACTCGCCAGCCCTGAGGCAGACTGATGTTTTTATTTTCTTCACGGCGTTCAGCGAAGCCAGGGAGATTTTTTTTTTAATTCCTAGGTACATATATTCCTTAAGGGGCAAAAATTTTATGTATTTTTGATTGGCTAAGATTAAATTTTTTCATACATTTAGGATCTATGTGCTGAAGGATTGAAAATTTGCAAATCGCATTTTTTGGGTGAATTCGTGTTTTGAATCATTTCTAAAAATGGAGAAATGTTTTGTGCCAATTTTTTAAAAATAATTGCCAGTTTCAAAAAATTTAAAAAAAAACAAGAATTTACCAATTTTTTTCGGTTTTTTGAAATTTACAATATTGTCTAAAAAATGGCACCATCCTGTTTCAAAATATTTTTCCAGTTTCAGACATGAACTCTTCCCATTTTTTTAAGCAAAAATCTCAAAACCCGAATTTATTTACTCAAAAAAGAGCGATTTGAAAATTATCAAACGTCAAGTGAAACCCTTAAGTGCTCCTGGATGTTGATGGAAATGGCATAAATGACGATGGGGAATCTCAAATACTTTTTGGAACTAGACCATTTTTCCAAAACCTGGTGGGAATGGAACAGGAGCGAAAAAACCACGATTTTTTTCGAAAATGCCTCCTTTTTGAGGATCCATAATAAATGTTTATTTTCAACAATGCAGACAGAATTACAAAATGTTGAAATCACTAGAAATTAAAGTAATTCTTCTTTCATTCCGTTTTTCTCATTTTTAAAAAAAATCTTTCCAACCTCCTTAATTTTCTTCACCATCAATTTCAATATCCTCAAATTTAATAACCTAACATCAGATAAGATGATAAAAAAAAATTCAAATAAATTCGACAAAGAAACTAGACAGCAGACAATGCTCTCATCACGTGCGTAGACTTTTAAACCTTACTTATAAACTCGCACTCGCACAGTTTACGAATATCTCTTTTAAACGTCGAGATACACGAATGTTATTTCAAGCAATAAATCTCCCATTCGTAACATCTATTTTTCTTACACTAAAATGAATAATTTCTAAGGTGATTTTCAAACATGACTAATCTGGCGATAAGAATTCAATTAAAACTGTCAGCACAAGCATCTCTATTACGTACGTTAAACCGAGGATTTACGTCAATCGGACAGACACTACGTATATGAAAAAAAAAATGTTATCTAACCCAGATAAAATTTAGGAAAAAGTTCCACACTAATAACCTTGGTTAAAAATCAGCTGTTTGAGCTTCGAAGTTGTAAAAAAAAACTCTTATCCGAGACAATCTGCAGTTATAATATGTAGAATACTTAGTACTTACATAGCGAAAAAACAAAAATCATAAGCATAACCCATACTGTATCTAGGTAGATAATTAAATATTCAAACACGAATTTATTGGTCAATCACCCTCACCCATAATATTTTTTTACTCTCGATTAATTTTTTTCTGTACCTATAATTTCCTCTTTTCCTCTCCCCTCCTCTCCTCAACTACTTCCATGTTCACAAACAATACTTCCGTCATTGCCAACTCTAATTTTCATACTTTTTAGTATCGATAATACACGAGTATTATTACTAACCTTATATAGATCGTACACAGCAAAGAAATTACAAATCGAAAAACTCGCCAGGTACTTAATTGCGACAAGCTGTATCGTTTTAGCGAACAATGTACCTAGCATCGCGTACAGTATTGTTTATTTAACAAAAAAATTTTGATATTTTTAACGACGACCAGTCACGCATGGCGTTTTGTTCGCGTGTCTCGAGAGCTAAATGCAATGCAACCAATAAGTAACACGAATTTATTAACACTTGGAACACAATAAGTAAGTAAGAGGCGAAAAATTTCGAGGAAAAAGATGCCATCTGCGTCTGATGATTTGACGTTTTGTGCTATCTTTTGAGAATTTTCCAACCATCGTCGTTGAACGTACTGGTAATTGCTTCGAGGGGGAAACGAGTCGTGTATTGATATTTGTGTGGGCGATTCTTATATACTTTTATAAAACTGGAGACTTTGGAATTTTTTTTTTCAGCAGTACGCGGCTTGCGTGCGACATTTACGAGCGACGAGGGCAAAAAATTCGTTTCCAATTGCGTAATTGCTTCGGTTCAGTGCCCCCTCCCCCCTCCATTACAATATGATATTACGTTTCAGCAAATTACTCAACATATATAGGCAAGCTTGTGGATTTGTGGAGGTATATTTTTAATTTCGGCTCGAATGTAAATTTGTAAATTTAACTACTGCATATGGAATGGAATAATACGTACCTCGTACTGTGTACATAATGCATATCTCGTGTAAAATTTATAAATTAAAACGTCGACGCTTCTCGCCATACCAGTTCGCGTAATTTTCCTAAAATATCCAAAATGCGTTCGTCTGGCTAGCGAAAAATTTCGCATTCGCCGGCTCAATGATTCATAAAACCGCGCGCGTGAACTGTTCACTCCCACGATAAATGATATGACGTCTGTGCTCGGTAATTACCCGGTGTATTTTAGGTACAGCGGGTGTTATTATTTACGTTTGTGTAGTAAATGAATGTGATTTAACGAAACGTAGACGACAATGTTTTTTGCGTCATTACTACTAATTTTACAATAAAATTTGCGTGTGTTAAAAAAAAAATTAACAAAACAATTTATTAGAGGTAACCTCGGCTCATTAGCATTTTGGGGATTGAAATTTTTTTATCTCATTTCAACGTGCATAAGTTATATACATAAGTATAGGAATGGGACCATTATGTACAGGTAAAATGTATCAGGTAGAGGGTACCTAAACCTATACAGTATAGTAGGTATGTAGGCGTTAATTCCTTCGATGATTTTCTACCTACTACTGTACCTACAGAATTGCTCGTCGGCTGGCGAAATTCAAACTCGACGATTTATCGTACTAATGTTTTAATTACAAATTCGCGCAGTTAAAAATTATTATAACCGACGATAAGGCGCGCGATGATGCTATGATAGATGGATTTTAATTTCCACCTGCCATCCTCTATAGTATAATTCACGTTTATATTCTTTATGTATACACGTTTTAATCACGGTGACACGAAATATGGTTTTTGCAAAAATCAATATATCAAATTCGCTAAACGATCGGTGTATTATCTTTTCGTATCGAATAAATTATTACACGCGTAATAAGAGATAAGGTATATTGATTCGGGGAGAAAAAAATTTTAAATTACGAGCGAAAAATTTCGAACGAAAACTTGAGTTGATTTGTTATATACCAGTGAGTATCTTATTCCACGTCATTAGGTAATTATTAATTAATTCGTCAGAAATGTTACGAGTAACTGCGACTCTTTTTTGAAAAAATAAGGACGACAGGGGATAATGTTATGTTATAATTTCAGGCTCGTACTCGGTTACTTTTCATTGGTATAGGTGGGTAATTCTCAGAAAAAAGGTCAATTTTGATGTGCATAATTTTGAAAAATAAAAATCATTTTTTTGGAAAATTTCAAGTGGGAATCATTTGTATAGGTGTCCCAAATCCCTGTTCTAGTGTTAGCCTCAATTCAATCCCCCCCACTGTGGACCCCGGCCCCCCTAAAACAGCGATAATTAGGATTCAACCCTCATCGATGTGTAATATGTCGATTGATATGTTTTCGAGGTCGTAGAATTCGAATCTGGAGTTATTTTTTATGTAGAGGTGGAGGGTGAGGCGTGGGGAGGGGGAAAATGTCAAATTTTGCTTATATTATCGTGTAATATGTCAATTTATGTTTTTCAGGCCCCAAAGTTCGAATCTGGACTTGTTTTTATGGTAGGGGTAGAGGTGAGGTGTGGGGAGGGAAAAAATGTCAAATTTTGCTTGTTTTATCGTGTAATATGTCGACTACCGCGATAAAAGTACAGCTGTCTGAAATTTGGCCAAGTCGAAGGACAAATGGGCGCTGGACAAGCCGAAGGACAATCTCAACATTTTTTCGTTTCTAGCCTTACCTACTGGACATTATTCGATTTTTAACACGTAATAAATGTGTACTTATCATGTAGAATAACTTCCCTTTCTCAATTATCGTTTTTGGCGGGTTCATCAGGGTAAATAAAAAGGCAAGCCGAAGGACACCAATTTTGCGAAATATCATATTTTCAGAGACAAGTACGATCAGAACGAGCCATTGCGTAGGTTATGAGAATAACATTGCGGGGTAACATTTTTATGAAGACAGTGAACCAGTGCAGCCACTCACCAGAAAAAAATACTGGATTGGGAAGCTACCAAAAATAATTGAAAATTGCTCTAAAATTTGCGCAAAAAGTGTGTAACAGTTTTCAAATGTGAAATGTCAGCTTCCTATGGACTTATTCCAATTGCAATTTGCACAATAATGGACCTTCGTGTTCTATGATAATGAGAACGTGCCAATTTTTCCCCAAAAAAATGAAGTTCATGACACTTTATAACATTCATTTTCAAAAACATGGTGTGTGACAGCCAAGTCGAAGGACATTTGGGGTATAAAATCGAATGCACACCAATGAAAGGAGGGGTTAAAAATTTCAATACCATATGTGAAATGTGTGGGGGATGATCCTTGAATGGACCAAAAAAAAAAAAAAAAAATGCATGCTAAAACCTTTGAGAAATTTGCCATGTACACGATTTTTACCTTTTTCTGAGAATTACCCAGGTATTCAAGTTTAAGGTAAAATTTTGGTTTTTAAAGTTACTTTTTGGAAAAAAATTTCAAAAATTTTATTTTTCCCAATTGTAATTATTTTTTTAAACAAAACAAGAAAAAATGTTGATAATATCAGTCAGTGAATAATTTGCAAAAATATTTATTTTTTATTATTTTTTTTCAGCTGGCTGAATTCATTTTTCAGCGCTGTGGATACAAAGTCCTACCTTTTGCCAAAATTGTAAAAATCTCACCCTTCGTCCAAACTGCCAAAAAGTCTGGTTTCATGCAAAAAGTTTGCTTTTCTCTATAAAATTTCCAAAACGTTTCGCTTTTGTACCAAAAAATTGCGGAAAAGTATCTCTTTTTTGCTATAAATTGTTAAAAATGTTCGTTTTATTTTTTTTCTTTAATTGTCAATAGTCTAGCATAAGGTATAGACGAGAAGGTTGCATCTCCTCCTGCTGATTGTCTGGTACATATCTCACTCAAAAAGACTCGACTTTTATCATAACTGTCCCATAGTCTCGTTTGTCCCCGAAAATTGCTGAAACTTGTCGCATTTTCACCAGAAATTCCAAAAAGTCTCATTTATTTTCCAAAAATTTCACAAAGGTCTTGTATTTTTGCTAAAAAAAAAACTTCAAAAATTTCCAAAAAAATCTTGCTTTTTAATCGAAAAAGTGCAAAAAAGTGTCTATCAAATTTATGCTAAAAACTGCAACAAAAAAAATAGGTATGTTGCTTTGCCAAAAATTATCTACTAAAAAGTCGTGCCTTTTGCTACAATTGTCAAAGTCTCTCACTTTCTCAGAAAATGCTATATCTTTGTTGAGACTATTTTGTTGTTGTATTTCTATTTTTTGTTAATTTAATTTCTGTTGTTGGATTGTTGACGTTAAAGGCCAAGATGTCGGACATCATAAAATAAAACTTTTGATGATGATGATGATGATGATGATGATGAACAAAAGTTTCGCCATACTGTCAATATTGCCAAAAAGTCTCGTTCCAAAAAATGCTGAAAATTGTCAATTCAATGCCGAAAATTCCAAAAAGTCTCTTATTTTTTTCAAAAACTGCTCAAAAGCCTCGGATTTTAGCAATAAAATGCCAAAAAATTTCACTTTTTATAGAAAAATTGCTAAAAATTCTCACTTTGATGCCAAAAAGTCTCGCTTTTTTATCACAAAAATTGCAAAAAAATATCAACTAGTTGTGTGCATTAGAAAAGTCCTGCTTTGTGCTCAAAATTCACCACAATTTTTGCTTTGTATCGAAGATAATTTTCACTTCTTTATAAAAACTGCTAGCAAAAAACTCGTTTCTTGCCAAAAAAATAGCCAAAAAAGGTAACTTTGCATAAAAGCCTCACTTTTTGCCAAAATTGTCAAAAGTTGTTACTTTTTTGTCAAAATTGCCAATAATTTTGTTTTTTTATTAAAAAATGTTGGAAAAGCTTGACATTTTTACTAAAATTTACATACGTAGTTTTGCTGTTATTCCAAAATTTTTAAAAGGCAGTGCTGTTTGCAAAAATTGTTAAAGTCTCGTTTTTTGCCTTAAGTTGCCAAAAATGTGTTTTTTTCTTGGACAAAAAATCTAGTTTCACTGTTTTCCAGAAATTGATCAGATATTTTGCATTTTCGCCATAAATTGCCAACAAGCTTTGCTTTTTGCAGAAGATTGCAAGAAATTCTAGTCAGAAAGTCTTGTTTCAACATGAAAAAAATTGCGAAAAGGTGTATCACTTTTTTGTAGAGATGTGTCAAAAAGCAGGGATTTTTTTTCAAAATTGACAATTTTTGCTTTCTACCAAAATTGCCAAAAAACTGTATTTTTTACCAAAATTGTTGAAAAGTTTTACTTTTTCATCTACGAAATTGCCAAGTCTCTGTTTTTGTTAAAAGTGACAAAAAGTATTTCCTTTATCACAGAGGAGAGATCATCTTATGTTAAAGTGGTACCTGAAAGTTGAACATTCTCCAAGCCATCCTAATTTCTACAAAATGTTTTACTCTCCACTGGAAGAAAAGTATACTACTCGCACTTATAGCCCTATTGGCTGTCGTTGTAGAGATCTGCTGATTAATCTTCACATAGATCAGGAAGACATCAATGCCATAAAATATCAAGTGCAGCAAACGAGACTCTGTTCAGATTCAAGGGTTACACCATACAGGAAAAGTAGGAGAGAAGAAGTAGTGCTAACCAGATTATGAATTGGGCATACTGCAGACAAGCAACTGGAGCAATGTGACCCTTGTGGAAGGCCAATTACCATCATACACCTGATTAACCACTGTTCCAAATATAAGAAAGACAGAGAGCAAATTGTAAGGGAGCTTTACTTATGAAGATGTTCAAACAGACGATGAAAGTATATGTCAGAAGTTTTTCACCTTTTTGAAATGCATTGGGATCTAATACCTCATTTAGTGAATCTATTTTTTTGCTATGTTATTTTGTGAATTATTTTTTACTTGTTAGGTTGTCTGTACTTGGTTCATTTTGTTTATAATGTAAATGTATTGTGGACACAAAAAAGCCCAGATGCTGAAGCATCCTAAAATAATGTAATATTCATTCATTCATATAGTTTTTTGTAAAAAAAAATATATATTAAAAATTTATATTTTTTTACAAAAAAAAATTGAATTTAATCATTTTTACTTTTTTAAAAAAAATTTCAACAATTTCACTCTTTTGACATATTTTGCTGCGAATCTCTGCCTTTTGCTGTAATTGTCAAAGTTTTGCTTTTTGACAAAAATTTGTAAAAAGTATCGCTTTTTTGGCAAAAATTGCCCAAAATTCTTACTTTTTTGCCAAAATATTCAAAATCACATTACTTTTTTCTGAAAAATTGCCAAAAAGTCCTGCTTTTTACGTCCCAAAATATAGACCACAATTTTTCCCTTTTTACTATCATAACCAAAAACTCTCTTTTTCTTACCTTACGTCACCATCATCATATTTTTTTACTTCTTTATGTCCCAAAAATAGCCCAACTTTTGCCTTGAGTCAAAATTGCCAAAAAGTTCTCTTTTTTTGGTGAAAAATTGCTAAAACCGGTCGCTTTATAGCTAAAAAAATCAAACACGTTTTACTTTTTCTCACCAAAATCCTCACTTTTATGCCACAATTTTATACCAAAAGTTCTCGCCTTTTTATCAAGAGGTTAAAAACAGTCCAAATTTTTTGCCTATAATATTGTCAAACGGTCCTGCTTTTTGCAAAATTTTCAACGTCTCGATCGAATTTCATTATTAAATTGCAATTTAAATGTTTTATTTCGTGATTTTTTTTTTGCATTAAAAATTGAAATGTTCTGGTTTTTTGTGTGTTTTTTTTTACATTGAAATGTTTTGTTCACATTTTTTAATATTTTTGATTACTTTTTCAAACTTTTTTTGATCACTAAAATTACTTTTTTCTCAATGAATCATTTCAAATAATCACTTAATTCGCGATTCCTTTCTCCCTGTTCCAATCTAGCGGTTCAAAAACCATTCTCCTACCTACCACTCTGACAGCTCGCACGTGGACGAGTAAAATTTGAAAGTAATTTTTACGTCCTGCTCCTTTTTTTCCACCAAAAAAAAAACAAAAAAAACGTCCTTCAAAACTCTTGAGACTTATCTTCCTAATTTTTACAACCCCTTATTATTGGTAATATTCAACACGCCTGCAGTATATTTACCCTTTCAATGAGACCGACTTTGCGAACCGTCTCCTCGAATAAAACGAATCCCATATATGCGAATTGCGGAGCAAATCGACGCATCGAAAAAAGGCCCACGTCGTGGGCGTAAATAAAAAACGCCTCTGCTAGCTTTTTTAATCGTGTAAATCAACGAACTGGTCAAATTTAAGGGATTCGTTAATTAATAAAAACCCACGTCGAGACAAAAATTAAGCCTAAAGTAGAGGTCACGGTGTTTAATAAATTTTATATACTCGTATGTGCAATTACTCGCATAAAAATAATATTTCACGTGTTCCTTATCTTCTAAATTACGCGATAATTAATGTAGAAAAAAATTCATTCGACGGTTATAAATTAAAGGTGGTGTTGGTATAGTACCTACATAAGTTGAAGTATGTACTCGTAGTTCGTAGGTTGCCTTTTATTCATTCGATGACAAGAGTAATTTTAGGGGGTGCGTGTGTAATTAAGTTACCGAAGGGTGTCTCAAAACTGCTGTGTAAAGATTGTGGGGCCTTCACTATGGTCACCTTGGACTTTCGAGCATTAGAATTGAAATCAGATTCTTAAAATGGACTGTGGAAGAATGAAGATGGCAGGCATTAATTATTAGAATTTTTCTGATTCTCAAAAAACTTGATTGGGTACTTTTTGAACTGCTTTTTTAGCCTCCCCCCTTAAATTTTGTATAAAATAACTCTGGAAAAATTCCCATTCGGTGTCATTTGGACGCTGGAGGATGATGGAAACTCGTACTTGACCGACTCTTACGATTAGTCCCTACTTTGGGACACCCCTACATGTGTAAAATTCGATAAAACGCATATAAAAGCGTCTAAAAATAACTCGTTAATTTGAAAATTGAACGAAATTTTCCGCTAATTAATATTTCAAGATAACGAGCGACGGACTGTAATTATTTCAAGGATGATTGGCGGCCAGCATTTGTCCTTTGCTTACAAAATCAGCCTTTACTCGACCCGACGACTGGACTCTATTAAAGATGCATATCCTTTAATACCGAATGATAGGGCAATTACGTAGAAAATTATCGTCGGATTTTTACGACTGGAATACGTATATAGTGGCGACTCCGGCCAATAAATTTGCGACCATTTGGGTATAACGATGGATTATAAAAATTTTTAATAGTACCTTGAAATCTTGACGATGAAGGCAATTCCAGCCAACGATTAGTAAAATAATTAGCGAAACGTGTGGCGAAAAACATCATCCACAAATCCCCCCTTTGCTTTTTTATGCAGCTAGAAAAAAATTTATAATGGCGAAATTACATTTAATTGAAGTTGAAATTTTGCATCGCATCGTCTTTGGCGATGTTATATGTTTGCAACGATGAAGTTTTGAATTATGCATCGAAAACGGTTTGCAGTTTGTATAGAGAATTCGTTTGGGATTTGAAATGTGCTGCTGTGTACTTGCACTCGCGTACTTGTTTTTTTTCCTCTCTCGTTTTCGTTTCTTATTTTCCTTTTGTTTATATTTACCCGGATCTTAGCCCGGAGAACGTGCCGCGCCACGTGATAAATGACGGTCTTATATTTTAAAAAAAATTGTTAATGGGTGTGATTCTTTTACGTATACGAGTACCTACTCTTGGCGGATGTGTATTGACTTATCGCGGTCATTGCGAACGGACGCGAATGGTATTATTTTTGCTCGCGCATTATGATTTTATAAGGTTGAAAATATATTAAATTATGCGACTGTGGAGTGTGGAGTGTCGATTCGGTGAGGATGAGAGAGGAAAACCCAAACAGCTCGTCTTTGAAGATGATGTTCTGCGCAGAAACCGATAAAAGGAATATGGCAGGGTCGAGGGGAGTTACTATGAGCCGCATTTAAAAAACATATTGTCTCGAGTTGAGAAGAGTTATGGTTTCGAGTTTTAAAATTTTAACGTATTGAAATTTTATTACGGGTTTCAATTTTGTCAATTTTATTCAATTTTTTTTTAATTTGCATATTTTATGTGGCCTAAATAAATGCTCTGAATTTTAATGTTCGTGAAAGATTAAAATTTTCTCAGTTTTTGAAAATTTTTAGTGTATGAAATGAAATATTGAAACTTGCCATTTTTCATTTCAATTTTCAAAAATCTGTATGTATAGTACTTTGTCAACTCACTTTTTTCTGAAGCCATTGCTCTTCTTCGCCAATAACCGAAAAAAAGTCGTCGATATTCGTAGGATAAAAAATCATAAACATTCTTGATGTTTTACGACGAGTAAAAAAATGTGAAATCAAGTTGAAAGAATGTAATGAAAATCTCAGGTCTAGGTTTTAATTCATCGTATCTCTTCTCCCAAATTACTCTGCAGATTTCCAAGCTTTGACGTTTCTGATAATCTTCGAAGGAATTGGGAAAAGGAAATGAGAAAATGTGAACAAGAGAATTCGAAAAACCTTCTGAAACGACTTTTCATATTTTCACATTTTTGGTCTAAAGTGAAGGCCTGAAGGGTACCAAAAGTGCTACATATTTTTGTGTTTAACGTTTTTAATTTCTCATATCCTGCCTGAACAAGGATTAGAAATAAATAATATTTTTTTTTAGGGCGAATTTCGCCCCCTGTTCCACCCTCTTGATCTCTTGGTTAGTAAACTATTGAAAAAAATTCCATATCGATGCACTTTACCTAGAGGAAACAATTCCAATGCACAAAATGCATTGAGTGAAGAAGACGAGGTTGACCCTTCTACTTCGATGAAATTTTTCAGAAATTTTCATTTCATCAGTCAGGAGAAATTGACAAAAAAAAAAAAACAAAAAAAACATGGATTTACGTTCAATCAAACAGATGAATCACCTGCTCTCATTACACTTTGGTCAACTCCAAAAATATGTATTCTAAAGACCAAAACTTAGCATTTCAGATGCCATCTATGAACTAGTCAACCACACACACGATTTCTGACATGCTACATAATAATGAAAACCCTACTGGCATATTTTTATGACCCCCCCCCCAAGCTTTTGACAGAATAAGACATAATATCCTTGTAGCTAAATTAGAACATTATGGTATTCAGGGGGTTGCCAAAAACCTTATAAAATCCTACGGACGCAAAGGGTAAAACTTGTCTCTAAAGAAGGGATTGCAATATCTGACCCAGAAAACGTTACCATGGGAGTACCACAAGGTTCAAAACAAGGGTCATATTTTTTTCTCATATTATGTAAATGATTTTCCCCACTGCACCAAAAATAAAACTATACAATTTGCAGATGACAACACAGCAATAACAAAAGGAATAAATTGGACCCTAGCAGTTGAGGAAGCTGAAAACTCCCGAAAATAGATCTTCTTTCCCATTGTGTAATTGTATAATTACCTTCGCAAAGGGTGCTGCTCACCGTAATGAGCAATTAATGACCTTATAGTGACCTCCACGGAAGGCATAAACTGGACAAAATTCAATCTATTGAAAAAATGTATTTGGCCAGATATCGAACAACGTGTTTCTGAAGGCGCTGGTTCTGATTTAAAAAACTGTTTGACCTCAAGTGCAATTTGGTTGCTCTGGGAAGCTCAGTTTTGATTTCAATTCAGCATCACACAATTTCCCTTCCTTTAGGGGCCATTTTTTTCAAAAATAATCTAAAAATCCAAAATTTTTAATTTTGTGAAAGAATTTCACATTTTTTTAAAACCAAATTTAAGCTTCAGCACAATGGTTATTTTTACATTTTATGACCTGGAACCTGCTCCAATTGATCAAATCAACTCAAACTTGAGGAATGGGGTTCTTTTAGGACCTAGAATTGACCCCCACAGTTTGAAGGGTCAAAGTTGAATATTACAGAAAGGTCAGTTTTTTCGGAGGGGCATAATATGGCCCGAAATGAACAAAAAGGGTCAAAAATTATATCATAGGTCAGTACCTCCATTGTGATCAACATATCCAAATTTCAGCTTTCTCGGTCATCTCAATCTCATTTAAGGAGGAAAAAACCACATTTTACCCCTATTTTTGACTCCCCCACCCCTAAAATTGATCGGGGGTCCAAATTTTCAGCATACAATGAGAGGATGCCCCTCGAGTACTTTTTCCAAATTTCAACATTCCAACTCTATTTGACCTTTCTTCAGGGTCAAAAAAGTGGATTTTTGGGCTATTTTACGTGTTTTTGACATTTAGGAAAGCATAGCCCTTCCAAATTGACTTAGAGGATCCAAATTTTCACAGTACAATGGGAGGATGTACCCGAAGTTCCTTTTGCCGGTTTCAACCTTCCAACCCTATTTGACCCCATTCCCGGGTCAAATGTGTTTTTCGATGTTTAGGAAAGCCTACAGGCCCTCCAAATTGACCTAGAGGGTCCAAATTTTCACAGTACAATGGGAGGATGTACCCGAAGTGCCTTTTGCAGGTTTCAACCTTCCAACCTTATTTGACCACTTTCCAGGGTCAAAAAAGGTTTGTTACCATATTTTTTGAAGGGGGAAGAAGAGAGTCGGGTGAAGCCCGAGGGGGGGTTCAGGGGGGACGGAGTCGCCCCAAACACAGGCGAATCACAGGAGCGAAGCGAGGGTGCGAGTAGTTCAAGAGCCCTCAATGTTTCTGGCACAAAAATTTGGCTCTTACGTATAGCGGCAGACTGCTATGACTTTTTTTATTTTCAAAATATTTCCCTTTGAAGGAAATAAGTTACTGAATGTTATTATAAGTGACCTTTGGTTACTTTTTCAAAATGTTGGTTACTACAGGTTACTTTTATTCAAAAATTTAATTTTTCCAAAAATCTTCGTCCCAACTTTTTGAAAGAAAAAATGTTGATTAGAAACAAAATTCAAAGCTTCCCTTTTTTTGTAAAAATTGCCTCAAAGTCTCGCTTTTCTTCCAGAAATTGTCAGAAGTTTCTGTTAATAAAATTGTCTGTCTCGCTTTCTGCCTAAAATTGCGAAAAAATCTCACTTTTTTACCATTAATACCTGTTTTTTTTAATCAAAAATTGCAAAAAATTTCCAATAAGCCTCGCTTTTTTGCTGAAAATTGTCAACAAAAAAAAGCATCGCCTTTTGCTAAAATTGGCGAAATGTTGCTTTCAGTCAAAAATATCTGAAATCTTCGCCTTTATTCAAAATTGCCAAAAAGTCTCTTTTTTGCAAAATTTTCCAAAAGCTCGTCTTTTTCCTCAGAAATTGCTAAAAAGCCCTGTGTTTTTCTGAAATTGTCAAATTTTCTGTTTTCACCAAAAATTAACAAAAAGAATCGTTTTCTCCGAAAAATTGCAAAAAGGTCTGCTTTTTTGAGAGTAATTTTTAGAGTCTTGCTTTTTGCCTAAAATTTTCGAAAATTCTCTCATTTCACTAAAAATATCCTAAATGATGCCTCACTTTTTTGCTTGAAAATATTAAAAAGCCTAAAAGCCACACTTTTTTTCCAAAAACTAAGCGGAAGTCTCGTTTTTGTTTTGCCAGAAGTTGCCCAAAAACCCTGCCTTTTGCTATAAAATTGTCAAAATTTTGCATTTTTTTCAAAAAATAGGTTCTAGAAATTTTTACTTTTTTCTCAAAAAGTTTTGTTTCTTGTTAAATATTACATAATTCGAATTAAATATTACATAATTCGAATCGTTCTCTATTAAGAATGCATTTTTCTGTGAAGAGGGGGGAAGATGAAATTAAAGGATAATCTGATTCTTAGTAGGAAGGATCATCGTGATAAAAAAATGTCAAAAAATTCAGAAAAATTTCTACCTTGGGAATGTTCCTGGCGGTGAGAAAGATTCTGAAGTATTAATGAGCTGGTACAGGAATGAACCAATAAAAATTACAGGAATATTGTAAAAAAAATGCCTGGATACCCCCTCCAGTCATTATTATTTTTTTACTGAACGTATAAAAAGTTTCGGAACAATAATCGGCCTATTTTCAATGCTCAATAATTTCTCTCCATTTTGCTAACTTTGCTCTCGCTCATTCATTTCATTACAATGTCTCAACGCCCTTTTATAAAATTAGCTTTAAATTCTATATTTTGCTAGTTTTAACGAAGTGTCTAAATTTTGCAAATATTTCACCATCTAGTTTCATACAATAGACTTGGGCTCGAGTACCTACTTCCTAACTTTATTACTTACATTTAGAAAATTTCTCAACTTTTATCAGATTAGCGTTTTAATAACTTCTGCGAGCAGCGAGCTTAATCGTATCCGGGCTCTATCTGTAAATCCTTCGCTAACAGCTTAACGCCAGTAATAAAAAATCACTTCGCCTTTTAAGCTCACGCTCACTCTTTCTGAAAAATGAATTCAAATCGTATATACTATACAACACAAAAGTCTCGTAGTAGTTCGTAAAGTGAAAGAAAAACGAGGGCCCTGCACACACTATACAGTACACTGTTACAATGAGAACTTGAAAAGGTTGCAAAAGAACCGAGATCCTCGTCCCATCTCGTAACTTACGTAAATTGACTACACGTAAAATGTGACCTCACGAGTAAAACTTTCGATATAAATGTTAAACTGTGAAAAATATTCATCCAGTGACGCGAGCATTGTGCTTAAAGAATCGATGCGGCGACGATAAAATATATACGTACTATACGGAAACGATATATACGGAAACGATATATACAGTCGACCATGTCGAGAAAAACTTCGACTTACTTCAGTTTTCGTAATTCGATGTCTGGCTAATTTAACTTCGGCAAAATTTCCTTTTCCGATTCTCCTCTCGATGGTATAGAATCCAACCCTCTCCAGCTTGTAACCGTCTCCCATTTTTTTTCTCGGTTAAATACAGTCTTCGGTATCTATTTTACATTCGTATCGGTCGGTGAGTTCATTTTTTCGAATCTGCTTCGAAATTAGATTTCCTCTTCGTACACCTTGGAAAATAACGAGAAAAAGAATAAGTACAAAAAATCCATAGTAGTGGTAAAAAAAATTAATAACCGGTGTAAAATATGAATTTAATAATAATATAAAAAATTACATATACATAATACGTACTAGTACTACGTATCTACAAGAGTAGGTAATAACAATGGTACGTGGTGCGGTTAAATAGAAATATGAGAATGAGAAACCTAACAAAATGTTTGAAAAGTACAATATAAACGAGAACGCTTTTTCCGTATCAGATTTCCTTTCGTTATTTCGCTATATTATATAGCTTTTTTGTAAACATTTCGAATTACGTATAAATATTGGGTAAAGTTGTCGTTACTTGAGATGTAGCCTGGCCTTGTCACATATAAGTACGAGCACCGGTAGGTAACATTCGGTTGCAACAATTTTAATACTATAAATTTTTAAACTGCGAACAAATTTTCGCCTATATTGTTTTCTTTCTACCTCTCACAAGCTCGCTTTTACAATTGTCTTTTTATTAGAATAATATAGAGAAAGCAAATGTTCGCCAAGATGGTATAGGAATTTTGCTCCATTCGAGAGAAAGAGAATCCCTTTACATATACTCGAGTTGATCCCCAAATTGGTCATATTTTCACATTCGTGTGGCGGTATTTTTATGGACAAAAAGGATTACGTCTACGATGTTTTTCGTTCCGAGTTGCATTTTCCGATTTCGAGTTCACCTTTTCGCTAGGTATGTATGTAGTATAACGTCATTCTTATAGTACACCGAGTTGACGTATCTCGAAAGTAATCTCTATCTAAACAGATGCGTACGAAATGAGAACACGAGCGGAGCGTACGACCAGCGAGAGTTTTTTTTTTTTACGTAGGTATTTCGAATGCGTCATAAAAGTATTTGATTTGTTCGTGTATTATGGCTTATGGCGTTCGAGTAGCGGCGATTTGACGTTTGTATTCTCCTGAGCTGTTGTGAATGACATCATGATATTTGAAAATTAATTTTCTCCCACTGATGGAGCGATTTTTCACCACCGTCGAGTCACCTTTTTTATGCATCATCATTATACTCGTATTTTAGCGAGAGGAACAGATATATGTACTACGTACATACAAGTGTAAGTAATGAGTTTTCAACACATCCAGACCGGATGGAATTACCACCACGACGTCGTGGAAATCTACTCGTATTAAATTAACGGGTTTGTTGTTGGTTTGGCGTTTGCGTTTACGCGCCGTTTATACCATGATTAAATGATGCAGAAATTCGTGTAGAATGAAGAGGAAATGATAGCGAGGATTTTTATGTAGGCTTATAAGATTAGGTTTTGTACTGTTGACGATGACCAGGAAGTGAATTGGTAGGTCAACTCGTGAATTAAGAAAAATCATTGAACGCTGGAGAGTTGAGAAGATCTCGTCATAAATAATCTGTGATACAATTTCGTACAGACGTGGTAATGAGTCCGGGGTTTCCTGTCATGATTGAGCCCCCCCCACACTCACACCCCTAAAATTTTTAAAACTTGGATTTTTTAGAGAACGTGTGAAACAAATTTCATTTTTTGATTGTTTTTGGATGACAATTTTTAAAAAAAATTGAATTTCTTTCAGTTTCACCACCTATCTACAGTAGGTACATTACTTTTTTCGTCCAAAAACTCATCATTTTTTGGCCAATTCTGCCTTCGATCCCTCTTCCTTCTTCTTAAGATTAGGGTGATTATCTGAAAAATACTCTTTTATTTTGTTCTCACGCATCTCTATAAATTGATGGAAGGGAAGGGGAGAGGTAAAAAGAGGAGTTTCTCCAGAAATGAGCTTATTAAGTAGCCTAAAAAAGGCAGGTCAACATTGGATCAGCTAATACATAAAACTTCAACAAGAAATCTTAGATGGTTCCACACCTGGCCAGTATACAACTTGTGTTTTCTTTGACATGACATAGAGATAGCGTTTGATAGGATACCAAAACAAGTTATTATGAGCTCATTGAAAAATCTCAAGCTCAAAGGAAATTTACCTCTTTTTATATCATCATTTGTAAGGAATCGAACATTCAAAATCCGGCTGAACACAACTTACTCTGGCATTTATACTCAAGAAATTGGCACACCCCAAGGTGCAGTAATTAGTCCCATATTACTCATACTGGCAATGAATGATATAAAAAACGTGATACTCAAACCAGTAAATTACTCACTATTTGCTGACAATTTGGCGATCTTTATTAGAGCAAAATCAATCAACAAACTTCAAAAAAGTCTGCAAGAAACAATAAATCACACCTCGGGAGTAATAAGGTGACATCTAAAAAAAAAAAATGATTTTGATGTTTTTGCATTTTTGGGGCTTGTATGACCCCCCTCAACCAAAGATTTCACTTTGAGTTGGATACATTATCTAGATCTTGTAAAAAACGCAAATGGCCTAACTCAAAATTTCAACAACATTGCAAGTTGTTTGGAGTTATAAGGGTACATCTCAAAAAACTCCACCTTTTTTGAGCAAATTTCGTACTTACATACAAAGTGTTAACAAATAGTTTTGATTGTTTTGAATGTTTGTCAGTTAGAAATACTCGTAGTCACAAGGAGCGCATTTTTTATTGGTTTGTACCAAATGGAAAAAAATTTTAAATTATTGATCACTTTTCAGAAAAATGAATTTGCTCATATAATGAAATTTTAGTTTTTTGAGAAAAACTCAAAAACTAAGCACTCTAGAAAAAAACTAACGTCATTGTGTCGATTGGAAATTTAATTCTCTACAACTTTGTGATCATGAATTTTTTTTTGGATGCTTCCTTTCGCCTCCACATCAACTTTAATGAAAGGTTCTAACTCAAAATGTTTTCCAAACATTGAAATATTTCCTCTTTAAGATTTTATTTTTCAAAGTGTTCTCATGCTAAATGAAGGTAGGATACCAGATCTTTAAAATGAGGTGCTATTCATTCCTCACAATTAATTATAAGTTGATAAAAATAATGAATCAAGTTTTTAAAAAAAAGAAAATCACTCTCCTGTAAAATTTCACTTTTTTGAGATGCCACCTTATTACTCCCAAGGTGCGAAATCATCTACAGAGGTGGATTACTGAAAAAGGACTGAGATTTTCACTGAAACAAAACTGTTATTATCAACTTTCATCACAAATGTGGGCCCACACAGAGCATCAACCTTCAAATCTACAATACTGAAATTTGGTCTGAGCATGCTGCTAAGGCAAGCGGGACTCAAGCGGGAAACCTCTCGAAATTTTACATTATTTAAGGAAGAAAAATAATTTCTAGGCAAAAAATGTTTGAAATTTACATGTTTCAAAAATTAATTGAAAAAATTAAAATGTTTTTATAAGAAAAAAAGTGAAATTTCAAGCGGTCTCCCGCTAGCTTTATGTACAAAAATTGGTGCACTATGCTTTTGTGCTCAACCCAAATTACAAGTATGTAGTCCTGTTCATAAATTTCTAGGACTCAGTGGCATAGCCAAGGGGGTGCGGGTGGGGGTGAAGTGGGCCATGCCCCCCTTGCAAGTGAAAATTTGAAAGAAAACATGCAAAAGTGGATGTTTTTTCTAACAATCTCGGCTCTTGCTTTGCTCAAGCAGTAATTTTGCCTTCATGGCGGTTCATTTTCATGAAATCACCACACATCATGATAGGTTTCTAGAAACTTCCCGCACAACAATTGTCGATGTTGACATTTACATTGACTACGTTTTTTTTCAACATAATGATGGAAAAGTGATCAATTAATTATTTAGTAGGAATCTTCTGTAAACATTCAAAAATATGATCTTGTTCAATGAGGAAAACAAATTTTTTAGGGCATTGATGAAATTATTCACGTTTCCACAGTTTGGAGTTGTAGATGATATGTGAGGGAGCATACGGAAAGGGACCTAACGACCAAAAAAAAAAAAAAAAGTAATTTCAGAGAACTTTTTTTTTTTTTTTTTTTTTTTGGTCGTTAGGTCCCTTTCCGTATGCGCCCTCACATATGATGTTGATATTGTGGATGTATTTGTTGATGTCAAATTTCACATCAACATTAACATCAACATGTCGACATGAAAATGGATTAGTTTAGTACTCTTAGATAAAGTATTGCACTGTCTTTGATATAAGGAATTTCTTTTCAACTTTTTGATTATACAGACTATTTGTCTGTACCTACTTCTTCAGAAGTGGACTTTGCATCGATGCTGTTTTCAGTAGAAGCAATAGCCACATTAGAGGAAATCATTTTGGAAAAAAAATTAAAAATTTTCAAACTCAAATTTGCAGGTGGTTGACATAAATTTTGATGTGAATGTCGATCCATCCACATCCGTCACTTTTGGATGCCCCATGTTGATGTGAATTTCGACCCTGTGTCGAGCCAATTGTTGACACAAATGCACATCAACATCAGTTGACAATTACATCAACAATTAGCTCAACACGGGGTCAAAATTCAGATTGACATGTGGCATCCAAAAGTGATGGATGTGGATGGGTCAACATTCACATCAAAATTAGCATGGTCATTGTTGTATGGGTTACTCCTCATTTCGATTTTTCATGCATAAAAATCTAGTTTTGCCCCCTCCTTGAGAAAATCCTGGCTACGCCACTGCTTCGACTCTATCTAGATGAATGTATGAATTGGAAGACTCACTTCAACTATGTTAAACAGAGAGGAAACAATGCTATCAATATTATGAAAAAACTCAGTTATACTAGATGGGGTGTAGACAGATGGGCATTATTATGAGTATAAACAAGTCACCTCCAATCCATTATTGACTACGGATTGATTATCTATAATTCAGCTGCCAAATCAGACCTACATAAATTAAGTTCCATTAGAAATCACGTTAAATTAAATTCCATTAGAAATCACGCTCTTTGTCTCTGTATAGGAGCTTTCTGCACAAGCCTCATCTCAAAACTTATCACAGAAGTAGGCACCACCACTCTGCAAGAAAGGAGAAACTGCCTTCCTCTGAAATACTATCTCAAGATTGGCATGAACCCATACCACCTCAACTACCTGAATTACTTCAAGATTTTTCATCCAAGCCTTGAAAACCAATACACTACCTATAAACCTTTTGGAAATCACACTAGAGAACTGCTTGCCTCCTACAATATTTTTTTTTTTTTTTTGTGGGTGTTTATAATTACAAGATTATTACACCCGTAAGGGGGGGGGGGCTAGATTTGGTTTGTGAGGCCGATGTTTTCTACTAGGGAGATGAATTTTTGTATTTCTGAGGGTTCGTCAGGGATAGTAGGTGGGTTTTCTTTTATCTGTAGTGTAAGTCTGTTTTGTTTTAGTTGGGGACAGTTGAAAAGTATGTGTTGGATGGATATGGGTTCGTTTCTGCAAAATTGGCATGAGGGTTTTGGTTCTTTTTGGTATAAGTGGTTATGAGTAATTTTTGTGTGGCCTATTCTTAGTCTGGTAATCAGGATTTCTTCTTTTCTGTTCAGGTGGCCTAGATTTTTCCAGGGGAGAGTAGTTTTTTTATGTTGGAAGAGCTTGTTTGAAGTTTGTTGTGACCAAAAGTTCTGCCAGTTAGTAAATGTGTTGTTATTGATCCTGCCAACTTGACTGATATCAAAGGAAAAATTTAATCTTATAAAAACATTATACCGCCAAATCCAGTCACCTCATATCGCTTAAGCAGGTGAGAACCGAGAAGAAGTAATTTTAGCTAGGATCCGCATAGGCCACACCACATTCACACACAGTTCACTTTTCTAGGAAAAATTTCTGAAAAAATGCCCAACTTGTGATACAAATGTGACCATTCAACATATACTGGACTCATGCATACAGTACTACTCATATTATAAACCAAATGTAGAAAATATACTAGGCAATCCAAATACAATCATCTGAAAGCTGATGATGAAAATCTGTACCAAAAATTGTTCATTTTTTTAAGTGTCTAATTTATTCAATGATAATAAAACAAATTATCAATTTTTCTTGGTGCTTTTCTCAATTTTTTTCTTTCAATGTTATTTTTCTTTTTGCGTTTTTTTAGTACTTACCTTTATTAATTTGGTACTACACTTGTTTTTAATCTAATAAAAAAAATTTTGAACGAATTTCCTCAATAACCCGGTTTTTAAAAACTTGAATGGAAGTGAATAGTGATATTTTTCTTCATGAATAGAGTACTTTTACCTGCAAAAATAGTGTTGAGGGAAAATTCGCCCAAAAGCATTTTTAATGAGTAAAAATTAAGTTAATTTGAAAAAAAAACCTAAAAAATGACATTTTTAAGCTTCTTTAAAAAAAAAAAATTGTAAAAATAAATTTTAAAAAGACTGTTTTTTTGCTCAAAAATATTCCTATAAAATGCAATTTTTATAATATTTTATTGTTTCAAAACATTTATTTCAATTTGCACAAAATTCATGCCAGGATTCAAGAGGAGGGCAAATGAAAATTTTAAGGTGTGAAAAAGTCACAATGTGACATAATTTTCTAAAATCCTTCATATTGTACGATTATTTGATGAAAATACATATTTGCTGGAGTAATCTTACAATTGGCATAATTTTTCTGTAAAAAAAAAAAAAAATTGCTCAACAAACAATAAAATGCCTAAATTTTCATCCACAAGGGTGTGATAGCTCTCTTCCTTCCCGGATTAGGTCCCATAAAATTTTGAAGAAAAAAAACTTCTGATCGACCACTTTTCTCGTTCTCTTTCATATACCTTCAAGCTTTCACTGAAACTTGAAAAAAAAAGAAACATTTTAATTTTTCAAATCAAAAACGATTGATATTTCCGTTGTTGAAGACTTGAAAAATGATCCAAATTTGGAAAAACAATTCTCAATGTCGGAAATTTAAAAAAAAAAAAAAAAAAAAAACTTTGAGTAGGTACCTTACCTACTTGTAATAACCAGCAGTCTTGATACATTTTTGTGAGAAAACTTTAATTATTATTCTTTTTTTTTTTTTACTCGAAAAAATGATGTATTTATTTATTTATGCGAGTATATATAGTCCTAAATTATTCCGTTTTTCGGAAGTTTCAAGGTTTCGAATAGGATAGTTTTGGTAATTCCGAAGAAGCTTATTCATCTACTATTGAAATAATGAGACGATACATGTTCATTGTTCATCATTACTAAATTCACTTTTTTCTAGCAAATTACCAAAAAAACCAGTCACTTATGGCTTACTCTGAGTTTTGTATATGCCCTACTTTATACATATAATATACCAATTTACCTTGTATTAACATAGATAATTGTACTTCGTTAATTTTGATACGATTTAATTAAGCCATTATAATGTTAAGACTTTTAGAGGAAACAAGGCTATAATTATCATTTTGTTTTGAGGAAGCTCGAGATCAAATTTCAGTTTTCAACGTAGATAATATTTATTTAAAAATGTGGCCATTTTTTCCGAGTTTTGTGTAAAAGAAAAAGAGGTAAAAATGGAGACTGTCGTCGACGATGTTTTTCAATACCTACCAATGAACATTCAAAATTTTAAAAATTCTCAGTTTTTTCTATGGCTTGACTTTTTTTGTTCAAAGTTAAAAATAAATCTGTCAATCATACGACCGCCTCGAACACGCGGTATAATCTTTGGAAAAACTTGAGAAAATTTTCGACCATTTTTGAAAAAAGAAAGAGAGAGAGAGAGACCCGTTGGTGAATTTTTCATTAAGAATTTTTCCTCTAATTTTGACCTTGATTCGATGAATTTTTCATGTACTTTGGCTACAAAATTGAAATTTTTCTCGTCTGGGGTATACTCGTGGCATGCATTTCAGACGCTCGAAAAGAGACTTTTTGGAGAGTAAATTTCCACAGGTATATTATATCGCGATACGTAGACATACCTACGTATAAGGACAACCTGTGAAATGTGAATATATTTTCCCACGGGACTTCATTTAGCTCTCAGTGGTCTAGTTTAGAACAGTATAGGAAAAAAATCGACCATTTGTACATCGACGACGACGATGTTTATTTTGCACACAAAAAAGAAGAAAAAATACACCATGTAACCATAATCAACTGTAAATATCGGGTCTATTTTCAATGTCGGTGTCTGGTCGATGATTTCGAGGTAGATTTGCATATACACATAGGTAATAGAGGTATAGGATACCTATACTAATTGACGATTCATCGGAATAATACTTATTCCCGATACGAACGTACATAATGCTATCATCGCCGCAAAGAGTAGGTATGAATAAAAGAGAATAAAAATGGTAATAAAGTAATTCGCGCTTTATCACTATTACCTCATCAGCATTGTCCTCGCGGTCGTCGTAATCATTATTGTACGACCTTCGTGAAATAATATACAAAAAGACTCGCGAATCGATTAACATACTCGATCATTTTTCATTTTGGTTTGCGTATTATATACGAGTAAGTAATGCTGAGATAATGCTGAGGTGGTTTAAGAAGAGTGTTGTCTGTTTCGTTGTTATTGATCGAGCTGAACGACCTCTTGAGGTGTTTCGATGAGTCCAAGAGTGCTCGAATAACAGAGTATCTTTGGAGTTTGCAGACTCTTTGGATTACTGAAGCACTCTTCGTGAACTGATATCACAAAACAACCAATGAAACTAGAACGATCAATGACTTGGCGATCGAAGCGGGAATATTTATTTTGCAAGTCAAGAGGTCGCTGAACTTTCTCGTATGAAAGATTGCACTGTGGTTTTTGACAGTGACAGTGGCAAAAAGGAGATTCACAATATTAATTTTCTAAAATAGGTACCTATGTACATATTTTAATTGATAATATTTTTTCAGATTCAGTTTTGGTTTTTACTCAAGATTTTTTGTTTTGAAAATTTTTCATGTTTTTAGTCTATTGAAATTTTCGTCAAAACTTTTCTGTACCTAAATTCAGAAAAAAATATAAAGTGATCAAAAATTCATTAATTGAAATTTTTTTCAGAAAAAGTTGCGTCATTTTTCTAAATGTGTTGGTCAATTGAATAAACCCCCCCTTTCTTTTGATTTAGTTTCAAGATTTATGATTCTAAAGACACAACTTATAACATGCTAATTTTATCGCATTTTCGTAGGAGAATGTGAGCTTGAGCCATGAAACAAAAAAATTTTGTCGCCATCTTACAATGAATTCAAGTTTGAGAATTTAATTGACCTCAGAAAATTTTAGGTCATACCTATAACCTATTTAAATTGATTTAGTAGACTTTTTTGACATAACATGTGTATTTATTGAATGCTTTCTATTTGTCAATCTGCTAATCGACCATCAATTTTGCTTTTTTATTGTTTCAGGTGAATGAAAAATATTTTTCACAAGAGTAAGGGAGCATAATTATGGGTAAGTTGACTAGTTTTGATTTAGGTATTCAAAAATGCATCGTTTTTTAAACTACGAGTAGGTAAATACCTGAAATACAACCATTCAGGCATTTTTCTAACCGTTTAATTTTGACTGCTCTTCTCGCTTCAAATGATGCCCCAATTTCCGTGTTTTTATAAATTATTTCAAATGCTGCAATCGAGAAAATCCAAAATCTCTTGGCGAAATTTTCATTATTGTAAATTTTTTTTTGTGAGAATTTGACTGATTTTTCTATTTTTCTGGCAACTTTTATGCGTTTTTGATCTTTTGGTGTTTTTTTTTCAATATTAAATCAAAAAATGTATCCATCCTTTCAATTTTTTTCCCTCGAGTATTATGCATGGAAGTTCCTTCCTTTTGCTCTTCGGAGTCAATTTCAATTCAAGTTCAATTTTTTCATCCTTATTTAGCTTGTTTCAAATCATATTGGAGTAAAAGAACCCACCCCCTGTTTAACAAATTGGACTTGCCAGAGTGAGTCCCGAACAAATCAATTGATGCTTTTTGTGGACAAATTCATTATTGAAAACTTTTAATAATTTTGATTTTCATGAAAAAACATTCATTTTTACAAAAACAAAAGTACTTCAGATGTAAACTGCCCTGTTCAAGATTTTTCTAATCTGTTTGGGAGTTGAGGAAAAATTTCAAGGGAGGGAAGTGGAGTCCCGAGTGAAGTCATATTCGACAAATGTTGAAATTTTTAATTTTTTTCTAAGTTTTTGGAAAAAAAGTATTCTAAAAAAACACCAAATATCAGCAAAATGATTGGAAATTCAATTCTCTATCACGTTGGTTCTTGCAGGCATCTGAATTGGTCCTTTTTATAAGGAACTTGTTCTTTTTTTCAATCTTGGTCCTTAAAAGTCCTCTTTTCCCAGAAAGACCTTTTTAGATCCTTATTTTCATGATTTTCACTCGCCTTAAAAAAAATTATAATTGTACCTATAAAAAAAACACTCACGCATTAAGCGTGAGAATACCGACTTTTCTCTAAATAAAAATATTTTATAAACGAATTGATTCGTTTTTTTTTTTAAACACTTGTACAGCAATTGATTTGTTTACAATCGAATAGAATCATTTACAAACGATCGGGGATTGAACAAATTGATTCATTTCTAGGTGAATCACTCGCGAACGAGTTGATCAATAGTTACTGAATCATTCGTGAACGAATTGATTCGAATAAGTGACTCGTTCGCGAACGAATCGATTCATTTACTCAATTTTTGATGAATCATTCGCGAACGAATTGATTCGTATGAGTGACTCGTTCACGAACGAATCGATTCATTCACTCAATTTTTAATATATCATTCGCGAACGAATAGATTCGTATAAGTGACTCGTTCGCGAACGAATCGATTCATTCACTCCATTTTTGGTGAATCATTCACGAACGAATTGAATTATTTTTTCTGAATTATTCGCGAACGAATCAATTCATATGATTAATTTTTGGTAAATCATTCACGAACGAATTTATCAATTGTTAGTAAATCATTCGCGAACGAATATAGTTGATAAATTAGTCGCGAATGACTCGATTCATTGAATTATTTTTCGTGAATCATTCGCGAACGACTCGATTTATTCAATTTATTTTCGTTGAATTGTTCACGAACGAATTGACGGGTCTGTTAATCAATTGCCAATGAATCATTCATGTATTAATTTTTCATGAATCATTCGCGAACGAATCGAATTATTCGATTGATTTTTGGTAAATTATACAGGAACGAATTCGAAATAAGAAAATCGATAAATTTCAACATTTTCTGTCAAAAATCCATTTAATTAATTTTTGGTTAATTATTCGCGAATATATCGAGTAATTATCGAGTCCAAAATTGATCCGCGTACATTCGAAATAAAAAAATCGATAAATTCCAACATTTTCTGTCAAAAATCGTTAAAAAAATTTTTAAAAAAATTTGCTCCTGGGGTAAGATTTGAACCGTGTACCACCCGCTCACCAAGCCAACTCCTTCGCCACAGGTCCACCGTTGTACTTTTCCGAAAGGCAATTTTAAAAGGTATACATGTTGACTACCTATTTGAAATAAGAAATTCGATAAATTTTCATTTCTATTTTCGTGAAATTGATCGATAAACGTATCGTTTAAACGTACATTGTATCAATAAAAATATCCTCGATTTTTTGTCGAACTCAAATTTCCAAAAATTCATCCGCGAATATTCGAATTTCGAAATAATACGAAAATCGATAATTTTATTTGGTAAAATGGCACATTGAAAAAATCATCAACTTTAAAAATTAATTACTCAAGAACAGCTTAACCGATTTTGATGAAATTTAAATTTTCACCCGTTGGATACTTGCCTAACATTTTGTCATCATCAGCATGTTTCAAAAGTTCGCAGCTTCAGCGTTTATCGAGCGACAAAATTTGCAGGGTGACTTTGCACAAAATTCATTAAAAATGAAATTTCTCAGGAACGGCTGAACCGATTTTGATCAAATTTATAATCTTATAACTAGGTTACAAGCCCGATTTTTTGACATAACCATCATGCTCCAAAAGTTCAAAGTTTTCGAGGTTATTGAACTTTAAACTTTTTTTTCACAATTTTTCAAAATTCAATATCTAGAAAACGGCTGAACCAATTTTGATGAAACTTTGCATACAACTAGGCCTTTACCGTCCCTACAAACCAAAATTATCACCACGATCCAAAAGTTTACAGCTTTTGAGTTATATCGAAAAAACCAAAAAAAACTTATATATATATATATATATATATATATATATATATATATATATATATATATAAACCTTATATAAGGAAACCTGAATTTTCGGGAATGGTCGTATCGTGATCCCAGACCCTCAAAACGTAAAGAAAAGTCACTCCCCGACCCAACTTCCACCATCGCAACAAATACAGTACTCCACTTTTCTTAAGAAAAGTCGGTAAAAGAGAAAAAATGGTGTAAAAGTTGAAAAAAAATGCAGTAGAATAACCATGTTCTGCATTTTTGATAAGGCTACTCATAAGAATAAGAACGATAGAATTTGTTTCTATTTTTTTTTTTTTTTTGGTTTTCTTTTTTGTACTATTAACCATTAAGTATTCCAGGCCTCGTTTGCTTTTTTTTCTAGTTGGAATTTTTAAAAAAAATCAAAATTCAAATTTTAAAATTTTGAAGCGAAAATATAAAAATAATAAACTTCTTCATTTATCACACCAGAAAACATCGTTTTTACCCCTCTCGAAATACTATGATTTTTGAGAGCTAGTTTGCTTTTTTTTCATTTTGTTAAAAAAAACTATCATTCGAATTTCAAAATTTTGAAGCAAAATGGTAAACTTCTTATAATTGTAACTCTTCACACGAAAAATCGTCGTTTTTTATAGTTTTGTTTGCCTGCGAATTTCATTCCTTCAAAAATTTAGAGTTGGAAATTTCAAGGCAAAAAAAATTACGAGTTGGCATTTTTATGTTTCCTCTTCCCCCTCCCCCCTGAAAAACGACTTCGGTACGGTCCAGTTAGAGTTTTTATTTTTAATTTCGGCGCGGTTGGTATCCTTTGTTTCAGTTTTTTTTTATTTCGTCAATTTTTTTCTATTTTTATAATCTAATCGGAATTGATGTTTTAGTTGTTAGTTTCATAAAAATATTCCAAATGAAAATAATTTTGAAGTTTTTTTTTTTCAATTTTGTATAGCAAATGAAATAATTGAGTTGATATTGGCCCAAAACACCCGAAGTCGATAGTATTAAGGTCCTTTTTTAGTCCTTTTTTTTTGGTGAAAAATGTTCCTTAAATTTCTTTTTTTTTTCAAAATTCAATTGAGATGCCTGTTCTTGGATTTTTTCCTTAAAATACTTTTTCACTTCCAGAACGCGTCAAAGTTTTGAGTGATCATGTCTTTTAGGCTTTTTTCATACTTACACCCAAGAGAAACTCTTTAAGCAAATTTTTAGAGGAGATCTCGGAACTATGCATATAACCCTGGAGGCCCAAACCTGTTTTTTAACTTTTTACCCCAAATTTCAATTTTTTTCAAATTTTTCGCCCTCTTTTTGCTCGAGCTAAACTTTACTCTCCCCCTCCCCAAAAGCTATTCAAATTTCGAAGTACGTATCTCTTTCAAAAGCTATATTCCTCTAAATTTTTTAGCTCCTGAATTTGGAAATCTTTTTTCATAATTTTCACTCTCGATTTTCTTACTTAAAGTATTTAAACAAAATAATTTCTATTTGGCTTGTTCCGATTTTCATTCAACAAAAAAACTGCATCTCACTGATCGATTTATTCTGCTCGATAATTTCATCTCTTGTGTTGCAATTTTTCCATGAATATTATGATTATAAAAGTGAGTAAAATCAACGAATTTGGATAAAAATGGGACGATGGCCGGAAACTTGCTTTGAAAGGGTGTATTTTGATGGGAGAGAGGAAAATGGGATTTTCAGCCAGATTCGAGGGTACTTTTGAGGATGAAAACTATGGAGAAAATGAGTTTTTGCATTTTTGAGGGCGTTCTGCCTATTTGAAGTAATAATCATCTCCAGAAAAAAAAATCAAAAAAATCAAGCAAATGGCTTACCGAGTGAACAAGAATTTCTTGATACCTTCATCACCCTCCCTTCCCCTCCTTCCATCCATTCTACATTGAGGAAACGCTCTGATTGGGCTCTTATGCTCATAGTTCAGTGGCAAAATGTATTTTTTAAGCAATAAACGGCAAATCATGATAAAGCTATGAAATTTGGTATGATGAACAAGAAAAATTGAAACAAAAATAATACACTTCTTCATCTTTGTATATCATTCAAGAAAACAACAAAACATCGTTTTCATACCCTTCAAAATACTAATTTTCGGGATTTGGCCTCGCTTCGCTCGGGCCCGTTTGCTTTTCTCTTTTCATATTGAATTTTTTCAAAAAAAATCATTTATTTTTCGACTTTCAAAATTTTTAAACAATGATGATAAAATTTTTATGCCCAAAGAACATAGTTTTTTATACCTCTCAAAATACTGATTTTCGAGAGCTTTTGCCCTCGCTTCGATCGGGTCCTTTTGCTTTTCTTTTTTAATTTTGGATTTTTCACAAAAAAAAAATATCATTTGTAATTTTTCTATCGTTTTTATACTTTCTGGAATATCAATTTTCGAGAGCTTTTATCCTCGCTTTGCTCGGACCCATTTGCTTTTTATTTTCCATGTTCAATTGTTCAACAAAAAAACTAGGTATTCGAATTTCAAAATTTTGAGCAAATAATAATATGAAATATTTACAATCGAAATTGAAGAATTAGAGTTTTTGATTTTAAGCGAACATTGATGTAATATATCAATTTTTAAAATTGATAAGGAGAAAATAAAACGAAAAATTGGAGTGAAACGTTATATTTTTGGCGTCTACATTGTTTCAATAAAATCGTAAGGTGTTTGAAATCATCAGAAAAGCAAACATTTTTTTCAAAAATTTAGCTAAACACTTGAAGGTAAATTTTGACCCTACCCCCAGCTTAAAAAATTCCTTAGGTGCCCGAAAAATCACCTGCTGAAAGTCCTGCTAAAAGTCCTACTTAAGTCCTACTTTTTCATTTTGAAATTTTGTTAGACATCCTGACCAGGTAATTTAAAAATCTGGACCGGATGCCTAATCCCTTCTGTGTCTTTGAAATTTTCCAATGTTGATTTGATTTTTTTAAAAGTATGTTTTGTCATTTACTTTCTAAAGAAAAGGGGGGCACCTTCATTTTAACACGATATTCCATGTCTTTTCTTGGACATATCACCCCGTAGAATATCTATTGGTCAGATGCGCGCGCAGCTATTCTACACTATTTTCTCCCCCTCACTTCCCCTACCTCCTCCGGTACATTTACGTTATCATTTCTGGAAATTCATCCAATCGGAATTCGTATAGAATTTTACAACTTTGCAACATCACGAGAAGTATAGTATAATTAAAGCAGATGAAAATGAAAATGAAAAAAAAGGAACACGTCTCGATTAAATATTAATTACGATTAAATTTTCAAAGCATTTTAAATGTACCTAAGCTACGTATGAAGTTAAACGAAACGATATGTTGAAAAATACAGAGGAAAAAATTGTCAAGTGCGACATTGTCATGTTATATAAACTATACTCGCCAACTTACTATGTAGTATGTTATGTTACACTGTTTAACCGGCGAAAGTCCACTTATAATACTCGTATACTCGATTCGTTTTTGTAGAATATTGATTGTGCTGTAACCGAGCCCACGTGAAATCTCTCGCTAGCATAATTTACCTTACAGAAACACGCACCTTTGTATCAAAAATGCAATTTCGCGTACCAAAGATATACTTTGATGGTGTTGTTGTTGTTGTTGTTGATTACGACGACGACGATGGCGAGGGTGGTAATTTTATATGGTATAGTCATACAGTACAGATAAAATACGAGTAAACCACCGCCCTTATTTAAGCTAAAACGTCTAGTTGGACTTTAAAGAACGCGATTTTGAGGTAATTTTTTCCATCGAGTAATGGTTTTTTAATGTTCGAGCGAGAAAAAAAAACAACGACGAATCTCGGAACGATAAAAGTGCTGAGCAAAAAAGCAACGAATCTTCTTCGTGTGAGAGGCAGTTGATTTCAAAGCCGGAAAACGAAAGCGAAAAAAGCTGAATTCTTTGCAGCGGAAAATGTCATCATTAAAAATGTATCGTATCGAATGAATTGGTCTCGAGGTGGAAAAATGGTTACAAGCGAAAAGCCTATGACCCGGACTGATAAAACAGGAAGTAGGTTTTTTCTACAAAGGCCCATTCGTGCTTCGTGACTTTTGCAAAAGACCTCGAATCCGAATTGTGACCGGTTCGTGACCAATTTCCGCAAAAAGCTCGAAATTAGAGATAAAATGAGTCGAAAAATCGAGCTCAGACACACCTAAGAGATTCGCCGAGGGAAAAAAAGCTGCAGTCGGTGTTTAATTTATTGAACCAAAACACCTCCCTGGGTTGATGCCCGGTACGTCTCGGTCTCGGTGATACTATAAAGCTAATTTAAAGCATGCATTTTACGAGCTAAATGAACTTGGTGTATTTACCGTGTAAGTATAGCGGCGGCCATGGCTAATGATGCTGTATATTCGACGATATAAATTTGCTCGACTGACGTCGTCGAATGAATTAATGAAAAAAAAAAAATATTCACCTTCGACACAGTTTTTCCATAAATACGCGAGTGTGTATGCAAACGCAGAAAATATTTTCCGATACGGGGATTTTTGCAGTATTTTTCGCGGCTATCACTGGTTCGAACACTCGAACTAAATGCTTCCACACAGCGCGCTACCACGGTAGCGTCGTCGTTCGGAATATCGACGCTTCCCTTGTACCCGTGCTCTCCTACCAGCGTCTTTCGATGACGTCACAAGTGTTCCCCTACTTTCTCAATTCAAAACATTTGATTACGACGCTTTTACTACACCGTGACGCGCGGTTAAAACTTTCAAAAACTTACAATTCTCGTGTACACACTACGCAGTGTTGTAAAGTAATGATCGCCCATTCGGCCGATTTCTTCGTGTGCTTTTTTTCCCTCTGTTGCCCAAAATCTCGGTTCTCGGCTCACTATCTGCCGAATGGCCTAGCTTGTCCCGATGTCCGTCATGTCCATGTCGTATGCGTAGGTTCTACGTACTACGATGTAGGTTCACCTAGAAGAGTACTTTCGGTGCTGTATTAACGCAATTATTACTCGCCGACCGAGAGTACCTAGCTATTTAATTCGATAGTGTATCGTACATTAGAGATGGTTGTGCTTGTGTGTTGCGAACGTGTTTGAAGATGAACGACACGAGGTTAAATTTATCGCAGTGTTGATATTTTATAGGCGTTAAAATTGTCTAAATCTGGGCATATTACGTATACCTACGTAAAGCTTTGCTTCTCTGGCGGCTTTAATTACTTACTTTTACTCTTCTTTTTTTGGGCCGGAAAATGAAATTGTAGAGGTTGTTTACTTATCTACTGGTATTGTGTTAGGTGGATTAGTTTTCTTCTTTTCTTCGGAGGTTTTTGTTTTAGAAGGATCTTTGTTTCGATTAATTAATTCAATTTTTTTGAGACGTTTCTACTTCTTGAATTGGAAACTTTTTTTTAAAACACTCCAAAATTAATATGTAGGTATTTATTTTGACAATGTTCTAACATGTGAATATTTTGTGAAATGTTTATTCTGTTTGTTTTGATTAACAATATTCAGCCTAAAGAAAAATTTTTCTTGGAGAAAATCCAAAAATTCTGATCAAGATGTTTTTGAATGTCTTTTAAAAATATAATAGAACAATCATTTTAAAGAAATTAAGTTACTAAACGGAATTAAATTTTTCAAAAAAATGAAGACTTTTTCAAAATTTGAGGGGGAGGAAGGTTGAGTCTTTAAACATGAGATCCAAAACACATTCGAACTCAACCGTCCCAGATTGGTAAAAAAAAACACATTTTCATGTTTTTTGAATCTTTTTTTTGAAATTGTATGACGTGGTAGGACACTGAGGACTGAAAATGACTCGCCATTTTCAATTTTTTGGTATTTTTAAGAAGAAGTTGCTGAAGATAATAAATGAAATATATGATGCAGGTACGCTGCCTAAGAACTTCAAAGCAGTAAATTTCTTACCAATACCAAAGAAGAACAACTTGCAAAAAATGCTCTGAATATAGAACAATCGCATTAATGAGCCATGCACTGAAGCTACTACCCACCATCATAAATGCCAGGATTGAAAAGAAAATAGATGAAAATCTAAGCGAAACACAATATGGCTTTGTAGCAAAAAAAGGGACGAGAGATGCAATTGCCCTGCTGAAAGTGATCATTCAAAGAGCACATGAATGCAAACAGTAAAATCATTGTTTGCTTCAGTTGCTTTGTCGATTATGAGAAAGCATTTGATCTTGTCAACCATGAGAGGATGTTGGAGATCCTGAATAAATACAATATTGATGATAAAGACCTGCGAATAATCAAGAACCTGTACTGGGAGCAGAGCGCAAACATCAAGATTGTAACTGAGTAGTCGGAGAACGGATGTGGTATAAAGAGAGGTGTGAGACAAGGATGCCCCCTCTCACCTAGGTTGTTCAATGTGTATGCAGAAGAAATAATGAGAGAAGCGCGAATCAAACAAATGGGATTCAAGATCAACGGCAAGAAAATAAATGAAATAAGTTACGCAGACGACAAAGTGATCCTTGCTGGGACAGAAGCGCAGATGCAGAAAATGAGCGCTGATTAACAATGATGCTAGAGATCATAAAGAAATTAAATCACGGACTGGAATGGCAAAAAGTGCTTTCAATAACCTTGCCAATGTGCTGGGAAATTGAACGATGAGTCTAGGTCTGAGAAAGAGAATTATGAAATGCTACATATGGACTGTTCTGAAGTATTCCTGTGAAACATGGACCATGAGTGCAGAATGCGAGAAGAAAGTATCTGCTTTTGAGATATGGTGGTATCAAAGGCTACTACAGATCTCATGGAAGGACTTCATTACCAACAAGGAAGTATTAGCAAGAATAGGAGGGGAGCGGGAAGTCGTGATAGAAGATATCAAGAACAGAAAGCTGAAATATTTAGCACATAAAATACGAGAAAACTGTATTTTAATGCTAGAGGTACAGGGGAAAATTCAAGGAAGAACAACAATAGGGAGGAAACGATTGGAGCTGCTAACAACAAACTCACCAGCAAACTCTCCCTGTAAGACCTTGAAAGAAACTATCAGATTTGCTAGAAACTGGCTAATATAGATGGAAGTATACACTTATCTCCTGTAAAGGTGTGCGACCACGATGACGACGAGGAGAGGGAGGGGGCAGTAAGAACAATAATGGAAACAGTAAACCAAGATTTGTTGTCCTCGTCTTCAAATCAATTATAATCAATATGGTACTTCATTTCAAAAATTGTTTTGAATTCTGATAGAAATTTGGGACCGTCATTCATGCCCTTAAGGGACGTGTAGATGCCATTTTGAAATTGGATTGTTGAAAATTAAATGGAAATGTGTCTTCTCTGTATTTTTTGCTTCAAATTTCGAAATGCTAGATTTCAATCGTTTTACTCGCCATGAAAAGTTGAGCTTTCATTTTTATCAAATTCAAACTCGAACTTTTCGAAATTTTGATTACTGTTTTCAAAGTTCCACGCCTATTTGCCCTTCTAAGTCTTGAAACCACTGTAACTAAAATGTCAAATCCTAAAGTCAATTTTTGAATTTTTGAAAATTTGAAAAATTTGAAAAAACTGTTCAAAGGAGCATTTAAAAATTGTTTCGTGAAATATACGTTTTTTCAGCCAAAGTGAACCAATGTGAATGATTCCATCGGTTCAACTCCTACACATCAACACCTTTACTAGTTTTGGTCCATTCTGGAGCCTCCAGTAATTTTTCAATTTCCTCCAGAAAATTTCAAACTGCTCTGGAGGGGTCTAATACGAACTTTACAGGGCTCGTACTTGGTTACTTTTCAAGTTATCAATTTACTAAAATTACATACTAAAAAATCTTTTGGTTACTTTTTTCGTTGCTTTTTGAAAAAATTTCAGAAATTTTATCCCTTTGAACCTTGTTTTATTAAATAAATAAATTGCAAAAATATACCTACACTTTTTCATTTTCCCCAACTGGCTGCACTGCCTTTTTAGTACAGGAATTTTAGATGATATGGGAAGATTTATTCGGACTAAATCCTACAAAAGGTTTTTTTGCGGGATACTGTAGTGGAAGGGGTCCTATTTAACATACTGAAAGTCCCACCCCGTACCCCACGTGCGTCGCGTGCTAGAGCGTGAAAAGTGTCCCGCCGCGGCGTTTTTTGCGATTTTCTCGCGAGGGTTTGATTTTACGTCGAAAATGGCTTTATTTTTGTGTTCTACGTCAAATTTCCGATCTATTGATATATCAACTGCCCTTCTACCCCCAAGGGGGGTGGGACCAGAACCATTCAAATGAGAGGGGTTTTCTAAAAAAAAACAAAAAAGCTATCGGCGCATATGGGGGATGAAATGGTCCCGGAGAGTGTTCGAGTTGATACCAGCATGGAAGGTGGGTACCATCGAGAAACTTCCGCGTGAAAAATTTCAGATCCACGCCCCCTCCCCTTTTTGGGGAGCCCCCCTTTTCTGTAATTTCAATAACACTTTTCTCAGCCCCATTTCGACCGATTTTGAAAATTTTTCAGTATGTTATGTATATCCTTAGTAAGTATCCCCACAAAAATTTTCAACCCCCTCCCCTCATATTTACCCCTCAAAATGGCGTTTTTTTATATTTTTTATGCCTATTAACAATCAATATTGCGAGGTAAAATTTTGGAAACACGTTTTTTGGATGTATTTTCGGCCCCCAAACATCATATACTGTTTTAGAAATTTTTGCTTTGGTGCGCCGGGGTGAAAAATTAGATGAATGTGTTTTAGGGGGGTAGGGGGTGAAATGGGAATTTTGAAAAAAATAACTATTAACGAGTAGGGTATCGTTTTCATATGATTCGATACCGCTGAGAACGAATATGACTTCAGATTTTCTGCTACGCTCACCTAGCCCCCTCCAGAGCCCCCCAGCCCCCCTCAATTTTCACTATTTTGGAAATAAAGTTATTTTGATGAAATTTGTGTCGTTTTCATATGATTCGATACCACCGAGCACGAATATGACTTCGAATTTTCTGCTACACTCACCTAGCTCTCTCCACAGCCCTCAGCAGTCAGCCCGACCTCAATTTTCACTATCTTTAAAATAGTTACATCAGAGTGAAGTTTTTCAAGGTCACACTCACTAGAAGGATGTTACAATTAAATGAAACCTGTAGAATAAGTGTATATAATAATGAAATCAAAAACGGCGTTAAGGCATGCTTCCCCTAAACAATTGGTACATAACTTTGAACATTTCAAACCTGTAAGCGTACAAGAACACATTACATACCTAGCAACCTAGCTATTTATCTACTAATAATTCTGTAATGGTTCAAAAGAAGTTGAGGAGAAGGTGAGCGCTGAGTAGGTACCTACTTGAAAGAAATTCTAATTTTACTAAAAATGAATAAGTACATATGAGCATTTACCATATTTTCGACATGTGCACGCCGACGTACAGCCTTTTTTACATTTGCACGAAATAATTTTTAGTAGTTGATCTGGTGCTGGAGCCATCAGCGTTTGATTCGGATTTAAGTGCCCATCCTCGATTTTCCATCCCCAATTTTCCGGGGGAAGTACATTGCCTTTCCACAGCTGTATCTGATGATAACATCTATACGAGTGCTGCCGTGCAGCTTCTTCGGTGGGTGGTAAAGAGGCCAGATTCACTCGATTTTTCTGTATGTTTTTTGAGAAACATCGAAGTCGGAAATTATTAAGTGATTGATCAGAATTTGTTGCTCCGTACAATTTGAGAAATAATGAACACCCAGCTTGAAATATTTCATCAGGTGAAGCATTCGATTTGTTGAAGATGGGTGCTAAATTTTGAATTTCATTCATAATTTTAACAAAGGTGCTTTTCCCTTTTCCAAATGGCGCAGAAGTTGTATCGCATCCGCTGAAGCTGTGTAATAACAGGATAAAATCTTTGAATTTCTTGTTTTCTTGTAACGAATAAATCTTAGCAGGAATTCTCCCTTTTTTAGGCTTGAAAAAATATAAAGAATCACGAGTAGAACCAATTCCACACATTAGCACCATGAGATCGACATCTTCGCCAACAATGACAGTTTTGTGGTTGCCCTTGCCTGATAATTCACTACTTAAACGAACAATATCAGCGTCAGCATCACCTTCAGCTATCATAATGGTGAAGCCTGCATTACTCAAACTCCGTTTTAAAAATTGAATAAATTTGGTTTTATTTTTGGCGTTGGATAGAAAATTTTCTTGTGTCGTTGAGATCAGCATCATTTCATCCAAAATATCAATTTCGACAGTATTTCGATAACGACGTCTTCTTTCAGCATCTTTGGTACAAACTTCTTCGTACCCATCAAACACGACATACGCAGAGAACATTTTTTGAATAACAACTTTGTCGAAAAACGCGATATTTCGCGAGATAATCAAAATATGAAAATGACTTTATTTCCAAAATAATGAAAATTGAGGGGGCTGAGGGGCTCTGGAGTGGGCTAGGAGAGTGTAGCAGAAAATTCGAAGTCATATTCGTGCTCGGTGGTATCGAATCATATGAAAACGACACCAATTTCATCAAAATAACTTTATTTCCAAAATAGTGAAAATTGGGGGGGCTGGGGGGCTCTGGAGGGGGCTAGGTGAGCGTAGCAGAAAATCTGAAGTCATATTCGTTCTCAGCGGTATCGAATCATATGAAAACGATACCCTACTCGTTAATAGTTATTTTTTTCAAAATTCCCATTTCACCCCCTACCCCCCTAAAACACATTCATCTAATTTTTCACCCCGGCGCACCAAAGCAAAAATTTCTAAAACAGTATATGATGTTTGGGGGCCGAAAATACATCCAAAAAACGTGTTTCCAAAATTTTACCTCGCAATATTGATTGTTAATAGGCATAAAAAATATAAAAAAACGCCATTTTGAGGGGTAAATATGAGGGGAGGTGGTTGAAAATTTTTGTGGGGATACTTACTAAGGATATACATAACATACTGAAAAATTTTCAAAATCGGTCGAAATGGGGCTGAGAAAAGTGTTATTGAAATTACAGAAAAGGGGGGCTCCCCAAAAAGGGGAGGGGGCGTGGATCTGAAATTTTTCACGCGGAAGTTTCTCGATGGTACCCACCTTCCATGCTGGTATCAACTCGAACACTCTCCGGGACCATTTCATCCCCCATATGCGCCGATAGCTTTTTTGTTTTTTTTAGAAAACCCCTCTCATTTGAATGGTTCTGGTCCCACCCCCCTTGGGGGTAGAAGGGCAGTTGATATATCAATAGATCGGAAATTTGACGTAGAACACAAAAATAAAGCCATTTTCGACGTAAAATCAAACCCTCGCGAGAAAATCGCAAAAAACGCCGCGGCGGGACACTTTTCACGCTCTAGCACGCGACGCACGTGGGGTACGGGGTGGGACTTTTAGTATGTTAAATAGGACCCCTTCCACTACAGTATCCCGCAAAAAAACCTTTTGTAGGATTTAGTCCGAATAAAAAATTTAAAATGACTGTACTATTTCAGTATGCAGCATTATTGTTCAAGTCTCGATTTTGTTAAATAAAAAATTGCAAAAGCCTCGTTTCTTGACAAAAATTTCAAGAATTTTCAATTTTTCGACAAAAGCTGCCTAAAAGTTTCGTTTTTCTTGCAAAAACTTACATAAGTAAAAGTCGTACTCCCTTTTTTTCTAAAAATTGTTTAAGAGTTTCGGGTTCAGCCAAAGTCAAAATTGTCGTGCGTTAAGTCTCATTTTTTGCGGAAAATTTTCGCATTTTTGAAAAAAATGCCAAAAGGTTTATCTTTTTTACCAAAACTTACCCAAAGTCTCGCTTTTTTGCCAATAATTGCCAAATAGTCCTGATTTCTGCTAAAATTGCCGAAGTCTCAATCGAAAAATTTCATCATCAAATTAATTTTAATTGGAATGTTTTTTTTTCGTAATTTTTTTTGGACTTACTTCCCTTCGTACATTAACTTCAATTGATACTAACTTGTGTTTTTTCTGGTTACTTTTTCTGCATTAGAATGTTTTGTTTGCGTTTTGTAAGTGTTTTGACCACTTTTTGGTTATTTTTTTCATACTTTTTTGGTTAGTAAAGTTACATTTTGAGGGAAGAGGAGAAATTAAGTATTTACGAGCGTTGACTTTGGTGTCAATTGAAACTTTGGTGGGTATTGATTTGGTAGGTGGGCATGGGCACCCTCTCGACCATTTTAGATGGTTTTCACGAAATTCCTGGACTGCCAGTTCAAAAGTGAATTTTCGTCCAAAATTTGTAAATTCCAGGAACAGTTGAGAAAAAAATTAGTACTTCAAAAATGTCAGACTGTGATTGTTTTTAAGGTAGCGTGATCGTGTAGACCCATCGGACGATATTTTGCCGGAAAAATCGCTCGTTATACCTTTCTTTGAAAATTTGATTTTTCCATATATTTTCTGGAATTTGGGTAAAAAATTGAATCGATCAAAAATTCACTTTTGAACTGGACACAAAATTGCCAAAAAGGTGTCTAATTAGTGTCGATCAAAGTTATTAGGTGCTGAAGTTAATTTTTGTCCATTCAGGAGCGATTTGAAATTTCTGAAGAAAATTGAAAAATCGCTGGAGCCTCCAGAATAGCTCAAAATTAGTAGTTGTTGATGTATAAGAGTTGGAAGGAATCATTCACATTGATTCACTTTGTTCAAAAAATTTATACTTCACGAAAATGTTTGAAAATCGCCCTTAAAACAGCTTTTTTGTATTTTTTCAAGTTTTCAAAAATCTGTCAAAAACCAAAACTGAATCAAAGGTCTTGAAATTTTGTATGCGAGGGTTTTAGCACATGCTGTTTCGATCTAGCTTGGTCGTGTTCAACTCGGGTGGTCCCATCCAATTCAAAACATTCCCTTGTGTGGTAATATAAATTCAAATTTGGAGTTACTTTTGTTTATCATTTCCCCTGGGTACCTAAATGGAAGAAAAATAAGTTAGAATTTTGTAAATGTTTAAATAATGTTTGATTTTTTATATTTTCCTAGGAAAGGAGAAGGGAGATAGATCCGGAACATTTCATTCTTTTTTTAAATTATAGGTTTTCCTTTTCCCCCCGCAATTTTACATTTTGATGCCTATGCGATTAGAAGGTATTTGAAAGACAAATTTACGGAGGAGGGGTGGGATTCCAATTTAAACACCTACCTATAGTCCAAAACAGAAGGTAAAAAAAACTAAAAACTACTAAATTTTATTTTTGGAACTTTAAAGACAACCTGTCACATAACCTCGTCTATATGTATTCTTCACCCACTAATTTTATTTTCTCAAAAAACATATTCCGAGAAAAAAATTTCCACGTAGAAAAAATGTAGCGTGTTTATTTTCATAGCGATACTGTCTTTTTCTTCGAACGTTGCGGTGTTATTTTATACGTCGCGTAAGGTTTTTAAGCGGTTACACGTTTATGAAAAAAAAAATTATGTAGGAGTAGTTTTGGCTAAACGCATGATCGAAAATGACGTCATATTCCCCCTTTTTTTACCCATCGAAAGGTCAATTCCTCCATTTAACAGGTCATGAATCCCGAATATGTTTCGAAGGCTGGTTGAATTTTTTTCCTCGTTTTTTTTTCTTCACGAGAGAAGAGAAAATATTGTGGAGACTGAAGTGTATCTGAAGAACGAAGATAAGGTTTTGGGTAACCGGAAAAATTGTGTCGTGGGCTATTTTGTCGCTATTCTGCTTGGTTCCTTGTTCCTTCTGTTTCTTTTTTTTCCCCGTCGGAGTAAAAATAATGGAAGTGTTTTTGTTTCATGAGATGACAGTAGGTATATGGCCCTGTATTGTTATAGAAAATAGAAATTTTTTTCTCGTAGAAAATGGGTTAATTTGATTCTGTGTTTGGTGACGGTGAATTTTTGAGTGATGATAAAAATTGATGAATTTTTTTTTAAAGGTGGGAAAAAGGAAGTGGAATTTTAAATTAGGTGGAATATATTTCCTTTTTTTTTTTTTTTTTTTAATCATCATTAATTGCAGTAGAATGTTTGTGGATACTGGATAGGTCTCTTTTGGTTCGTTTTTGAGTAACGAGCTTTTGTAAAATTTCATTCACGAGGAAAAGAATCAAACTGTGAGCATTTTTTGAGATTTTTTTTTCACTAAAAGGTATCAAGGGTACATACCAGGTCAACCAACTACAGTTTTAAGACACCTTTTGTATACACGTATCATGTGTAAAGTCCTCTAAACATTTTTTTCTTTCACCACCATAGAAATTTTAAATGAGGAAAAATTACTTTCAAACGCAAAAACATACACCGAAACAGATTACTTTTCAAAACGGTTAAAAATAATTTACGCTGGTACTCCACCTTTCTCATTAACTCTCTGTATGAAATAAGCAGCAACGAGACAGAATGACCTTTGAAAAGCTCAGTGACCAGAATGAAACGTACGCGAGTCGAGGAAGAAGTAAATATGGACCGGGGGTGAACCTTTCCTTTCGCATCTTGTTGTTTTCCAGCAACAGCAGGGTTTCCATTTCCATAGACGAGCCACTGTGTAGTAAATCAATGCGCACTGGTATAGTACGGTTACCACAGCTGAGATGTTTTCCAGTATATGAAATCATCGTACTCGTATAAAACGAGCGACGGTCCGGGTCTGCTTATGCTCGTGGGCACCTGTCTGAATTGGCGTATTTTTACGAGATATTATTACGTCCTTGGAGAGGCCACGAACCCTCGATCAAGATGGCAATCAAGATGTTATTTATGGTATTAGGATCAATTCGAGTTCAAACAGCGGGAATATAGGTACCTACGATGAAAAAGGAGTCGATAACGATACCCGAGTGATTTTCAAATAGCCTGCATCAAAGACAGAATACTTTATCGAATTGTGGCCTACCGCTATATAAGGAGTAACTTAATATAGACGATGGAGCAGGCTGACCCTTGTAGATTTCAACGACCAATTTACCGATTGATTTTCATCAATGATGAGGTGTTGCTTTCAGAAAGTTCAAAGTGTAATTATGGACTAATTACTGGCGGATCTATCTCAAAGGTATATTTTAGGCTGGCTGCGAAAATCAATCTGACGCGAGAGATATCGAATTCAAAGGGATTCAAAAAACTGGCTACATTGGAATGAAAAATTTTGATTTTAATTCGTCTAATTTACGAGGTTTTTTTTCACTGACAAACGACATAGCATCGGAATAATGTCTTTGACGAATGAATATTTTAAAATAGCCTCATGTACTGAGAGTCTATGACCGTAATTAATACAACGATGAGGAGAAATTAAAAGTGATTTGCGGTTAATATTGTGTGAGATGCGGCAATGGTAGGACGTGGTTTTGAATTTTCGTTCCACGATGATATCGAACTTACGCACGACTTGCGCACGTTTTATCGTTACTCCGTAGGCGTTGTGTACTATACTTATATTACTACAAGTTCACTTCTAGAATTTATGAAACATACAGTACGGTCGTCTCATCAGTGTCGCCTATTTAAAGCGATAACTTTTCCACTTACGAGTACCTACATGAGATTTATCGCGCGCAGTCTGCAAAGTGCGCCTAAGGGGCCATTCGTAAAGAAGACGAACAACGTTTGATAATCAGGAAATAGCGAATTTTGAAAGTTGATTTCCTTCGGTGCCAGACGACTATATCGAATATGAATACATAGGTACTCGTAGGTTTGTCGTTCTATGCAGTAATGTTAATACTCGAGTCGATCGAGGTATTGGCAGGAAAAAAAATAGAGCATAACCTTTTAAAAGAAATGTCATCTAGAACGTACGAGACTACGAGTACCGATGTTCGTATTTCGACGTTATTAATATGGTCTGAAAAAAATTCAGTTTTCGAGAACATTTATAGCCCTGCTTGAGTGAATTTACATATTGTTAAAAACTTTTCCGAAGTTGGAAAAAATTGGTTATCTTTTGATTCCCAGTGGACTCTGTGTTTGTAGTACCGAAGATGCATGTTTTTGGACGAATTCACGGTCACGTTGTCGGAATCGACGGGGGAAGGGGATGAATAACAGGGAGGGTCGAAATTTTATTATTTTTGAAGTATTAAGGAGACGAGCAAAATAATGTTGTAAAATTACTTTAAATCAACATAAGTATCAGTATGAGTATTTAACCTTTCGCTCTGCCCTTCCACACTTTCTTTTAGCAGTACCTACCTATTGGTTCCAAATTTCGAATTTTTGTACAGGTTTGAACAAAATAGGTTGGAATGAATCTGAACATCGGTTTATAATATGAAGTCGACCCCTCGAGTCGATTATCACTATTTTCGCGTCAATCTGAGTCTTCAGTAAATGTTGATGACTTTTCTCCAGCGATTTCAAATAGCTCCAGGGAGCATTGTTACTAACTTCAGCAGTAGAAAATTTAATCCTGTTATAATTTCGACATTCCGAATCAATTAAAGCTGGCGATTCGCAAATTCCAGTCAATGAATTTAAAAGTGTATTTTTTTACAAATAAGGTTAGGTATCAAATTTTTTAAAAATTTTTAAACGGTCAATTTAGCAAAAACATTCTTAAATTAATATTTAATTTCTCTTTTTCCCTGCCCATCTCTGTGTGTGGCATAAGTTCAAAATTTCGATTTTTTTGCAGTTTCA